>NC_090450.1:275627941-275930302 GCF_031143425.1 Pleurodeles waltl
GTTGACCCTGTCGACAATCCTCTGCCATGGCTCCGTCCTCCGGGCAATGCTGGTGTATTGTATCTGTGTGCCGAACAGCTGGGGCTCTACCCGAACGATTTCCTCCACCATGACCCTGAGTTCTTCGTCTGTGAAGCGGGGTTGTCTTTGGGGTGCCATGGGGTGGTGTGTATGATGTGTGGGGTGGAGTATGTGTAGTTAAGTGTGTTGAGTGTGGTGGTGTGTGTTGTTTTGTGTGTGGATAGTGTGTGGGTGATGGGGTTGAGTGGCTGTGGCTGTTAGTTTGTGGATGCTGGTGTCTCGCTCTGGCCTTCTTTCAGAATTTTTTTGCGTAGGGGTTTGTGGGTGATGTGGGTGGGTGTTTTATATTGTATTGTGTGTGTGGGAGTGGTGTGTGTATGTGTATCAGGTGTGTGGGATTCAAATCGTCCAATGTGGCTGGGTTTTGTTCGTTTGTGTGTATTCTGACCGCGGCGGTGTGTCCCGCCAATGGAATTCCGCGTTTGAATGACCGCCGCGTGGATTCGTGGGTCGTAATGGCATGGGCGTATTTCTGTTGGCGTGGCGGTGGAGGTTTTGTCACCTCCACCTTTCCGCCGACCGCTGGTCTGGCGGTCGGTTGTGGCTGTCGGATTTTCGGAGGTTTGCCTTCTGCGGGTCAGAATGACCGTGGCGGGTTTCCGCGGCCGCGGCGGTGTTATGGCGGTCTTCTGACCGGCGGTAAGTGCATTTTACCGCCGGGGTCAGAATGACCCCCATAGTCTTTGGAAACCGTCACATCTAAGACCAAACACATTGCTGCTGTTGCATAGAGAAAATCCATGCATCTTAGTTACTGTGTGGAAAAGATTGATGCATCGCTTCCACTGTAAAGATCAACACTGACGCAACCAGGATTAAGGTACTTTGGTACACCAGGCCCAAAGTGGTCCATGTAGCTGTCCCATGCTCCACCGCAGTCATCCTTAACTTTTGACTTTGTCCGGCTTGCCCAGGTATCCCCTTTGGCACTTCTTGTTTTCAAGCACTATTTTGTAGTTTATTCTTTAAAAAATCATATCTCAAGTTCTACTTATTGTTTTTTTGTCGTTTTGTGTTTTATTTATTAAAACTAAGTTATATTTTTCTAACCAGGTGTGGTATATTTTTGTGTAGCATTTTCACTGTTTTACTCTTTGAAGTGTTGCACAAATACTTTACACATTGTCTTCTGAGCCAGACTGCTCAGAGGTTGAACACAAGTTAATTTATGGTGTTTTGGTGACTTACCCTGACTAGGATTGTGGTTGCTGCTTCATCAGGGCTCAACCCTAGTTAACCAGTAGCCCAATTTCTAACAATATGTATGGACCATGTTATGATATACTGATTTGTATAGTGCATTAATCACCTGTGAGTGTATCACTGTGCTTACCAGGAAGGTAGCTGGAGGACTCCCTGGAGGTTTTTTGAAAAGCCAGGTCTTCAGCTTCTTGCCGAACTCAACAGGTGATGAGTAGGCTCTGACATATTGTGGGAGGTTGTTCCATGCTTTGGTGAAGATGTAAGAAAATACACAACTTGCTGTGCTGCTCCACTACCTTGTATACGGGATATGTGTGCAAGTGAGAGTCTGGCCGAGCAGAGGTAATGGGGACTGTTGAAAATGTATGAGGCTGTTGAGGTATGTGGGGCAAATATTGAGCAGTACTTTGTACGTGTGGGTGAAGAGTTTGATTTGGGTGCATTTGTGTACGGGAGACCGTGGAGTTCTCTGAGGTGTGGTAAGCTCTCGGAACAGCGAGGTACATTGAGGATAAGCCTTGCTGCTGCATTCTGGATTGTTTGGAGTCTTTTCCGGAGCTGTTTGGTGTCTCCAGAATAGAGTGTGTTTCCGTAGTTGAGTCTGCAGGTTGTGAGTCCCTATGGTACCGTTTTCCTGGTGTTCTCTGGTAGCCATTTGAAGATTGTTCACAGTATCCTCAGGATGTGAAAGCAAGTGGAGGCCACTGAGTTGACTTGGACAGTCATGTTGAGTTTGTCATCTAAGGTGATTTCTAGGTTTTTGGCTTGGCCTTAGGAGCGGGTCCTAGATCTGCTATCTACCAAAAGGAGTCCTGTGGATATGTCTTCATTTAAAAGACACTATGCATTGCGGTGTGTGGTGAGCTTCATGTTTATATTCCACCGATGGTACCATTATTCTCTATATTTTACAGCTGAAGGAGTACTTTAAAATACTTTCAACAAAGGAAGCAGTATTCTGTTACTCAAAAGTCATGGACTTTGTGAGTGGTGAGCTTTATTTTTATGTGTTATTGACAGTAACATTATTTAAAGTACTGTAAAAGAACTAATTTCCCTGTGCTCCATCACTCAGACAAAGGTAGAGATTAAAACAACTCAAAGTGTGGGTGGAGAAATGAAGAAAGCAACCCAATGAATGCGAGAGATGGAGAGAATGCACAAGATAATATGGAGTAAAACCAGTGAGGGAGCTAGAGAGGACCAGAAAGTTAGCTAGGCAGTAAAATACACTGTGCTGTTTGTGCATCATCCTAGGCGTGTTGTTAACACTGGTTGAAAAGGTATCTGCGTTTGTGCCTTATTGTGAATAATGAGTATAACTTCTAACACTAATCCACTTGTGTCCGTGAGTACAGAGCAAGACTATGAGGACCAGCCAGACCCCGTTTCACCTCGACACTGTGGAAGCAGGGATGGAGTATTGTGTTAAAGCTCAAACCTATGTGCCAGCTATTCACCGCTACAGCAACTTCAGTACTCCTGTGTGCATTACAGTGCCAGGTAACTAATCAGTGTTACTGGAGACTATCACAAAAGGGGACACGCTGGCCTATAAATTAAATTGTTGCTTGCTAATGACTCTCAACAATAGATGAGGAAATGTGCCAATTAAAATAAGATTCAAAACAGCATTTTAAATAGCTTGACTCAAGGAGGCTCGAAATCAGTAATTTTGGAAACCACCAAGATTCATTAAAATATGAAAGTGCAATACAGAAGGCAAAATATCAAAGTCAATCCAAATACAAATTATTTCTGTCATAAGCATAAAACTCAGGAACCATTTAAAGTGGAAGCAGTATAGACCCAACCTAATAATTGTCTAAAAGTCCAAACTATGCAGTAAATCAATAGAAAATTTGTCAGCGTCCCTAACTCAGAGAAAGGGCACAAAAGACCTCTGGGTCATCCACAAAAACGTACTTTTATAAAGAAATTCATCATGGAAGGAAATGGAAACCACACTGTCACTATAGGGTGAGCAAATGTATCAATATATCACAAATCGTGAAACGTCATAAGAAACACAATTGTGGTAGTATCCCCCCTAAATGAATATTAGTGAATCTCTCCTGACCTAATGTCACTGGATGTGTTAGAACAAATTTAGTTACATAAACAATAGCAGCCTTAAAAATGAATAACCCTACAATATACAGAACATGATGCGACCTTGGAGAGCAAGAATATCCCCCTTGCTCACATTTACCACTAATCAGATGGTAAATATAAGTGAAATAGTCCTTGAAATCGAGGAAAACCTGTGCTTTTCACCACGGTAATCGCAGTGCAGCATGGGTATTACCGAATTTGAGGACTAAAACTTGTAACTGTCAAACCACGAGAAGATCCCAGCTCTAATCGTTAAGTCCGTCCTCAGTATCTCCCCACAGAGTCTGTAGCCAACTCGTGATCATGGCCAAAGTAGAAGCACTAATCTTCTATAATATGCATTCAAGTTCTTCACCAGTGGATCTGAATGCACCTAAATAATTCCAAAAAAAAATAGAAGTGCATGAATTCAAAGGAAGCAATTATCAAAAACTCAAATATTAAATTCAACTCTGTGTAAGAAAACCCTACTTATACCAACTCAGGCTATGCACAACACATAAGGCCCCTTTATGGTAATGTGCACTGTATTAGCATTAGCAGTCAGCTCGTAAGACTGGCAAGAACCAGAACAGACTCCTCAGAAGAAAGAATACCGGTGCTTCGGGGCCTGCTGCAAAGGTTCCAGTGGATTTCACAGTGTGAAACCCACTTTCCGCAGATGTACGTCTGCTGCAGCAGTAAGTACTGTATATTTTAGTGCAATATAGTAAGACATAGCAAAATATGGTCTATGCCGAAAGTGTGGATGATTAAAGATCGCAATACTAAAAGAAACACTGTACTGAAGAACTCAGGTAATCCACTTTGTACGACAATAACATATTGAATTTGCCTATGATGTCATAAAGTGGACTCACTTGTGGGCCTGACGCGTTAATTGCAGCAGCAGAAAGTAAGATATTCACAATAGTGATAATACATCAGAGTAGTATTAACCTATGTACATCATGCAAGGAAAATTTGATTCTGCAAGCTATGACTGTTCACATCACGCTTTAGCATTGAGTCAATGGACCTCATTTTATTTACAAAGCTAGACAAATATCTTGAAATGCTCCTAAATTTCAGGTGTGCAATCATCAATTATAATTCCGTTACCATCTCATGGACCAAGTAATTTACAAAGGGCCATCTTCTTTTCATACAAATCTGAAACTACAACTGCTTGATAAATGAAAATAGGCAACCATTTTTAGGTATCAGTTTTCCATTTGACTTGCTGGAATCAAGTGGGTCTTCAGTACGTTCCAAATACTATAATAAACGTATTTCCTTAGGCCTCATTCCTGCCATTGTCTCTCAGAACTCTCCCCAGAATTTCTGATGGTGCTGTAGCACCTGCTGCAGCCCTTGGTCAAGCGTCAATGGCCACAGAGTTGTTTGAGTCCGCTAACATGGGGTGTAGTTATACTTTGTTGAGTGTATGATGTAAGTCAGTTGGGTGAAGGGCACCTTCCTTGATGGTTAAAGGGGGTGGCTGGTGATGCTGGATCCCATGAGCCTCTCTTCGATAGTGGGGCTTATTGGAGTACCAGTAAAAGTGTTCAATTAATATGTTGTATTAACAGGTATAACTAAAACTGCTAGTAGAAAAAGTAAGAAAAAAACACGACTACGTTAAACAGTAACCACTCGGATATTTATTTCAAACACAAAAAGAAACCTGTCATGATATTTAGATTTCTGTCTTAGAGAGCCAGAGGAAAAAACATTCTATTTGATGAGTATCGCCTTACACCACGTTTTGGGTCAAACACTCCAAAATATAATATTGCTCTGCATTTTTCCATGTTGAGGTTCATGCTTTTTCATATGTTCATCTAATTTGTTTTTGGAGAGATTTATTTGAATATCCTCGTTATCCTTTTCAGTGCATTCGGTCTCTTATTTCAGTATTACAACCAGAAAGATGTGCCACTATTATTCCATTAAAAAATAGAATATATTTAATATAATATGAATAATCATACACAATATCCTTCCGCCAAATTGTTTTTTTAAATTTATACTTATTGTTGTCTCTGTGTCTAGATGAAAAACGTGCCAAGGTTGTGTTATCTCTCTTTTTGAAAAATGATAATGCTGTTAGCGTTTATTACTCTGTTGGTGTTATTATCGAGCGTCCAGATTATAAAGAAATAAATAGATAAAAATTGTTTACTGGCGCATCAATTACCAGAGTTGTGGTACTCATTATTACACCATTGATTAGTTTCTGTAATGCATGTTGAACATTGAATTGGATGGATCTGTAACTACAGAAATTATTTGCCCTGTCTGAGCCAACCTCTCAGAGTCTCACCCCAAAGTCTTTCCTCCCAGGTTCCACAGACTCTGTGCTGACCATTGGACTCCTCTCACTCTTTGCGTTCATCGTGGCGATCGTCGTCCTGCCGTTCTTGGGATGGAAGGCGCATAAAATGTTGCGATACAGCTTCTGCCCTTCAGTCATCATGCCAGAAACCTTGGTAACTTGCTTTTCGCGTTATTTTGGAGTCACACTTGCGCTTGTGGGGATGATGTTGGACTGGCTGGGCAAGGCACTTCCCCAGCTTAACGACCAGTACGTCTGCTCGGTTCATTTCTGGCTTGACAGTGCAGAACATGCGTGTGACCTAGCCTTGTTTTTCGTGCCTCAGTTCCACACCTGCTGAATCCTAATCAGCCATTGGTCAAAGTAGTCCATTTGTAGCAGTGCACAGGGACTCACTGTGGCAGAGTGTGAGCACTGCATCTCCTATGGGTCTTGGGGAGTTAATTTAGCCTGTGCCCTGGCATGGTAGACAGTGCCAGCCGAGTATAGGTGACTCTGCTACTACTGCTCCAGGTTCAAGGGATAGATCATGCATCGCCTGTGGGTCCTTTGTAGCGCTTCCTGGGCTTAGCAACAACCGCCTATCATATGAGTCTAGCTCAGATCTCACCAGGGTTTCTGTGCAGTTTAAGAATTAAAAAATTACCTGCTTAGACTTCGCTCTGGAGATGATCTTGAGATGTTGTTTGTCCCTCTCATTGACCTTGTACATGCTCCTAAGGTCCTGATACGTCCTTCTACCTCTAAGCATAGTGTCTGGTATTTCCATTGTCGAGAACGGACATATTGCATTAATCTGAACATAGCTGGAACTGCAGGAAGGGCTGGAAAACCTATTGAGTTATAGACAATGAATGTACGACAAACAGTTAAAACAAATGATATTCCCGCATTAATAAACCCATTCTAAAATGTTAAAAGGAGTAAGTGCGTCTTAGGTTCCGGTAATGAGAATTTGTCTTAAGCTCTTGTCTTTTACTTCTTTTGCAGACTGTGACTGATTCTCCACGGAAGCTAATCTGTCCAAAAAGCTCTCCCTTAGAAGAGTATGTGGAAAAATGCACTGTGGTGGTAGGGACTGTTGCCGCGGATGAACTGCACCACCTCTGTATGCAAAAAACACTGTAAAAACAAATTCGACCTCCCTGTAATGGGTGGCTAATTCATGTTGCATTAATAGTGTTAAAGGACTACTATTTATTACATACCCCTCAGGGAGGAGCGTCGAAGTGCACCTGGTACAGTGGCATCTTGAAGCCTACACATGGCCCAACCCTCCTGGGTATGCTTTCTTCCATCTACTTGTTGGAACTTACAGAGCCCTGATCATTGGTTGGTGATGCTCACTGCAGTGACATCAGATTGGTCCAATAGATGAAACCAAGCCTTTTATTGAGACAATAATTATTTTACTGAGAAGGGCTCATGGACACTTGGTGAGGGACTTCTGTACTATCTTGAGATTTGCACATGAACCTTTTTCAAATAAAACCTTAGCTTTGTAGTACACTTTCTCAGAGTACCTTCAAACCTCAACGTTTTCTGTATAGGTTAGGTATGGGAAGACTCCAAACAGCAAAGGAGTGGCGATGAGCAGTCTTAAGTTTTTTGACTCACATGAAACAAAGCATGAAAATTAAGACTTAGGGCCTCATTTATGAGGTCCTAGCGAAACATTGCACCACCAGAGCGTCATTTCTTATACGCTCCGGTGGCTCAGAGTGCCAGACCATATTTACAAGGCAATGCAAAGCTACCTTGCATGGCTTTTCATGGCCTTGTGAATACGGAGCTCTTCTACACATAACATTGCATGAAAGGGGTGTACCAGGGCTGTTGTTGTAGGTGTTCCCTTGCAACACCCATAGAACCGAAGGAATCTGAAGCATTCCCAGATTTACAAGTCTGGGAATGTGTCAGATTCCTATACCACCTCAGGGGTGGCATACAAATGATGCAATGGTGAGAAATATCTTTATTTCCCCACATTTTTTTCTCTTTCTATATATGCTGCATTCTGCAGCACACATAGAAAGAGGAAAATACCTTTTGTGATTGTTTTTGTGCAAGAAGGTTTCCCTTGCTGCACAAAAGCAATCACCCTCAACGCAGGTATCCGTGCACCATTACACCTAAGCCGCAATTTGTGCATCACCACAGGAGAGCACAGAAATGTGCCTTATTCTTGTATATATGATGCATTTCTGCCATTTTCCGGTGGCGCAGGATGGAATAGCAAAGCACATGCTGCGCCGTCCTGCACCACGGGCCTCATGAATGGGGCCCCAGCTTACATGGAGCTGGCTCTATGAACTAGATAATATGCTTTCATTTCTGTCTGATGGGTTTCCTACTGTCCTAGACAATACAAGAAAGTCAATGTCAGCTGACGCAGAGTAGAGAAATCACATGGTGACTTGGAGCCTGATAGGTACCTACTTTAAACTGGTACTCAGTTGATCAAGACTGAGATAAGTATAATGCACTTATCAAGAGAAAGAGTGTACCTGTTTACCACCTTCCCGTTAAAAGCATAGAGTTAGTGCAGGTAAGAGAAATTGAGTAGCATGTTTGAGCATGATTTATATGCAAGTGTATACTGACATAAATGTTTTAACCAAGAGATGGAGTGGGAGTGTATGCTAGGGGATGACCTCAGAAAAAGTATTTTTCATATGTTGGCCATAAAGAACAACCGAGAGCATGTCATGAGTCTTTACTGCCTTGGATTATTTAAGTGGCAAATAGTAAAGCATTTATGCAGCACAACAACAGTAAAAAAGTGAAACAAATCCCAATACAATCCCAAACCAATTTAGAAACATAGTGAAAAGTTTAATAAATAAAATGAGACCAACACAGCAAAAATCCAATCAGTAGAACAGGATATATTACATTTATAAGTAAAAATATTTTCAGTAAAAATAGCACCAAGAAGCAGAAAGTGCTATATGATCACACTGCTCCCACACATTCATAAGTTCAGGCCAACAAAGACAGCGGGCAGGTTGAGAACAGGAAAAAGTCTGGCCTGCTGAGAGTCGGACCTTATGTCCTCGGTGCAATGCCTGTTCGGCGTTGCTTTGTCAGGTTTCCAATCTGTCTAAATGAGGGTTTCCACTGTGTGGCGATGCTCTGTCACTTTGTGTCAGTTCCAATGAAGGTTTCAGCTGTGTAGGAAGGCTTTGTGGGGGTTTTCCTCATTCGACATTGGTTCCGATGAAGCTTGAAGTTGTGCAGCGAGGCAGAAGGACTTCGCACTGCATCGGTCCGATTAAGCTTTCAGCTGTGCAGCAGGCTTGTGTCACTCGCTGTTAGTTTTGATGAGGTTTTCATCTGTACTGCAAGGTTTTGTGGGACTTCAAGTCACTCGGTGTCAGTTCCAATGAAGCTTTCATCTGTGCACTGAGTCTTTGCTGGGCTTTGCGTCTGATTTCATAGAACCTCAGTTAGGCTAGGAGGAGTTCTCTCTGATGCCAGCCAAGGGTTCAGGACCTGGAGAGGCACTTCTTGGGGATTAGATGCTCATTCAAGCAGAGGCCAGCAGGGCTCTGGCAGTATTAGTTACAGATCAGGGCAGAGCCAGTTGTACTACACTATAGTGATATACAATACTATACACTGGGTCTTACAAGTAAAGTAAATGTGCTAATTGGGTGTAAGCCAATTCTGCCATGTTTTAAGAAGGGAACAGAAGCACTTTAGCATTGGATAACAGTGGTAAAGTGCACAGAGTCCTAAAAGCCAACACATATGGGTTCAGAAAACAGGAGGAGTGAAGGCAAAACATTAAGGAATGACCCTGCAGAAAGAGACACGTACAACAGTGGTACAGGGTGAACTAATACTGTGTTTCCTTCAAGAACAGGGAGAGATGTCCTTCAGGATGTGGACATGGATACAAGTGCCTTATGCATAAAGTCTCCCAAGTAAACAGGCTAGCCATGGACTGCTCAGGATTCCTGCATCAGTATACAGGAGTGAACAGGACAGAAGTCAATGAGAAAAGGCATTATTCTACTTTCTGGTAGAATGTCTGGAAACACTCCAGCCAGGACATTGTGAAGTAAATTGTAAATCTTCATAGGAGAAAGTGCGGCTGTGTTTTAGAGTTGTTTGGTGGTGAGAAAAAAAAAAACTTTATGCGAGAAATACTAAACCCCTTGATGAAACCATTGGCAGAATGCCATCCACCAGGCACCTAGTGATGGAGGAAATTCTGCCAATAGAATTTGCTTCAGATTCATATTTTTCCAAAATCTGGGAGTTTTCTATTACAACTATTTTATAAATCGGGCCTGAGATGCCAATTGATTACCAAATGTGATACATGCAGTACCGAGCTGTAAAACCAGGAAAAATATTAATTCATGACCAAAACCAGGTCTGAAGAATTAGCAAAGAATTTTAGAGAATATCCCAGATGTAATTTGGAAAATGCTAATTTAAGGGAATTAATACATTTCTATCCTGAGGTTTATGCTCTATAAATGTTCAAAAGTGTGAATGTTTGTACTGATGGCCAAACTCATGACCCATAATTTAAGAATAAGTTGTGTTTTACCTAAATCTACCTCACCGACAAATAATTCCCTTCATCCTTTGGCACTGTATATTATCTACAAAGCAATGCGTATCGTTAGTGAAAAATCATTTTATTGTGACTTTGACTGGAGACTAATAATAACAACTTGTTCTTAAACAGGTTGATTACATTTCAGGGGTTTTAACACTATAATTCAACACAATGAGGTGTTCTTGAAGTGCCTTGAAAATACTGGCTATGTAAATGCATTTTATGTTTGTCTCCATAGTAAGTAAAGTACCTTTTTTGAGAAATAGAATTATTGTTGTCATGTATGCGTTTTTGTAGTTGTTTTTCTTGGAGTTAGAGTTCTCCATGGCACCTACTGACTCAGAATTCACTCACTATTTCCCTCCCCCATAAAGGTGGGCTGTTAGAAACTCGTAAGGCGGCCCAGCATTGTAGCATGCTGCGCTGCATGACGGGTAAAAGGCAGCACATTGCTATATCTACAAAGACTGGCCTGCGGCTAGTGTCACCGCACGCGCAGGTGCGCAAACTGGCTGCACTGTGCCAGCAAAACCTGGCAGCATGGTGCAGAGGAGAATGTGCACTGTACGGCATAGAATTTGTTCAGGAGACATTCCCTTCCAGTACAAACCCCTATTCTTAAACAATTGCAGAAGAGCAGACAGGTGAGATGTGTGTTTTGCACGTCAACACACGTATTGGTTTCTGGCGGAAATCGGCACATCCCACTCCTTTACACTGCTTTATTTGGTATTAGATTTTGATAAAAAAGTTAATTCAGGCTGTGTTAGTGGATTGGGCTGTGCCAAAGTCCGTTTTTGTGCTGATCAGACCCCAGTAGCAACATGTGGCGCAAAGCGGCCTAACCAACTTTTACCCGGGATTCTAATCGCAGGTGGCTAGCACCGGTGCAAAGCCTTAGTCTGGGCCATAATTTAATGATGTGGCTGAGGGCGCCGGAGGGAAACTGAAGCGAGAGGAGAGTAGAGAATACTGAGTAAGGGTCCGATCGTGTTGCACAACAAGGCCAGGATGGTAACTCCGCACCCTCAAATGACCATTTCTAGGTGAAATCGTCCTTCCAATACTGCAAGTTCTGGAAATTAGGAGTAACATGTAAGCTGTCAAATTACTACACGTGTTTCAGCTCCTGCCCTTATATATGGCATTTCAGTTCAAAAGACCAAATAACTGAATTATTAAGTAAATACATATTTTCCCCATTATCTAGCTATGTAGTCGGCATGCATTCCACCTCCTCTTAGAAGGTGCAGCTCTGCCCAAGGGTAATCCTAGAAACCTGAAACCTGTTTATTCTGGAAACTAGAGTTTATGGCATATTACATATTTGAAAGTAATATTTCATAACAAAGAATGGGGAGAAAAGGATTTTAAAAAGCAGAGCGCAAAATTAAGAAGAGGGGAAAAAAAGAGGGGAAAAAATGAATAAGAAAAAAATGCCAAAGAAGAGAAAAGGAGTAAAAAGTGGATCTCGTGTATTTGAAAGTGAAACCAGAGGGGTTTCGCCATCCTAAGTAAATCAGAGAAGTGAAACAAAGAAGAGCGAAAGAAAGATCAGATTAAATACAAATGTTTGGAACTGTAGCAACGGCCTGAAAGGCTACAGAAAAAAATGGAATGTAGGTGAAAAACGGAGGTGTAAGGGGAAGTGTATGGGCAGAATGTGAAAACACACATGGAATAGTAGTGTACAGAGAAAAGGAAGGTGGAAATGGGTCTTTCAAGGAGTAACAATACCAAGAAGACATTTGGGAAAAGTCCACAGTGAAATTGCTTAATAAGTTAAATGCTTGGTGCTGGTATCTGTGTGATCTCTATGTCACGAGTTACGAGTTCTTCCAGACCTCCCCAGCTTTCATCCAATATAGTGAATTCAAGTAAGACCTGCTGTTTACAGTTCTTAGAAATGGTAAAAGTTGTCGTACTAGACCTTATATACAAAAGAAGATATTATTACGAAACATATTCTGAGGCTAAGGTCAGTTTATGTACATAGTTCCTCATTTCAGTATTCAATGGCATACCTGTCAACCTCTTGATTCAAAAGTGCAGATGAAGTCAAGCATTTAAGACCGTGATGCTATCAAGGTGAATGGAGGATGAACACCTTTTTGGGCCAGAGATACAAGTTTTGATTGCGGGGACCCCATTACACCCCATTAAAGTGTACAATGGCATTTTGTCTGTCAGAGAGGTGAACAGAAGTAAAAAATAAACAAGCATTGGCAAAGCCAATAGATCTAGCCTATGCAAGAGCTATAGGCTTTGCCAATGTGTTTTAGCCTTGTTTTACACCAGTGTGGCTGCTGCTCACCATGGCTAAAAGTTAGTGGCACGGAGGAATGTCGTAGAGTGTAATGGCTAAGAATGGGGTAGAGTTTTGTAGAGTGGAGTGGCAGAGAATGTTGTGTATTGGAGTGGCATAGTGTGGAGTCGTGTAGAGTGGCATACACAGGAGTGGCATAGAGTGGACTGGTGCAGAGTGCATTGGCATAGAGTGTTGCAGAGTGCGGTGGCATTGAATTCAGTGGCTTACAATGCAGTGTTGTAGAATGCAGTGGGGTGGGCAGTGGCACAGAGTAGAGTAGAGTGGCATAGAGTGCAGTGGCATAGAGTGCACAGTAGAGTTGCGTGGCATAGAGTGCAGTGGCATAGAGTGGTACAGAGTAGACTATAGTCTCGTACAGTGCAGTGATATAGAGTGTAGTGCTATAGAGTGTAGTGCTATAGAGTGAAGTGCTGTAGAGTGGAGTAGCATAGAGTGGAGTAGTGGATAGTAGAGTGGCATAGAGTTCAGTGGTGGAGAGGGCAGTGTTGCAGAGTAGAGTGTCAGAGTGCAGTGAGGTGTGTAGAGAACAGTGACATAGAGTACAGTGATGCAGAGTAGATTGTAGTAGCGTAAAGTTAAATGATCAAGAGTTCAGTTATGGAGAGTGCTGTGGTTAAGAGTTGAGTGGCATAGAGTGCAGTGGCAATAGAGTGGAGTGGTGCAGAGTAAAGTGCAGTTGCGTAGAGTGGATTGTTTCAGAGTAGAGTGAAGTGACGTAGAGCGGAGTGGTGCATGGTAAAGTGCAGTTGCATAGAATGGCATAGAGTGTAATGGCGTAAAGTGGTGTACAGTTCAGTGGCAAAGAGTGCAGTGGTGCAGAGTAGATTAGAGTGGTGTACAGTGGATTGGCAAAGGGTGCTGGGACATTGAGTTGAGTGTTACAGAGTAAAGTGCACTGGCATAGAGTGCAGTGTTGCAGAGTGTTGTAGAGTACAGCCCTGTAGAATGGAGTTGTGCAGAATAAATTGGTGTGGGCTGGACTGGTGTAGAGTGCAGTGGTGTTGAATAGAGCGGCAAAGCGTGCATTGGCATAGAGTAAATTGTATAGGGTAGAGAAGAGAAGTGTAGTCTGAAGTGGCGTAGAGTGGAGTGGGGCAGAGTGCAGTGATGTGGAGTAGTGCAAAGTGAAGTAGTGCAGAGTACTGCAGTGGCGTAGAATGGTGCAGAATAGAGTGGCATAGAATTGGGTATTGATGGTTTGTTAGCACACTGGAATTGCAGATAACACATTTCAATTAAAATGACCATTACATTTGCACAGACATTCAGTTTTACTAATAAATCTATACAGTGCACAGATGAAAATGTGTGGAAATTGCATTACCTACGGTAATGATTTGTTTTTGATCATATTATGGTATTCGATTCCAATACACTTCAGATATAACAAAAAAAGTGCTTTATTGTGTTCCTAATTCGGATATATTCTGAAATACTTGCACAATTTATTTAAATGTTGTCATGAGATAGAAAGAAACTCTTTCCTACCCCCAGTATCCAGCAAGATTGTCACATAAAACCTCTCACATTGGCGTCAGATAAAGAAAAGTAAACAAGCACCTTTGGAAGACAGTGCCTGACATTTGACCTCTGTTTTTGAATGCACAGCAAGTGTGATGAGATAAGAACAAGATGTACAGACCTGTTAACATAAAGGGAGCAGTCCGAAGGATGCTACAAATAAGGTTTTGGGAAGGGAAGGGCCGAACTCAAGCCGGACAGCTTAAAAAAATAAAGTCAGTAAATGGAAAGTAAGAACATGTGAGTTACAAACCACAAAGCCAATGGTAATCAACAGGCAAAATGCATTCCTTGGCCAACTTTCTAAATGTCCCCGAGATGTCTTTAGCAAACTAGACAGCTGTGCTGTCTGGTAGACTGCGACTTTAAAAGAGTGTTATGTCCGCCGAAAGTGAGTGATTTGACAGCAATGCAAGAGTGACTTTGCTGCCTCTATTTGTGCCTCTAAATGCCTTCACTGCCAGTCTCTGTTCTTCCATCTCCACTGTCTATGTTCTTTGCTTTGTTCACCTCATGTGTGTCCAACCCTGCCCCACCTGGGTTCTTTGTCTCTCAGTCAGCCACCAATGTCTGTATTCTGCCCTGTCCCTGTTGCATTCCTAATAGCCAAGACCTGGGTTCAAAGTTCATGTGATAGCATCACCAGCATCTCTTTAAATTTCATCCTCTGACTCAAATATCAAAACAGAATTTCTGAAACTTCTACATGGATTACTTTCCTTTCAGTCTTAAATTGTGTTAAACGGAAAGAGAAGGAAACATATTTAGGGGCATATTTACACTATTTTTGTGCCGAATTTGCATAATTTGTTTTACGCAAATTCAGCGCAAACTTAACTCCATATTTATATTTTGACGCTAGACCCGTCTAGCATCAAAATATTGGAGTTAAAGTCATTTTTGGATGCGTGAAATCACCTTGCGTAAAAGAGATGCAAGGTAGGCGTTCCCGTCCAAAAAATGACTCACGGCCTCTAGTGCCTTATTTAACCTCCCATTCAAAAAAGGTGCACGTGGGGAGGCGGGCCTAAATAATGGCGCTAAGCCTGCTTACTGCCTTTATTTAACACCTGGATCAGGGCAGGCATCAGGGGACCTGTGGACCCATTTCCATGGTCAAACACCATGGAAAGAGCCCACTGGTGCCCACCCCAAGCCCCAGGAACACCCACATCAGAGGAACACCAGGGGATGGGGGACCCCATACCAGGTAAGTATGGTAAGTAGAGGTAAGTATTTTGAAAAAAATAATTAAAGTGCCATAGGGGCCATGAAATGGGTCCCCCTACATGGCAGGGTGCAATGGCAATGCCCAGGGGACCCTTGTCACCTGTGCTGACCATTGGAGTGGTGGGCATGAGCCCTGTCTTTTATAATACAGGAGTCATGTGGTAAGGATGGTTTTGCGTCAGGAAGTGACGCTAGGCTGGTTAAAGGCATCTTTTTTGGACCTAACCAGCCTAGCTTAATTTTTGGGTGGAAAGCCCCCTTCCCCTATACTGCCACCCCTACCCGGCTAACATAATTTTCCTAGATGTTAGCCCACCCTTTGCGCTAACTTGCGGGATTCCATAAATTTGGCACCCGGCTGGCACTCTGGAATGAAGCAAACCAGCACTATACTTTTTGACGCAAAACTGCGTTTGCGCAGTTTCACGTCAAGAAGTATAAATATGGGACTTACTTTATCATTTGGTACATTTCTGGGGACATGGTTGGTGGCCCAAGGTAAGAGCCACTTACTGGCCTTTCAACTGTTTTTTTGCATCACATTGTATGGTTGGAGAGGTAGCAGGCATTTGGAGACTGACTGTGGCGACTGGCCTTTGTTGCCTGACCATAGGAGCCAGAAATAAGCAACAGTACGCTAAACCATTTTCAGTACTTAAAATATTATTGTACGGAATGGTATGTCTCTTACCTCTTTCAGCCTGTATGGGATTTTGAAAGACAGAAGGAAAAGAGTGTAGCCTGACTCGATATCCTAGTCAGTATTGAGTCAAACAACCCTGCCACATTGTTGGTCCACAGTGTTTTAGTGCTGTAAAAAAGGTGCAGAGGCCCGAAAGTTTTCTAAGGAACCTACATTTCAGAGAATGATAAGGAGATAAGAGACTTAGGCCCTCATTCTGACCCTGGCGGATACAATCCGCCAGGGCCAACGGGTGCGGGAGCACCGCCGACAGGCCGGCGGTGCCCCTAAGGGCATTCTGACCGCGGCGCTAACGCCGTGGTCAGACAGGGAAAACTGGCGGTCTCCCGCCAGTTTCCCGCTGCCTTGGGGAATCCTCCATGGCGGCGCAGCATGCTGCGCCGCCATGGGGATTCCGACCCCCTTCCCGCCGGCCTGGCTCTGGCGGTTCTTACCGCCAGAACCTGGCCGGCGGGAACGGGCGTCTTGGGGCCCCTGGGGGCCCCTGCAGTGCCCATGCCCATGGCATGGGCACTGCAGGGGCCCCCTAACAGGGCCCAACTAGGCTTTTCAGTGTCTGCGATGCAGACACTGAAAAGCGCGACGGGTGCTGCTGCACCCGTCGCACGCCTTCCACTCCGCCGGCTCGATTCCGAGCCGGCTTCCTTGTGGAAGGCGCTTTCCCGCTGGGCCGCGGGCGATCTGAATCAGATCGCCCGCCGGCCCAGCGGGAAAGTCAGAATACCCCTCGCGGTCTATTGACCGCGGGGCGGTATTCAGGCGGCTTACGACGGGCGGGCGGCAACCGCCGCCCGCCTAGGTCGGAATGACCACCTTAGTTACTAACTTAACTAATTCAAGCAAGGATTTGAAGGAGTTGAAGGAACCAGGCGTTTGGGAAAATATTGGAAATGGATTTGCTTCTGTGGGTAGCTGGTTTAGTCAAATTTGGAATGGGGTATTGTGGAATATTGTCCAGGGAATATTAATTTCAATTGTTTCCATATTAGGATTATGGGGTACATGCAAATTATGGCAAAGGATAAAACTGGGGAAATCTAAGAATAATCAGAGGAGGGAAGAGGAGGGAAGAAGGAGAAGAATTTATAGAGAAAATTCAAGAAGAAGACAAAATACATCTGAGACAGAATTGTAAAGTGTTGTCAAGTAAGAGTGTGGTGACATTTAATCATCAGAGGAGGGACTGTTGGAGCAGATATGTTGATTAAGAAATTATTAATGACTTATATGTGTGTTTCTAATGAGAAAAACATGCATAGACAAATTAATGGCAGAAAAATAATGTGTGTGTTTGAAAATGTGCCCTCGGTGAGTGATTACCATATATACTAAAGTGACTAAAATATGCAAAATAATGAAAATGTATGAAGAAAATGTAATAATATTTCATAATGAGATGTATAACCTATTTTTTACATTAATTTATAGTCTTAACTTAGCTGGATTAAGGGCCCAGTTCCACTGGGCCTTATTCGCTCTGAACATAAGGACTGGTAACCGGGGACAGAGACCTTGCAGCTCTCAGAGTTCAAGTTGCTTAGCTAGAACATTCTGCAATGTACCGACGGACAGGAGATGATGAAGACAATTTGATACAATTATGTATAGTGTAGGCTAAATGTACTTTCCCAGGACTTGAATAATAGAGGCACTGACTGGAGAACCCTGTGCAGCAATTTTGATACCTGAAGAGCCGGGCGATGTCCTCATTGCAAGAAGAACCAATCAGCTTTTTGAGGAATGTGATATGCGCAAATTAAAACATTTGGTAAATAAAAACTATAGGTTAGAGTCATATCTGCCGACAGACTGACCAATTAGCAATTAGTGGGATGGACTGGGAGACCCTAATAAAAAGTAATGAAAAGGATCTAAGACTTCAGAATTTAGGCAAATTTGGAAAGATATTGATGACGTCAGGAGGCGCTGTCCGAGGTGCTGATATTGGGTTCATACTCTGTGAGCCTGATCCGTAGCTGACTGATTGATGACCTGAAGACAAAGACTGACTTGTTGCTGATCCATCCTAGATAGGTAGCTATGAAAATGTGACTGATGGTTTTGTGCCTTTTCTTCTAGGTACCAACTGCGCTGTTTATTGATATTCTCACTTAGGTAGAATTTTTTGAAATTGATGTTTTCTGTAAATTGTTTTCGCATGAAGACCCACATGCTAATGCTAATCTTGGTTAGGTAGGCGGTCAGGGGTGACGTTGACGGTGACAAATGACTGACAAATTAAATTGCTGAATTACAATCTTAGTGCTGATATTCATAGCTTATGGTATTGCATTGTCACATATGTTGCCTTTGAGAATAATGTTCTTCTGTTAACGGATTAATAAAATGATTATTAAAGATTGAATTAACAGATGATTAGAATTGTAATCAAAGGGAATAAAAATTGTTAACTTCTTAATGTGTAGTGGTTGTTCTTGAGTTTTATGGTTTAAAGTTGTTTTCTACAGAATGGTTTTTTGATTATTGATGCTAGCTACCAATACGGTATTCACTGCATGACTAGGATATTCCATGCGATTCAAAAGGTTCATCGTCCTATACTCGTCCCCTTGTAAGGTTACTTAAGAATCAGGCGCGCTAACAATAGGAAGAGGGAATATTTTGAATATAAAGAGAGCTTCAGAGTCAAGAAAGTTAACTAAAACCTCGGACTTTAATCCAAAAACATAAGATATTAAAATAGTATTTTACAGCAAATGCATCAAGCCAGATTCATTTTAAAGTGCCAAACCCCTGACCACGCAGATGTTTCAGGTCTTGACGTAAAGTGTCTGTAGTGTTGGGGGCCCTAGGCCCTCATGCTACTAAAATGATAGACGCAGACACAGTGGCATGGTGCTAGTAACTGGCCCTGGGCACGTGCGGCCGGCCCTTTTTATTGGCAGGGTCCCTGACCGGTGACGCCTGTGTCGGGTGGGTGTGGGGAGTAGATGGAAGCCCAGCCCACAGCCGAGTGGCTGGCTAAACACTAGAACATGTCCAGCAGGACACTACATTCCTCCAAAACTTTACTTAGGAACAAAACAAAGTCCAACCTGTAAAATAAAACACAGTAACAAAAACACCACCATCAGTCTCTCGGCCTCGAAAAGGCTGGCCGCAGTAATGCAGTGGACAGGTGCAGCTGGGGGACACTTCTGCACGAGTCCATGATTTGACCAGGTACAGCTGGGCACGAACACTGTGTGGATGGAGTCCGGACTCTGTAACAGTCAGATGATTAGTTCAGTGTCCACTCATGCACTGTGGTTCAGTCTTGTGGGCATTTGTGGCAAGGCTGGTGGTGTTTACAGTTCAATTTGTTCGAATTGGGCATATCATTCGAATTGGGTGCATCAAGAGCGTTGGTGGAGTCCGCTGTGAATATGCTTGTTGAGACATCCTGGCTTCATGAAGGCCAATCCCTCGAAGATGGATGACATCTGTGATGGTGTGAAGTCCTCCTCTGAAACCTTTGTACACCCTGGCACTTTGTTGGCGGAGCTGCTTCCAGACCACCTCTCGTTTGTGGATTCTTCACTCTGGAACTTCGTTGAGACCTTTTCAATGGGTTTGCCACGGGATTGGCGTGGACTGTGTTGGGCTGCATGTGGGCCATCTGCGGGCCACTGCAGGCTCTCCGACAGGAGCCACGGTCAAGTCATTCGTGCAACCGCAAGGGTGGATGTTTCGTAGTCAGGGCGCTTGCCAATCTGGACCAGGTGTAGGTGGGCTCTCAGATGGTCTCAGGGAAATTGTCTCTCACGTTGCCAGGGGGGTGTCAAGTTGGTTAATTCACTGAAGACAGTCTTAGTGTGCTGTGACCTGTTGGAGTCTCCATTGCACAGCCCTGCTGTCTCCCTGACTTCATCGGTGGGGCAATGTCAAATCCCTCCCTCACGCTTGGGGAGGCCCCTTGTCTGGGTTGCCATGGGACTGCTTATTGTCTGCGCTGGGGCTGCTTGTGTGCTGTGTCAGGAAAACTGCAAGACCTGCCTAGTCGCTCGTGCAATCACAGGGGTAGATGGGTCTGGGTCACAACTTGCTCTTGCCACCGAGAGCAGGATACAGGCAGGGTAAACAGGTGATCATTGGAAGACTGGTTCTTCAGAGCATCAAAGCAACGGTCTCGGACTCCAGTCTGGTTATTTAACTGCTCCTTTGATGGATACCGTGATGCACATGGCAATGATGGTGCTTGCCATTCGGAGACCTGGACGACGAGTGATGTTGCTGGAGTGAGGGTGACTGGAGGGACTTCAACATAGCTAGTGCAGTCTTTCTTTTCCTCATGTGCAGATGATAGCGGCCGGTGACAGGTGGCTTGGACGGTCAAACTGTGAAGCGTGGGGCAAGTACGAGGTTCGCACATGGCATCTTACATTTGGTACTCCCGCTGAGCTGCCTCCAGTGACGCCACCGCACCCCGGTGGCTGTCTTGTCTGTGGGTGCACTCTTCCTTTGTGGCAGGAGTCCTCCATCTCTCCACCCTGTTGATCTTCCGCTCTTGTTCTTCTGTGGTCGTCAGGTGTTGCAGTGTGACAGGTGATGTCACACAATCTCCTTTCTTCCTTCTTCATAGCGTGGTGCTGCACCACGCTTTTTTCTCCTTTGTTGTGGCATCTGGCCACCTGTCTTCCTTTTGTGTGGACCTTTCGAAGGTCCAGTCCTGTCCAAGGACTAGGGGCTCTTCCCAGTGTTGCAGTGGTGGCGTCATGCCACTCAAGGTGTGCCATTCTCCGCTTGCCTGTTGCGAGTTGCTGCTGACTCTGTCTTGAGGCAGTGTGGGGGAGGACACTCCTTGATTAGTCTCGGGCCTGTTGCAGGGCAGTGACGGCGGGTCACATCCTTTCCTGCCTCCTCTTCACTCGAGGGTGCAGTGCTTGTGCCTCAAGGCAGTGCCTTCTCAGCACTGGGTCCCGCTTGAACGTGGGCGTGCTTTGCAGGGTTGGTCGCTTCTGATGACCTGCTGTGTGATGGGCCAATGGTGGCCATCTTGTGTCGCAGTAAGGCCGGCTGGCACGGCCGCTTGTGCCATGCGTTACGTCAAGCTCTCGGGTGCTCTCTCCATCTTCGCAGACGTTGCCCGTGTCATCACGTTTTGGTGGCGCAGATCTCTGCGCACCTGTGACATAGTCTCTTTTTTTTTCTGGGCGTCCTTTGTTAGCGCCTGGCATGTCCCTTTCTGTCCTACAGTGATGTCCATCACTGCTGGGGCATGTGGCGTTCTTTCAGTGGTGGCGGCGGATGGCCGTCAGGGGTTGCGCAGGCCATTCGTGCTCTCTTTGTGCCTCACAGAGCACTAACATCCATTCCTCACCGTTGCAGCTTGGCTGGGACAGCTGCGGGCCTCTCCTTCCCTGTGCAGCATCGCACCCGTGGTTTCCATCTTCTGCGCCGTTCCGTCTTCTGTGCCGTTTACGCCAACGGGCGCGCTGCTGGTCTGGAGCAGTCACTTTCTGGGGGTGCTGCTGTAAACTTGCCTTCTTCCATGCTTGCTTTCCTTTTAAACAGAAACAGGGTGCAGTACCAACTTTAGCCACTGGATGCCACTAGTGCACTTTTTTCCAGGTTGAAGACAGTCTTTCTTCCTACCGGGCCTCCTTTGTTTGAAACAGACGCCGGTGAGGGCATGCTGCCGGGAGGAGTTGTCAGGCTGGTGGGGGCTGCAGGTAAGTGCCATTTTTTCTTCTATTTTACACTGTTCTCTCTTTTCCTCTTCTCTTTGTTTAATGTTGTCCATTTTCCTGCACAGCCTTGTTTGAAGAGGCAGGCAGACGGCATGAAGTTCAGTGAGGGGGTGTGGGGGCTTCGGGCACTTGTTTTTTTTTTTCTAGGTGCGTGTCAGCACCTCAATCCCACTGTTTTTTTTTTTTCTAGGTGCATGTCAGCAACTCAATCTTTGTCTAGGTGCGTATCAGCACCTCAATCCTTCATTCCACACGTTTCCTTTTTTTTTTTTTTCTTTTGGGGGGTGGCCCTTGGCAATTAACTACGTTGGTGCATGTTTGCACTGTGGTAATTCAGTTTGTTTCGGTGCCTGTCTGCAGCTCTCGCAGTTTATTGTGGCCACGGCAGTCTTGCTTTGCTGTGCCCCGTGTCAGGGCATTTCTGAGGTAGGGGCGGCCCTGGGCATAACTTCTTCGGTGCGCAACTGCACCATTCCATGAAAATAAAGGGGAAAAACGGCCCCAGGGCATTTTTCATTAGTCTTGGTGCACGATCGCACCATTATCTGAAAGTGCGGGCGCAGCAGCCTAGCACACACTGCGGACCGCATTCTTTTCTTGGGGGCGGGGGCACCCGGCCCTAGTCATGGTTTGGCGCCCTGTTCTATTTTCCTTTACGGTGCGCGACAGCACCATTTGCCCACATAATGCGCGATCCCAGCAGCCTTCTCTCACGCTGCGGGCCGCGCTGCAGCTGATTCGGGGAGGGGGGCCTCTGGGCATTTTCGCACAACTCTTTGGTGAACCAAGCACGGCTGCGTCAGCCTTCACTAATGCTGTGGGCCATTTTACTCTGCCGCCAGGACTCCCTTGCCCCAGGGACTGCACACATCAGTCTTTCGCCCCGTTTTCCATTTCTCACGCTGTGGTGGTGCCACACTGGCATAGGCGGGGCTCACCTTCTGCCCGGCGGATCAGCAGGGCACTCCACCAGACCCCTCGTGGTTTAGTGGGGTCGCAGGCCGGAGACTGCAGGGCCTGTAACCCGGATGGCGTCCTCTCTGTTCACGGGGCGGCCTTCATGCTGGCAGCACAGGGGGTTGCCTTGGACACAGGCTTCTCTTCCCCCTTGGAACAACGTAGAAGATGCTGCCAGCGCCCACGTGGGACCGTCTATCCTCGTCGCCAATGTAGTGTTGGGGTCTCTAGGCCCTCATGCTACTAAAATGATAGACGCAGACACAGTGGCATGGTGCTAGTAACTGGCCCTGGGCACGTGCGCCCAGCCCTTTTTATTGACAGGGTCACCTGACCGGTGACGCCTGTGTTGGGTGGGTGTGGGGTGTAGATGGAAGGCCAGCCCTCAGCCGAGTTGCTGGCAAAACACTAGAACGTGTCCAGCAGGACACTACAGCGTCCACAGGGTCTGGCTCTCACAGGCAACAGCAAATACTAAAAGAGGAATGGCATTCAAGACATACTTGAGCACACTCACTACAAAACCGTTTCTCATTATTATCATTATTAATTAAACCTCCAATCATTATTCAGAATTAAATCATAATTGAGCAATTAGTCTCTGGCGCCAATCCTCTCCTATTGGTTTCTCTTAATACACTCCGCACGACACATCTTTAGAAACCAACACAAACTCGTTTCCAAATGATTCAGGCTTTGTTGTATCGCAGTCTCTATCGCCATCTACTGGATAAAGTTTAAAACATTCGTTAATATTGAAAAGAGAATCCTACATTCTCAAACTTGGTCTTGTAACAAGACTGGAGGGGCTTCGAGTCCATGATAAAGTTCATTTTCGGCTAGCACAAAGAAACCGGAAGCCCATCATCTTCAGCAAGTATTTATTTCGTTTTCAAATTTAACCATTAAATCTGTCACCCCTTCTGCTATTTTGAGTAACTCGAACGGCTCCAAAATACTTCAAGCCATCTACTTTGCCATCATGTTTTTTCTAAAAATTGTCCGCTATGGCATGTGTTCTGTTATGCGTTTTTAAGCTTCTGATCGTGAGCCCAATATTTTGTTTACCGCAAGGGCGCACTATAATAAATACTGCAAAAAAAGTTAAACAATTAATCAGCAACCGGATTTCGTATTCTGACCATTTATTTTTCAAATTTCCAAACTTCTTTGTGGAAATTTAAAGTTGCACATTTTAAATCTTTAAAAAAAACAGTTTCAACAAGGGTGGGAGGCATATTCTTTATACTATTCTGGGTGTTTCAGAATAACTTGTCTTTTAGGTTAGATATATTCGTGTACGTTATAGATGGATAATCTGACACACAAGATTTGATCTTGAATAAAACGTACTAATGTTTATTGATCACTTCACTAATTTCTCGGCGGCCTTTGTCAAATTACACAGTATTAGGCGCATCTCGATTTTTTGTGTTGTCCTGGGAGGTGCTGACTGAAGAAGTGTTATTCGAATGTTTTCTATCAGCATATAACAATGGGAGGATGCGAATGTCATTCTACACCTTCTAACATCACTTGTGAGGCATTCCCAAGGGTTTTATGATGTAATTCCCCGTGATGTCATCAAGGAATGCTCCTGGCATTTTAGTGAATTTACATGGTTGTATGTAGTTGATTTCCTACAAGCTGTAGTTCCACCAAACATGTACAGCACACTAGACTGTAAGGATTTGTGTTTTCCCAATGTCACCTGAGTTGCACCTGAAAATCACATTGTCTGCCACATCATCTTACCCTCCACCGTTCCCAGAAGCACTGCACCCATAGTTCTGGCAGTGAGGAAAGGAAATCGAACATGGGGCTACAGACATAAAATGGCATGCTACTGCCACTACCAACCTTGCTCAGTTGTGGAAAAATGACCTTGGATGGCTCTGTGGCAATAGCCTTAGAACATGGCCTGGGGATCCTTCCCATTTCCAGAATGTGACAGGCAAGGCCTTCTGCAATGGTCAGAGTGCTTGCTCCTGGCCCCACTGACTTTGAGCTCACTAGTTCTATCTTTTGGCCATACCCAACATGCCCTGGGCGCAAGGCCTGGTGTTTGGTGACTCTCTGAAACGGGTCCATGTGACCTCAAATTATATTGCTTTTGTAGCTAGTGACCTGTGGGCACCAGGATGGCCAACGACCACTTCCCATGAAGAATTACCCATCCCAAAGAACTCAACGGGCATGACCCCCAGCCATGCTCGGCAAGCTTTGAGTGCCGAGGATATCATTCGACTCTTGCTTGCCCCACCTGTTGCCCCTACCCCAGAGCCTGCTGAGCATGGCGTTCAGATCTAACCAGCAAGCTCTGTGTGCAGGGTCTGGCCCATGCAGTATTTTCCTTGGGACGAATACTGAGTGGGAAAAGCTTTCACTAACTGACTAGTTGGATATGACCTGACTTGATAGTGCTGGCCATTGCTGCTGATAAATCTCTGATTGCTCACTGTTTATTGTCAGTATTTCTCCTACACGTCAAATTTCAAACCAGGTGCCTTTTTCCTCAGTCAGTCGCTTGCTCGCTGGTGTATGTTGTTTTCACCTGCTAGTATGTAACTCAGATTAAGGCCCGCATTTAACTGAAAATTATGGAGCGTGACGCTGCACCAAAATTGGCAGCACCACGCTCCATCATTTTCACAATGCAGGGATGCACCATATTTAATTGACTACGGCACACCCCTGTGTTGTCCACTTCACTGGTGCTAAATTGAGCTGCCTTAGCGCCAATGCAGGCATCCTTACAACATCATGCAAGAATGTCTGTGTTGAGAGGTTTGATTGTTTATGTGTGGGAAGGTGTCCCTTCATGCACATAAACAATCACTAATGATGACTTGGCACTTCTGAGTGTGCTGCAGAATGCACCACACACAGAAGTGCTGAAGCATCATTTTTAAATGATTGGTGATGTGCAGTAAGGGACGCCTTCCGGCACATAAACAATCATGTCTGGCATTTTGCTCTTTTTATGTGTGCTGCAGAATGCAGCACACATAGAGAAAGCAAAAAACGAGGAGAAATAAAAGTATTCCTCCTCATTGCGCCATGTGGCGTTAGATTTTGGTGCTGCCTCAGGTTTATGAAAACTCTAAAATCTGAGGCAGCATCAAATTGCGATGGGTGTTGTTATGGCAAACGCCCACAGCAACACCCATTGCACACCCCTTCCACGCAAGGTTCTGCTTAACGCTACCTTGTAAATATGGTGCAGTGCTTAGCACCACTTGAGCATCACAAAAAGTGACGCTCTGGTGGCGCTAGGGGCTCATAACCATACCCCTTAATGTAAGGGCAACTGGAAGTCACAAAATATATTTTATCTAAGTACCAAATTGCAAGTTAGCTTTATCTATTAAGTGATCTTTTATAGTGAGTTTCCCAGGAATTGCTGTGGGGAACTGGACTCACATGGATTGTGCTCCATGGGAAGGCCCTGCCTGGGTTGGCTCTTCCCAGGCTGACAGAGGACATGAGTAGGGTATCAAGAAGTAAGACTGGTGCAAAATAGGTCTGCTTGACTACAGATGGGTAATCCCTTCAAGTGGACTGATCTCTCTTCCTCCCCTGCTTCAGGATGGATCAGGAATTGTATGCTAAGTTATGCTATTTGTATGATTTCACTGCCTGTACACAAACCTTCTTGGCTTTATGAGAACACATAACAATGTTAAACCACTAGCACAAATAAAACTTTAAAAAGTGAGAGGTGGGTAGGACTAGACTCTAAAGAGTTACATGTTTAACATCTTCCAGAAGCTAGGATGTCTAGTTTCACCTTTCAGATTATAAGGTAGAGAGTTCCTCAATTTTGAAGCAGCTATTGAAAATAGCCTGTCTCCATAAGAGATCCTTCTTATTTTGAGAACTGCCAGCAGATGTTGTTTAGAAGAATGCATTGAGTGAGCAGAGTAGTAAGGGGTATGTTTACTCATTATTGAGGCAGGAATTTGCTGTTTTTCTCCTTGTGAACAATAGTAGGTGCTTTGTAGATGATTTGGAAGGAACAGGAAGCCAATAGCAGGAGCACAGGGTAGGAGTGATGTGGGCACATCCTAGGGGTGGTACTGACATCCTGGGAATCTGCATTCTGGACAAGCTAAAGATGACAGAGATGTTTTTTCTGGAACATATAGATAATGTTTGAATAGTCTAAACTTGATTGAATAAGAGCATTCACAGAATTCACAGTCAGGAATGTGTTGGCTCCTGTCAATGTATGGTAGAATTCTTTTCAGGATTTGCACTTGGCTAAAGCAGATATTAGCTATTCTTGCAACTTGGCGATCGAAGGTAAATTTTGATTGTGAGTAAGGGCAGCGAAATTGTGAACAACTTTAGTAGGTCCAGGTATGAAGCCTGTCGTATGTGCCCAGAAACTGTGTTCCCACTTTGATTGAACCAATAAGGTGAATAGGGTCTTTACCTTGGTCCAATTTAATTTATGGAAGTTAATGGACATCCACCTCCAAATTGTAGCTAGGTGGCTTGACATCATGCTTGTGCTCTGAAAGAGGCTGTAGGGGAGAGGCCAAGGATGAGATGGGTGTCATCCACATACACACTGAAAAGACCCCTGCTTAATAGAGTAGAGATGTAAGAGGCCACTTATAAAGGTTAAAGAAGAAAGAGGAAAGAACAGGTCCATATGAGACCTGACAGTTCAATATTTCTGTCTTAGATGATAGGTGAAAATGCTACAGCCTGAGTTCTATCAGACAAAACGAGCATTTGATCCATATAAGAACAGCAGAAAAGCCCTTGCTTGTAAGGGTAACAGGTAGTATCTTGTGACTGATGCTGTTGAAGGCTGCTGCTGGATCTAACAAAGTCAGAGCACTGAGTCTATCATCATCCACAACCTTCTGAAAATCATCAAGAGCAACTAGTTCTGTGCTATTCCTTGGTAGAAAACTCGCCCAAGAGGTGTCAAAAAGGCCATTTTATTATTCATTTTTTTGCTACTGGAAATGGATCACTTAGATGCTTCACGACCAAGATACAGACATTGGAAGAACCAAGGTTCTGTGGCTATTTTCTTATGTATGTGTGATTCCCTACACTGTGCAAGCTGTGATCAGTTAGACTACAAAGCTCTGATTTGATGCACGCTGTCTTGGATATGAGTATGTTGTGCCCATATATATAGACGTTTCACCATATAACCGTATTTCTGTTTTTCCCTCCAACATTTTTTTCTTTCTGATAAACCTTAGTTCTCCATCACAGGCTACATTAAAACCAATGGTCAGATCGTAAGTCACATTTTTGCGCCCGGATGAATGGAACAACTTTCAAATTTGTATTATTGAGCTCTTGAGAAATCTCAACCCTAGTCAGACAGTTCATCCCCAGACCAGCTTGCCACCAAGACTCCTTCTACATACAGGGCAGTACAAGGCTCTGAGCCCGCACAGATATAAATCTGAAATTGTCTTTAGTTTCCCATTTAAAGAAATATATTTGTTTTTTTTATTTTATTTTCATCCGACTGTGGACCCGCACTCTGAAAAAGCCTCTCATTTTATTTGTTTAGTACAGTATGCTCTTGCACCTTTGATCATTGGTTTGACCGCTGTCTGACTTTCTACTGGTGGAGTTCCACTTAGATGGATGAGTGTCTACAGTTTCTTTACACGGTCTCTCTCGCTCCCTTTCTTTCCTCTCATTCCATGATCTTTCTCTCCACCTCCATCCCTCCCTCTCTATGTCTCTGTGAAACCCCCTGTGCCTGTTGTAGTTAACTTCCAGGAGCTAGGAAAGGAGACTGAGGCACCAGCAGCTGCCCTAGGCTTTTACAACTGGGCTCTAAGGGCTACAGCCATCCAGGAAATGTCAGATATAATAAAAGACCAGTCCATCCTCGTGTTCGGCTCACTATCATAGATTCATATGTGATCTAACCTTTATTTGTTCTTCTGATAAAATGAACTGTATGGAAACAATAGTCCGCCCTGCATCGTGCTAATCTGACTGACTGACATAGAGTCTCAATTGTAATTTCCATTTTATGTGAAAATATGTGAAGGAGGCACACAGCTGCTGAACTAAACATTGCAAATGGGAAAGAAAGTTTTGAGTGTGTGAAAGAGAGAGTGCATTGTGAACAAGAAGTGACTCAAGCACAGAGTGGAAAGGCAATGCTGATGTGGAATGAGGTGCTCTGTGAGATATGCAGATGGAGAATTTAAGACAGATGGGGGGAGAAAAGAGTGGCAGTGACTAATGGAATGAGTGACTGCTGAGGAAAGTGGTGTGAAATGGAGTATGCGGGTGAATGAGACACTGCGAAGACTACTACCCAGAGTACGAAAGAGAACAAAACACTTCGTCCCAGATGTAAGAAAAGTGTCGCTTCATTACATGAAGCGTCACTATTTTCTTGCACCCCATTGTGCCCGCCTAAAGCGCCATAATTTCTGACACTTGTGGTACTTTGCAGGATTAGCGCCAAAAGTTTTGGAGCTAATCCTGCAAAGTACACAAAGCCCTTTATGAATAATGGTGTGTATTGGGTCGTATCGAAAATAATTTCACTGTGAAGTCATCTTGTAATAGAAATGCTTTATTCTTCAAGGACAGCTCTTCGTAGTCCTTCCACACCAGTCCGTTCCACACAACTGACTACCTGTGGAATTTACACTCAGAACTCCTTTAACATTCTTTTCCATGACAACCATAAAGTAAACACCATTCCAGATATAACACATCTCCTTTCCTTATAAAATGAAACAAGCAAGGAACCAACAAAGACATAAAACAAAATAATAATACTACATGCTTTTAACAGAAACACAACCTTTAGTTAGATTAAACACACGTTTCAGTCAATTGCATAATCATGTATGGTATCACAAAATTATAGCAACTCCTATAGAAGCACAAACCATGAAAGCACACAAATTTTGACTACATACCTACATTTTTAAAGTACCCAGGGACTTTGCGATTTCTATGTGTCTTTCTCAGTTCCATAGAATTATTATCAGTGCCACTTTCTTCTTTTTATCTGTTTCCATTTTCTACTTCTTTCTCAACTGAACTTTCTAGTCTGATATCACTATGTAAAAGTGCTTCATCTTCTATTAACATAAAACTACTACAACTATCTTCTTTATTCGCAGTAACAGAATTTGGATTACCATACCATGTCACCATCCTCAAGTTCCACTTTTCCACATTTTCTACCACAAGAAGATAACAAAGCACTTCTTTTACTTTGAATGGTCCTCGAAATTTCTTCCAGTTTCCCGACATCCTGCCTGAGTTTATTTTGACCAAATCTCCAACCTGTATTTTGGTTTTGATACTGCTTCTTTTGTCTTGAGTGTTAGTCTCCAACCCTGAATCCAATACATTTCTCATCCATGCTGGGAAAGATTTAGTCCCTGCTGACCTTCCTCTCATTAATTCAAGAGGCACTTTCCAAGTTAGCCCGTTCTTGGTGGTACGATATGTCTATACTAGGTCCCTAATTGTAGATTTCACATTCATACCATTAGTCACTGCCATCTGAATAGCACCCTTTACTATATGGTTAGCTCTTTCAACAATGCCATTGGCTTGTGGGTTGTCAAGAGTAGTACGTGAGTGCTTGACACCGATTTTTTTCCAAATAGCCCTTCGCTTCTTCAGACACCCAGGGGCATATTTATACTTGTTTTACCCCGAATTTGCGTAATTTGTTTTGACGCAAATTCTGTGCAAAACTAACTCCATATTTCTACTTTGGCGCTAGACGAGGAAACCTACTTTGTGTCAATGAGATGCAAAGTAGGCATTCCCCTGCAAAAAATGACTCTAAGGCCTTAGTGAGTTATTTATCCTCCCGTGCAAAAATCATGCACGAGGGAAGGAGGAGTCAAAAAATGGTGCAAAGTGCCAGGGCAGGCATTAGGGGACCTTGCGGCCTATTTCCATGGTGGAACACCATGGAATAAGGCCACAGGTGCCCTCTCCGTGCCCCAGGGACACCCCCACTCACACCAGAGGGACAGCAGAGGATGGGGGACCCCATTCCAGGTAAGTATAGGTAAGTACAGGTAAGTATTTTTTTTAAAGTGCCATTGGGGGCCCTTAAATGGCCCCCCTACATGGAACTGGGTGCAATGGGCATGCCCAGGGGACTCTGGTCCCTGTGCTGGCCATTGGGGTGGTGGGCATGACTCGTGTCTTTTCTAAGACAGGGGACATGTGGTATGGATGGTTTTGGTCAGAAAATGACTCTAGGCACGTTAGAGTAATTTTTGTTAACTCTAATCTGCCTAACATAATTTTTTGGTGCAAAACGCCCTTCTTCCATACCGCCAGTCCCACCCGACTAACGTCATTTTTTTTTTTTTTTATAGCCTACCCTTTGCACTGGCTTGCACCATTCCATAAATATTGTGCCCGGCGGGTGCACAGAAATGGTGCCAGCTAGTACTAAACTTTTTGGTGCAAAACTGCATTAGTGCAGTTTTGCACCAAAAATTATAAATCATGGCCCAATTGTGTCCCATTATCAGTTATAATCCTGCTAGGATACCCTTCTTCTTTGAAAATTTCTTTTATGGTCCTTATAGTGGATTTGGTTGTGATTTCTCTAAGAAATTTCCCAATAAGCCACTTAGATTGAACATCTACCATAACTAAAGCAAATTCTATTTCTCCACTCAGACCACCAATTGGACCAATAAAATCCATACAAGCACTATGCCAAACTTTACCAGAATCTTCCACACTTCCACCCCAAGTTTGGTTTCCTACCTTCAGTCTTTTCTCACTCACTTTACATTCTTTACAATTTTCTACCCATTCTTCTACATCTCCATCCATACCTGGCCACCAAAAATGTTCTCTCAATCTTCTTTTTGTCAAAGTTTGCCCCAAATGGCCCTCATGAGTTAGTCTAAACAGTTTCAACCATAAACTACTCAGGGGTATACATTTATTACCTTTCAATAGTATCTCACTCCCTACCACTGACAACTCATCCAGCACCTTTAAATACAGACGTGTTGGTGCACTCACTGAACTTTCTCTTCTACCACCGCTTTTTACCAAAGATGCTACTTCTACCGAAGTAAAGCCCTCTCTCATTGCTAGGTGCCACTCTTCCCTTGAGACTGCACCCTGACCATACTCCAAAGCATCCTCTATACTTGCAACTGCACCTTCTCTCTCCCATTTTTCAAAGTTCACCTTGTCCAACTTCTCCCACTTAACTGGCAAGCGAGACAAGCAATCAGCTTGGACATTGCGCCATCCCGGTCTATACTCTATCTTTTACATGTATTTCTGGAGGCGAGAAGCCAATCTCGATAATCTTGCAAAACCCTTCCCTATCCCCCCTGGTGTTAATACCTTGGTCAATGGTTTGTGATCTGTGCGTAGGACTATAAATATTCCCCAGATGTATGTACAAAAGTACTCCACTGCCCATGCTGAAGCCAATGCCTCTCTCTCAATAACAGAATAATTTATCTTGCTAACAGTGAGAGACCTTGACGCAAAGGCTACTGTTCTTTCTCCACACTTATGCAATTGAGACAACACTGCCCCTAACCCTACAGCACTTGCATCCACTGTGAAAATGGTTTTGAGACCTACGTCGAATGTAGATAAAACTTCAGCATTATATAACTCATTGAATGTAATCATTTGTCGCTCACCCCATACAAAACTGCTTTTCTTTTTTAACACTTCTCATAAGTTTTCTGTTTTGTCTGCAAACTTTCTGATGAATTTTGAGTAATATTCGATGAGACCCATAAACGATCTCAACTGATCCTTATTGACAGCTGCCACAGCATCTTTAATAGCCTTTAACAAATCTTTCTTTGGCTTCACACCTTCCTTAGAGAGAGAATATCCTACATACTCAATCTCTTCAACCAAAAATTTGCACTTCTGTTTTTTAAGTGTCAAACCTGCATTCATGAGTCGGTCTAAGACCTGTTTTAAAGCAAAATTGGTAGCATCCAAACACCAAAATGTCATTCTGAAAAAAATATGACATTGTTCAACCCTTTAAAGATATCTGCCATCATTCTTTGAAAAGCACCTGCAGCTGATGATAAAACGAAAGGCATTCTGTTAAACTGAAATATGCCTTCCATGGTTATAAAAGCTGTGGGTTTTTTCGATTCATGGTGTAGTTTGATCTGGTGATATGCACTTTTCAGGTCTGAAAAAACACTCTCCTTTGAGTAATAGTACCATCTTGTTAATATTAGGTAACAGAAAATTGTCAGTTATTATGTTATAGTTTACACTGCGTAAATCCACACAGAACCGCAAACTGCCATCTAATTTCTTAGTAATCACCATCGGAGAAACCCATTCTGAAATCTCAACAGGTTCAATGATTCATCAGACACCATACCATCAATCATTTTCTTAACTTCTTCTCTAACTACTACTGGTACCTTCCGCAAAGTATGTTGTATACTATTCTTTACTGTTATTTTGTGTACGTACCCTTTCAATTCACCAAGTTTTTCAGAAAACACTACTTTGGCACCGACAGTAATATCCTCTATGCTCATTTCTTCAAAAACCATGCCCTAGTTAGGTGCCCTTGGATTAATAATGAAGTAGAGATCATACTGATGCTGCCACCCCAAAATTGGAGGTCCTGGCTCAGCTACATATACCTTCCCCTCTACCGATCTGCCTCGAAATTCCAGTTTCATTATCATGTGTCCAATAATTTTGATTTTTTCACCTTGATAACCCCCCGAATTGATATCTCTGGGTAATAGATGAACACAAGGCCATTCCCGTATGAGCATGCTCTTAGGTACAATAGTATATAGAGAGCCAGAATCTACCCTGAGCAGCACAACCTTGTTCAATATGACAAGGTTCGCTTTAGGTCTAATTCACCTCCCTGAATCCAAATTTGTATCTTCAACGCACAGAATCCTTTAATTTCCATCATATCCTTCGGCATTGTCACTGCTGATGTTGTGACCGTCTTGAACCGCTGCAACCTTAGATTGAGCATGAGATCTACATACTCTTGCAAAACGCCCTTTACGTCCACATTTTTTACACTCCTTTCCTACAGCAATACATCTTTTGAAGTCTGTATTATGGAGACTACTCCCACATCTGAAACATGTTCTATTGTTGGGCTTGTAGCTACTCATTGTTTTGTTCACAAACCCCCGACTAGTCGTAGGTAACACTTCAGAAGAGTCTTTCTTCTTTATGAATGTGACTTCATCGCTGTTTACTTCTATTTTTCCATTCTCCTTCATTTAAAATCCCGATTGTTCCACCACCTTAGCAATTTCAAAGGCATCCTTTAATGTAGGGTTTTTAGTTTCCCGTAACCTCTCTTGTATTTTCTTGCTTTTGTACTGTACAATAAGTTGGTCACTTATTAATTTTCGTCAGTCATACCACCAAATTGACACTTAGGGGGTTATTACAACCCTGGCGGACGGTGTTAAAGGTGCGGTAATACCGCAAACAGGCCAGCGGACAAAAAAAGGGAATTATGACTGTGGCGGAAACCGCCAACAAAGAGCCACTTTAACACTCCGCCCGCCACGGCGGTACAGACAAGCAGCGCGGCGGTCACCGCCAACAGACAGGCGGAAGACAATGTACCGCCCATAGTATCACAAACTGCCAATCCGCCACCTTTTCTGTGGATAAAAGCACGGCGGAAACAGTTCCTGCAATGGGAAAACGCTCACCTGAACACATCCCACGAGGAAGGAGGACTCCATGGATCCGGAATTACAAATCCTACCGGCCCTTGTATTCCTACTCATCTACGAAGAGCAACGCCGGCGCCGGCGAAGACAACGGTGAGTACTGCACCTACGACATGGGGAGGGGGGAGGCAAAAGTCAGGGGGACACACATGAAACACCGCCACCCCCACCCTCACCCACTACAACACACACACCAATGCATTCACAAACATCACAGTAACAACCCACAACCCCCCCGGAAGAATGCAAACACAAAACAAAATCAGTTCAAACATTGTAATGTTTCAATATACATGTCTCAAATATATACAGAAATATGAGAAAATCATTCAAAAGTATATACATTACGAGAAGTAGTGCAGATATGCACATATCAATGTCCGTGCACCACTAGTCCAAAAATGCATGGGCGAGGCCCACACAAGATACCTGTCCACAAACGGAGAGAACACTGCCGGGGCATCAGAGAGAAATACAACAGGCACCTCAGGGGGAAGGGAAGGGGGGGCACCTCAGCCGGATGAGTGCAAAGCCAGATCTACGACAGGGCTCCATGCCCATTGATGTATCCTGGGGAGTGCAAAGCCACAGTCTCACAAGTCTCTACAGTGGGTGGTTTGCCCACTGTACCATCCTGGGGAGTGCAAAGCCACAGTCTCACAAGTCTCTACAGTGGGTGGTTTGCCACTGTACCATCCTGGGGAGTGCAAAGCCACAGTCTCTCAAGTAGATAACAGCCACCACTGGTTCTGGAGGGGGACTGGTGCCCAGACTGGATTAGTCTCCCCGTGACAGTTCCTGACCCGTCACTGTTCCAGCTGCACATGGGATAACGATGCTTGATGTGGCGGTCTTTTCCTTCTTCAGTGGTGCATGCCCTGTTCAGCGGTGCTTAGCCATGGCGGTTCTGGACTGTTCAGCGGTGCTTTGCCATGGCGGTTCTGGACTGTTCAGCTGTGCTTTGCCATGGCGGTCTCTGGACTGTTCAGCGGTGCTTAGCCATGGCGGTCTCTGGACTGTTCAGCGGTGCTTTGCCATGGCGGTTCTGGACTGTTCAGCGGTGCTTTGCCATGGCGGTTCTGGACTGTTCAGCGGTGCTTAGCCATGGCGGTTCTGGACTGTTCAGCGGTGCTTTGCCATGGTGGTTCTGGACTGTTCAGCGGTGCTATGCCATGGCGGTTCTGGACTGTTCAGCTGTGCTTTGTCATGGCGGTTCTGGACTGTTCAGCGGTGCTAAGTCATGGCGGTCTCTGGACTGTTCAGCGGTGCTTAGCCATGGCGGTCTCTGGACTGTTCAGCGGTGCTTTGCCATGGCGGTTCTGGACTGTTCAGCGGTGCTTAGCCATCGCGGTTCTGGACTGTTCAGCGGTGCTTTGCCACGGCGGTTCTGGACTGTTCAGCGGTGCTTAGCCATGGTGGTCTCTGGACTGTTCAGCAGTGCTTTGCCATGGCGGTTCTGGACTGTTCAGAGGTGCTTAGCCATGGCGGTCTCTGGACTGTTCAGCAGTGCTTTACCATGGCGGTTCTAGACTGTTCAGCGGTGCTTAGCCATGGCGGTTCTGGACTGTTCAGCGGTGCTTAGCCATGGCGGTCTCTGGACTGTTCAGCGGTGCTTAGCCATGGCGGGCTCTGGACTGGGCATTGGTGTGTGGCATGACGGTCCCTCAGTGTCCAGCGGGGCTGACTCCGGGGGTGGCGGTGGTCTCCTGACCAGTGACGATACTTGGGCCCTCCTGGGCACTGACTCCGGCGGTGGCGGTGGTCTCCTGACCATTGACGATACTTGGGCCCTCCTGGGCACTGACTCCGGCGGTGGTCTCCTGACCAGTGACGATACTTGGGCCCTCCTGGGCACTGACTCCGGCGGTGGTCTCCTGACCAGTGACAATACTTGGGCCCTCCTGGGCAAAGTCTCCGGTGGTGGTCTCCTGACCAGTGACGATATATGGGCCCTCCTGGGCAATGACTCCGGCGGTGTTTTCCGGACCAGTGACGATACTTGGGCCCTCCTGGGCAATGACTCTGGCGGTGGTCTCCGGACCAGTGACGACGGTGCTGGCGGTGGCGTCCCGGCCGCCGGGAAGGATGCCGCCCTTCTCCGCCGTGATGCTCACACCAGGCTGTGCAGACTTCTTCTGGCCCTTCCCCACCTTTGGAGGAGTCACAGCTGACTCTGCTATCCCCCTGGGACCCCTGTGAGTTGTTTTGCCTCCAGGAGTCTTCACACGGTCCCGTTGGCCACTTTCCAATTTCAGAGCCTTTACAGGGGGTGGACTGGCAGTGCTTGGCTCCGTGTCACACTGCCTGCCCTGGTGGCCGGTGCACTCCACACACCTTGAACACGCACCACTGGTCCTGGAGGCTTTTTGGCTGAGGCGCTACAACGGGTCTGATGAAGTGGAGGTGGGGGTGGGGGCAAAAAGGTCAACTTTACAGAGGGGCAGTTTCTGATGAACACTGGGATGGGTAGCTGGAGGGGGTCTGGGAGTGGAGGAAGACGAGGTGGTTGTAGGAGGTGTCACTTTAGGTGTTTTGGGTGCAGGTGCAGGTACTGGGGACTGTCGTGAGGTGGATGGCTGTTGGGTGGGTGTGTGCCTGCGTTTGTGTACTTTGGGAGGGGGCGTCACAGACACACTGGGAGAGGACACAGGGGACATGTAAATGGGAGTGGAGGTGGTGAGTGCAGGTGAGCGGGGTGTGGTGCTGGGTGTTCTGGTGCGAGTCCTGGTGCCTGTAGATGTAGTGCATGCAGGTAAGAGTGGAGACGCGACTGGGAGGAAGGAGGGAGACGACGAGGAGGGGGACACAGTGGAGGCAGTGGATGTTGCTGTGTCTGCATGTGGGTGATGCTTGTGTGTGTGCCTGTGGGTTGTGTGGTGCCTATGTTTGCCTGAGCTACTTTTGTGTGTTGAGGTGTGTGCATGCTGGTCTGATGGTGTGCTTGGGATAGGCTGGGGTACAGGAGATTGGGTCTGGGTGGAGGAGGTTGGAGGGGGGAGGCTAGACACAGGGACAATGGCTGCCATCAGTGCTGAGGCCAGAGATTGCAGGGTTCGCTGAAGGGCAGCCTGACCAGAATAAATGCCCTCCAGGAATGCATTACCGTGTTGCAACTCCCTTTCTACACCCTGGATGGCATTCACAATGGTAGACTGTCCACAGTGAGTGACCTGAGGAGGTCAATGGCCTCCTCACTGAGGGCAGCAGGGGTGACTGGGGCAGGGCCTGAGGTGCCTGGGGTGATGTTGATGCCCACCATCCTGGGTGAGCGGGCACGGGGCAAACGCTGAGGGGCTGCTGGGAGGGCGGTGCTGGTAGGGGAGGTGGCGGCTGTACCTGTAGAAGTGGGGCGCACAGATGGTGCCGCCACCACAAGGGAGCTCCCATCGGCGGACGAGTCGATGGTTGGTGGTTGGTGATCCGGTGGCCCCGGTGGATCGGGTGAAGCTCCCCTCGCCCTCCGTCCCACTGGTGCATTCAGAGTCCGTGGTGTGGCCCTCCATGGCCATGTGGGATGCAGCTCCCTCGTGCTCCGGTGCCACTGTACCTCCACCTGATGATGCTGATGCACAAAAGAACAGGGAGACCACAAAAAGGGGGTGGGGGGGAAGACAGAAGAAAGACAGGTTGAGTGCATGGCATACCGCTACCGTTGGCGGACAATACAGACACAGCAGCCCCCTGCACTACGCCGTGCTTCTGGCCTCTACAGATGCAATTTCTGGGATCTGGCCTACATGGCTATGGTGGACTTCTGCACACATGGATGCCACAGGGGCATGTATACCTGTACTTGGCACTCTACTGCGGTGGGGTAGAGTGCCACATGGCCTGCATTACAGAGGGGCCTAGCCTACGTAATTCTGCCTGGCCTAGGTACACCCACAGGCCTCCTCCCCCACCCAGACCCCTCCACTGCGTGCAAAGTCCGCAGAATGAGAGTGTACTCACCCCCTTGTGTCTGCTGTGATGCCCTAAATCGCCCATCCAACTCAGGGTAGGCCACCGCCAGGATCCGGAACATCAGGGGGGTCGTGGTGCGACGGGCACCCCTCCCATGTTGGGAGGCCATCCCCAGCTGAGCCTCCGCTGTCTTCTTGCTCCAGCGGTGAATGTCCTCCCATCTTTTCTGGCAGTGGGTGCCCCGTCTCTGGTGGACCCCCAGGGTCCGGATGTCCTTGGCGATTTCACTCCAAATGTCCTTCTTCTGGTGGGCGCTGACCTACATGTCATGCACAAGGGAAGAAGAGAAGTCATTACCAACTGCACCGTTGATGTGAGTGTCTCCCCTCCCTACCCTAGCCATGTGGCACATTCATTCACATACATTAATGTTCCCTGAACTCTGCCCCCTTCCCTCTTACAACCAGCCCTCTCCACCCAGGCCTAGCCCATACAAAGTGCTTCCTGTGTACTAACCTGTTGGTCTGGAGGACCGTAGAGTAGCGTGTACTGGGGGAGGACCCCGTCTACTAGTTTCTACAACTCCTGAGCAGTGAAGGCAGGGGCCCTTTCCCCAGACGCAGCAGCCATCGTCGCTTCCAGACCGAGGTCACAGCAGCACGTGCAGTGTAGGTCCTCTCCTGTAGAAGATCAGGTATCTAGTGATTGAACAGATAGAAAATGGCGGTGACGTCCGCGGCGGTGACGTCCGCGGTGGTTCGTATCATCACCGGCGGCGCACTTGTTCATTGGCTCCTGGGACCCATAGGGTCCAATGTTAACCAATGCAGCATTGCGCCGCGGTCTACGACCGCCTACCGCGACGGTGTGCAACGGCAACGCAGTTACCCCACAATCCCATTGTCCCAGTTTAGAGGTCAGGCAGCCGCCATTTCAGGGGCCCACATGGCTTAATTTACTTCTGCGTCAGACATAGCTAGGCCTACACTCAACACACATACAGGAAGGGTTTTGTGTTTGGTGTCGTGTTCTGTGTAACTGTGGGTACATACCTGGAAAATAGTTGACTCTGTGGTCGCTGTTGTCCTTCCTAGGCACCGTCATTTGGGACAATTGAGAAGATGGCGGAATCCTCCGGTGTACCGACCGCTGGTGGACCTGTTGACAATGGAGGAGCGACATTTAATCGTCACCTACAGGTTTGACCGTGCCACTATCCAGGAACTATGTACCCAGTTGGAGCCTGACCTGATGTCACCAATCCGCCATTCCACTGGAATCCCCCCTGATGTGCAGGTGCTGTCAGTGCTCCATTTCCTTGCAAGTGGCTCTTTTCAGACAACAGTAGCCATGGCATCAGGGATGTCCCAGCCTATGTTTTCCAACGTGTTGTCCGGAGTGTTGTCTGCCCTGCTGAAACACATAAGGAGATACATCATTTTCCCTGAGGTGGAAGATTTGGCTACAGTGAAAGGTGACTTCTATGCCCTTGGACATATCCCCAACATCATAGGTGCTATTGATGGCACCCATGTAGCTCTGGTCCCCCCCACAGGAGTGAACAGGTGTACAGGAACCAGAAGAGTTATCATTCCATGAATGTACAGATGGTATGTTTGGCAGAACAATACATCTTGCAGGTAAATGCTATGTTCCCTGGCTCAGTGCATGACGCCTACATCCTGCAGAATAGAAGCATCCCTGATATGATGGGTCAACTCCAGAGGCACCGTGTGTGGCTATTAGGCGACTCTGGTTACCCCAACCTGTCCTGGTTATTGACCCCAGGGAGGAATCCCAGGACCAGGGCAGAGGAACGCTACAATGAGGCCCATGGGTGGACTAGGAGGGTGAGCGAACGCACCTTCGGCCTCCTGAAGGCCAGGTTCAGGTGCCTCCATATGACAGGTGGTTCCCTATTCTACTCACCGAAGAAGGTGTGCCAGATCATCATCGCCTGCTCGATGCTTCACAATTTTGCTTTGCGACGCCAGGTGCCTTTTCTGCAGGAAGATGGTCCAGATGACGGTGTTATGGCAGCTGTGGAGCCTGTGGAGCCTGTGGACAGTGATGAGGGGGAAGCTGAGGAAGAAGACAACGACAACAGGGAGTCAGTCATACAGCAATATTTCCAGTGACACACAGGTGAGAACATTTTAATTTTTACCATTACATTCACTGTCACACGTCTTCCTCTATCCTGTGTGTAATTTCATAGGATTATTTGGTAACGGAGTTGTTCCTTTACATTACGGTTTCACAGGTGCGCTTACCAACGTGTGTCATCTGCATGCATCCTTCAAGGACTTGTGATGTGTGACATAGGTATGTTGCCTTTACAACTAGAAACGCATTTTGACACTGTCATTGATAATACAATTTAACAAATCATAGACTGACTCAACATTGTTTTGTGGTTCAAGGGTGTTTATTGAAGTGCTCAAAAATGGAGGGGGGTTGTAAAATGGTGATGGGTGATGGTGGAGGAATGTCCATGGCAGAGTCCAGTCTATTAGTCTCACAGGTGCACTGGCCATATAGGCAAAGGAAGTGGAGCTGGGGCAGTTTAAGTATGGACAGGGTAACAAAGTGGGACAGTGGGAGGACAATCAGGGTGGTCTCATTTCCTGGCCGGGGTCTTGCCATCTTGCTCTGTCCTGTTCCTGGATCTCAGGGACTTCTTGCGTGGTGGTTGCCCGTCTGCAGGGGGTGGGGTGCTGGTGTGGTGGTCCTGTGGCGGGGTGTCCTGTCCACTAGCGCCGGCGGAGGTGGTGGGCAGTTCATCGTCCATGCTAGTGTCAGGGGCCCCTTGGAGTGCCACGGTGTCCCTCAAGGTCTGCTGTATGTCCTTCAGCGCCCCTATGATGGTGCCCAAGGCGGAGCTGATGGTCCTGAGCTCCTCCCTGAACCCCAAATACTGTTCCTCCTGCAGGCGCTGGGTCTCCTGAAACTTGACCAGGACCGTTGCCATCGTCTCCTGGGAGTGGTGGTATGATCCCATGATGGAGGAGAGGGCCTCGTGGAGAGTGGGTTCCCTTGGCCTGTCCACCCCCTGTCGCACAGCATCCCTCCCAGTTCCCCTGTGTTCCTGTGCCTCCGTACCCTGGACCGTGTGCCCACTACCACTGCCCCCAGGCCCCTGTTGTTGTTGGGGTGGTGGGTTATCCTGGGTTCCCTGTAGTGGTGGACACACAGCTGATTGACCTGTCCTGGGTACGGAGGTTTGGGCCCGCTGGGTGGGTGCTGTGCTGGTGTTACCAGAGGGTGGAAGGTCAGTGTTGGGCTGTGCCTGTGCGAGGGGAACTGACTGTCCCGAGGCCCACGATGGTCCGGGCTGGTCATCAGGATCCAGTAGGGCAGAACTGCTATCGTCATTGTGGGCCTCTTCTGTGGGAGGAGTGGAGTTGTCTGGACCCTCTGGGGTGGTGACGGTCCTTCGTGATCCTGCAGGGGCATAAGAGCATGATTATTGCATTTGTGTGTGTCATGGTGTGCAATGGGTGGGTGAGCGTGTACCCTAGTGCAAGCATTTCTGTGTGGGGGCTTGTGTGATGATGGTTAGGGGTTATTATGGGTATGTGCAGTGAGCATGCTTTAGTGATGGGTGTCCATGCTTAGTTGTGTCATGCAGGGCTTGGTGTTGGGATGTGTGGTTTGTGTTCTTAGTACATTAGTGAGTAGTTTGGGTGATAGGGGAGGGTGTGAGGGTGGGGGTGTGTGATAGCATGCAGGTAGGGTGGGGGATATGATAGTTACGAATTGACTTACCAGTGTCCATTCCTCCACCGACTCCTCCGAGGCCCTCTGGATGCATGATGGTCAAGACTTGCTCCTCCCATGTTGTTAGTTGTGGGGGAGGAGGTGGGGGTCCGCCGCCAGTCCGCTGAACCGCGATGTTGTGCCTGGAGACCGCTGAACGCACCTTCCCCCGTAGGTCGTTCCACCTCTTCCTGATGTCCTCCCGATTTCTTGGATGCTGTCCCACAGCGTTGACCCTGTCCACGATTCTTCGCCATAGCTACATCTTCCTGGCTATGGATGTGTGCTGCACCTGTGAGCCAAATAGCTGTGGCTCTACCCGTAGGATTTCCTCCACCATGACCCTGAGCTCCTCCTCGGAAAAGCGGGGGTGTCTTTGGTGTGACATGGGGTGGTCTGTGTGATGTGTGGGGCGGTGTGAGTGTTGATGTGTGTGGTGATGTGTAGAGGTGTGTGGTGTTTTGTGCGTGGATGTTGTGTGGGTGATGGTGTTGTGTGCCTCTGTGTGGTGGGATTGTCTATTCTGTGCTGTCTCTCTGGCCTTCGTGACTACTTTTTGGTCGTAGGGGTTTGTGGGTGATGTGGGTGTGTGTTTTATATAGTGTTGGGTGTGTGGGAGTGGTGTGTGTATGTGTATCAGGTGTATGTATTTGGAATTGTCCAATGTGGCGGTGTTTTGGATATGTGTGTGTATTTTGAGCGCAGCAGTGTGTACCGCCAATGGAATACCGCGGTTGAAAGACCACCGCGTGGATTCGTGGGTCGTAATAGCATGGGCGTGTTTCTGTTGCCGTGGAGGTGGAGGTTTTGTTTTCACCAGTTTATCACTGACCTTTGGTGTGGCGGACTTGTGTGGGTGTCTGAATTTCGACAGATTCCGAGATGTGTGTCATAATAGCTGTGTCGGAATTCCACGGCCGCGGCGGTGTATTGGCGGTCTTCTGCACGGCGGTAAGCGACTTTTACCGCCAATGTTGTAATGACCCCCTTAGTAGATAACTTCCTTAGTCTGGATACAAAATCATCAATGAATTCATAAATTTTTTGTGGTTGTGTGAAAACTTTGTATTTCCACATTACTACGTTAGTGTCTTTAGCAAATCTTTTACGTAATCATAGCTTAGCCTCAATTTGTGTTCGATCCTCATTGGTGGCACCAGGTAAGTACTTAAAAACATGCTGGCCTTCTTTTACTAACATTGTTTTTTTTTTTACATGTAGGCCAAAAACTTTGGCCATCCAATGCTTCCAAATAGTGTTCAAATGTGTCAATCCATTCTTCCCATTTAATGGAAGGAGAACCAATGTCCTGCAAAAACAATGAGGTGGAATTATTGCTGAATTTGCCATTATATTATTTATGATATATATATTTTTAATGAAATAGATAAAAAAAATATATTTTCCAAGATAACATTTCCTTCTTATAACTTGTTACTATGTTGTTTTCTAAAAGTAAAATCTTCCTTCTATTCTAGTTGTATTGTGAGCACTGTATTGTTCTAATAGTCCTTCTTTGAGTTTTGCAACTCAAACAAAGGTCCTTCATTTGTGTTTATTACATTGCTGGCTGCCTAGAGAAACCACCAGAACACAGATACACGGCGTTGGAGGTACAATGCATTTGAGATACGTTTTCAGGTAAGAGGTATGCCAGTTCACATATATATTATGTTTAGGCCATAGTTTTAAGCATACGCTTGGTTATAAAATAGATAGTACCTTGTGATCGTTTGAGTCTGGGGTATATTTACCAATCTTCACATAAATAAGGCTCTGGGTAAGTAGCCTGGACAATGTAGGTTCCTGCGGGCTACAAGCTGTTCTCATGGCTGAACTGGTGAATCGTCACCAAAAATATTGTGTTGTATCGAAGAGAATTTCACTGTGAAGTCGTCTTGTAATAAAAAATGCTTTATTCTTCAAGGGCAGCTCTTTGTAGTCCTCCAACACAAGTCCGTTCCACTCAACTCACTACTGGTGGAATTCCCACTCAGAACTCCTTTAACATTCTTTGACATGACAGCCATAAAGTAAACACCATTCCAGATATAACAGTGTGCCTCATGTTAATGCCTGCTCTGTTTTTTCCCCTAAAAATGGCATCAACAAACGGTTTGCGGTGCTAAAATCACCATCTTTCCAGTTTTTAGGAACAGGCAGAGTTGAATCAGAAAACCACATTTTTTTAACACAATTTAAGCATTTTACTGGAACAAACCCCATTTTTACTATTTTTCGTGCTTTCAGCCTCCTTCCAGTTAGTAGAAATGGGTGTAAAACCAATGCTGGATCCCAGACAGCTAAACATTTCTGAAAAGTAGACAGAATTCTGAATTCAGCAAGGGGTCATTTGTGTAGATCCTTCAAGGTTTTCCTACAGAGAGTAACAGCTGAAATAAAACAATACTGAAATTTAGGTAAAAAAGAGCCATTTCTGTCCATGTTTTCTTCTATAATTGTTTCAAGCTATGGCAGATTTTTTAGAGCAATATACTCTTACATCTGCTGGACTCTACTGGTTGCGGCGATATATTATGCTTGTAGGTTCATCGAGAACTCTAGGTACCCAGAGCTAAAAAATGAGCTACACATTGCAATGGGTCTTCAGTTCATTTGGTGAAATATAAAGAGTGAAAAATAGGTATCAAGGAAACCTTTGTTTTTCCAAAATGGGCACAAGATAAGGTGCTGAGAAGCAGTGGTTATTTGCACATTTCTGAATTCCAGGGCCCCCATACTAGCATGTGAATCACAGGGCATTACTCAAATAGACGTCTTTTTTACACACTGTCTTACATTTGGAAGGAAAACATGTAGAGAAAGACAAGTTCTTCACACTTGTTCTTCTATTCTGTGTTCTCCCAAGTCTCCTGATAAAAATGGTACCTCACTTGTGTGGGTAGGCCTAATGCCTGCGACAGGAAACGCAATATGGACACATCACATTTTCCCAAAGAAAACTGACCTGATATTTGCAAAGTTCCGTGCTGTGGATTTTGGCCTCTAGCTTAGCCGGCACCCAGGGAAACCTACCAAACTTGTGCATTTTTGAAAACTATACATTTAGGGAAATCCAGGATGGTGTGACTTGTGGGGGTCTCACCAGGTTCTGTTACCCAGAATCCTATGCAAACCTCAAAATTTGGCAAAAATACACTTTTTCCTCACATTTCGGTGTTAGAAAGTTCTGGAATCTGAGAGGAGCCACACATTTCTTTCCACCCAGCTTTCCCCCAAGTCTCCAGATAAAAATGTCACCTCACTTGTGTGGGTAGGCCTAGCGCCCGTGACAGGAAATGCCCCAAAACACTACTTGGACACATCAAAATTATCAAATACAAAACTTCCTGTTTTTGCTGGGGGAGGGGCGCACTGGTGCTGGGCTCAGCAGCCATCTAGGGAAACTTACCAAACCCAGACATTTCTGAAATCTAGGCAGCCAAGGGAGGCCAGGGAGGTGTGACTTGCGTGGATCCCCCAGTGTTTTCTTACCTAGAATCCTCAGCAAACCTAAAACTTAGCTAAAATTATTATACTTTACTTGTATAGGTGGGCCAAGTACCTGTGACAGGGAAGAGCCAAAAAAAATTCAAAATTGAGAGGGAACTAAAGGGGGTCCAAAAGGACAGTTTGGAAAAAAACATTTGTGGGGCAGAATTTTTATCGACAATGCTTGGTGGTAGGAATTTTGTGGATTCCTGCAGGTTCCGGAAAGTTCCATCACAAAATGTGGGATAAATGTGTGATTTCAAGCAATGTTGGAGGTTTGCAGGGCATTGTGGGTACGAAAATGGTGTGGGTGCATGTGAAGCACACCACCCTGTACTCACCCAGATGTTTAGTTTTCAGATGTGTCTAGGTCTCGTAGATTTTTCTACATGGCAGCATCTCAAAGTCCAAAAAGAGAATCCCTCACCATTCCAAGTGGGACTTTTGAGAGTTAGACAAGCTCTCGTGGCTCAAATGTAAAACCAAAACCCAAAATAATCAAATGTCCTCTTGCTTGCCATTGGAATAGGATCTTTTAGTGTGCAGGAGAAGAGCTGAAAGACTATTACCCCCTTCAGTTGGGGTGGGGGCATAACAATGCCCATACTGGTTGATAGCCACCCCCCCCACTATTTTTTTATTTATTTTGATTCCCTAGCATCTAGTAGGCTTTCTGACCCCTCGGGAAGTAGATCTGGGGTGATTCCCTCATCTGGCCACCGGTGGGCAGAACAACTTTGTCCCATTTATTTAGGGTGGGGGTATGGCCATAACCCCACCCTCTTTTTTTTTAAAAGAAATCTTCCCTGGTGTCTGGTGGGCTTTATGCCCCCCCTTGGGGGCAGATGGGTCTTACACAAATAGGCCGATCTGCCCCCAAGGGGGGCAGAAATGGCCAAGAGTAATGTGCCCCTATAGAGAGCGACCCTAGCCCAAAGGGCTGCCCCACCCATCAAAAAACAAGCACACACCAATCCCTGGTGCCTAAGTGGTTTCTGCTCCCCGGGGGTGGATCGGCCTAAAAGAAATAAGCCGATCTGCCCCGAAGGGGAGCAACCGTTGCCTAAGGGGTCGCTCCCCTTGTGTGAAATTGGCACAAAAAAAATCCCTGGTGTCTAGTGGTTTGCCTAAGAAAAATTGGACGATCTTCCACCAAGGAGAGCAGAAATAGTCTAAAACAATTTGCCCCCGAAGGGAGCGACCTTGCCTAAAGGTCGCTCCCTACATGTAAATAAGTAAAAAAAAAATAGCCCTGGTGTCTAGTAGCTTCTGCCCCTCCCCCCCAGGGGGCAGATCGGCCTAATTGAAATAGGCTAATCTACCCCCACGAGGGGCAGAAAATGACTAATAAAAAATTGACCTCCAGGAGAGCGACCCTTGTCCAAGGGATCGCTCCCATTTATTGTTTATTAAAAAAAAACTTACTAGTGTTTAGTGGGCATTTCTGCAGCCCGATCGCTTTACGACCAGGCTGCAGAAATGCTCAGAAAGACATTAAAGGAAAGACTTTTCCTTTAATTTCATGTCTCTCTGCCCGCCCCCACCCCAGATCAGATGAGGGCAGCCTCTGATTAGGTCATTATGCGATTGTATGCTGACATCATCAGAGTCACTGGAGGGGTGGAGGGGACGGGGTGGAAGGGGAAGCGATTCCGCTTCTATCCTTGCCCAGGGTAGGGGGGTTTGTGGCCCATGGGGGGGCATTGTGGGCTGGGTGCAGGACAAGCTGGTCTCATCCTCTGGAACCATGGCTGAGGGTGAGACCATCTCGTCCCAGGCACAGAGGGGTTAGTTACAGGGGCCACCCTTTTGCAATGGATTCATAGTTACTCTTCTTTGGCAATACCAATTTTATAGATCCTTGGCACCCCCACCTTTTTCATCCCACTTACAGCACTGATGGGTTTGTTTCTTGACTGCCTGTGAGCTAAACATATCCTACTGAAATCTTAAAGCCCTGCCCTTTGTGAGTAACTTTATGCAATACAAACTAGTCATATAAAGCAACTGGGTTTATTAATAAATACCACTGATCTAATGGGAGATGACAGTGCAGAATACATTAGTAAACCCATTCATTTGTGGTGACTGTATTCCCCACTGTCACCTGATGGTTTTACAGTTGTTGATACTTTGAAGTACAGTTGAAAGCAAAAGGATAATAAAATAATCACAAACAAAATCAATATTGAATTATTCCAGTTGATTAAAAATAAATGCTCTTCCACAAATGGTTTACTTCTTTATTTGGATGAAACTTTATTAATACAGAGGAAACACATTCAATGTTAGTATTTTTTAATTTTTTTATTATTTTTTAATAGGAACTGCGCATCGATTACAGAGTATCCATAGATGATTGGCATACAATTCTCATAACATGTACATCTCAGGCACAGCCCCATTCTAACCACTTCTAACTTTCAACCCCTACCCATCCCTCCATGAACAGGCATTAAAAAATGAAGCTAGAATGATGAGGTGAAATCTTGTAGATTTCACTGTGCCATTCCTAATGGCCCCCTTCCAGGGGAACACCTCCCTTTCTTTCATTATACCTGGTGCTGGTATAATGTGGCCAAGAGTTCACAAACTGGTGCAATGGTCCCATTGCGGCAGTTGGTAAATATGGGGTGGGGTAGGGGACAGTTCTGCGCTGCCATAGCATCAGAACAAATTATGCCACAGTGGCGCAAGGGGCTTGTAAATGAACCCCCTAATTTCCAGTCTCAATAGCGAGGTGGTACCCATTTCTGGGCAATATCTTGCTGGATTACTATGCAGCCCAAGTTAACCAGGATCCTTTGGTCCCATGTTAGATCTGTGGGATCCCCGAATACACACTAAAGTTACACGAGGTTGTACATCCATGGGCATTCCAACCACTTCCTCAATGAGTCACACATCTGATCCCAGAATGAAGGCAAACTGGGGCAGCTCCAGATTGTATGTAGTAGTGTGCCTTCCATCTTAAAACCGTGCAAACACAGTGCATTCACTGTTGCAGTATTTTAAGTTGAACCAGTCGGTAACTGGCTTTGACCGCAGCCACCGCAGGGAATACAAGTGCCGTTTGACAATCCTCATCATCATCTCTCTCCAGTGGAGGCCGCAGTGAACAAAAAGTGATGGGACAGCCCAGGGGGAAGAGGGGTCACCACAGGGAGAAAAATTATAAATAAATATATATATATAAACACTTACCTGACACTTGCCACCTTGGTGCTCTTCTGGACCTCTTCTCTCGACTCCCAGTCGTCCAGAGCAAGGTCCTGAGCCCCCAGCGCCAAACCACATGCTGCTCTGATGCTAGGAATACTATTTACCAGCATGAGAGCAGAACTGCGATTGACCTGAGTTGTCTGGTTTGACACTCAGGCAGGCTCTGGGAGCCTGTGCTTTGTCTCCACCCAGCTGTGCACCACAGATCGGGTGGAAAGGTCCAAGTGTGCATGTCGGTTGGCTGTCATGCTCACTTGCAGCTGTGCCCACCATTCTTTCCCCTGCTTCAGCTGCTGCCATCAGGATGGCCCAGCCTGTCCCACCCTGCACCTTGATGCGACTCAACAGAAAAAAATAAATGATAATAACCTGTGTTATTATCATTTTATTTTTTATGTTTTCACTGCTGAAAGAACAGTGGGTTGACACTCCTCCACCTTAACGGAGCAGCCGTGGCTGTTTATCGCCCCTTCATTCTGTTCCCATCTTCCCTTCATCTGTGTAAAGGGAACCCTCTGCATTTCTCATAAGTGTGTTGTATGTCAGGGAGATACGTTTTTTGTCTATTCTTCCATTTAACGACTGCCCCTCTAACAGGGATTCCTCTTGTGTTTCTTCCTTCACAGATAAGCTGTCACAGAGTGTGTGTCTCAACTGTCTGTACTGCAGCCATTGTGTTCCTCGCAATCAGTATTCTGACTGTAAGTGTTCAGAGAGGACCATTCCATTCGCATCTGAGACATCAGCGAGTGCAGAAAGGCCTATAATCAGTGGCTCAACAAAAGCCTTCACAGTCCCTGGGGCATGGAGGCCCGAGCTCCAAGTACCCTCCTCAGCAAAACTGGTAGGAGGTGAGCCAGGGAGGAGGGGGGCCCCCTTCATGTACTTTGCAGGGAGGCCCCTCAAGTTTCATTATGCCACTGCCTATAATGTACCAAACCCCCAAAAAACATACAATAAGGCTGTCTGTGGCATCCTGGTCAGGCCCACAGAGGTGTCTTATGAGTCAGTGGCTTGTCCCAATTAATTTCAATCTAGACCAAACATCTACTACTAACCTGGTGGCATGTCCCGATATCACATCCAACTTTCGCCCACACAGTGCATGGAGGTAACTCCTATTACCATACCTGCCCTATCCAACCAGAAAGCCGGGTCATTCCAGTCCGAGGAGGCCCCCTCATTAACCACACCAACCTGTGTGGCTTTGTAACATTTCCTCTTGTTGGTAAGGGCTATCCCTCCATCGTATTTGTTGCACTGGAGAACTGTCATCACTATCCAAGGCTGCCCCTGGCCTACAACAATGTTCTGATCGTCCTATATATATCTGAGAAGAAAGCCAGTTGACTGCGAATCCTGAGTAACTACCAAATATCTGAAATATCCCAATTAGTTGAGCTAGTGACTACACTGGATTCATTAAATAGAGTGATGTGTTGTCAGTGTACAGGGAAATACTCTCCTCCCACCCATACCTCCCAGGCAACCCCACAACTGGGCATCCACCTGCACCCGCGCCACCAGCACTCCATTAACCAGAGCAAACAGCTTTGGTGATAGCAGGCACCCCTGCCTGGTGCCCCGTCCTATCGGGAATGTTTCAGTGATACAACCATTGACTTTTACTCTCACCCTAGGTTAATTATACAGCAGACTTATGCACCAGATAAATTTAGGGGTGAACCCCATTCTTGCCAGTCCTAAACAGGCAGGCCTGCCCACTGAGTCAAAAGCCTTACGCGCATCCAAGGACACTGTTAGAAATAGGGTCTCTAGTCGGATGAGGTTAGCACTCTGTCTGAGTAAGGACTACAATCCTAGGCAGGGCAAGTAAGATACACACTAAGGGGCATATTTATACTCCGTCTGCGCCGATTGTGCGTCAAACATTTTGACGCACATTCAGCGCAAACGTTGCCCCGTAGTTAAACTTTGACGCCCGAGCCCACGGATGACAAAATTCCACCATGTGAGTCATTTTTTGGATGCGGCAACCCGCCTTGCGTTAATCATATGCAAGGTAGGCGTTCTTGTCCAAAAAATGGCTTAAACGGCCGTACGTCGTATTTATGCTTTCGGGCAAAAATGAAACACGGCCGCGAGGCGGAGCCGGAAAATGACGCACAGCCCGATTTGCTTCAAAAATTAACGCCTGGGTCAGGGCAGGCGTTAAAATGGGGCAAACACACCTGTATTTAATCAGAACACACAGAACAAACAGTAGAGCAGCAGAGCAGCAACAGGGAGCCATGGAGGTGATTCTAATCCAGCGTGCACACAGACGCAGAGCCCAGCAGCAACAACAGCAGCTACAACAACACCAGCACGGACCCCAAAGGCAGCGCAGAAGGCAGTAGAGGATATTCTGCCCCAGAACCACTTTCAGGTCCTCAGGGAACACAACATCATCCAGAGGTACCGGTTGAACTGGCAGGCCATTGAGCAGCTGCTGCGCAACATTGAACCGCAGTTGGCACCCACTTTGCTGACACCCCGCACAATCCCAACAGAAACCAAGCTGCTTGCCGTACTTCATATGCTGGCAAGTGGCTCTTTCCAAACAACTGGTGCCCTGGTTGGTGGAATATCACAACCATCATTCTCAGCCTTTTTTCCCAAAGTACTGGATGACATTATTGGACTTACGCCCGCCACATCTGCTTCCCTAACACACTGCAGAAGCAGCAGGAAACAAAACAGGGGTTCTACCTCATCAGTGGCTTCCCACACGTCCTTGGTGCAATCAACTGCACACATGTACGCCTCATGCCACCTGCTGCAACTGAACACCTCTACCGCAACAGGAAGCACACACATTCCATCAATGTGCAGGCCATAGTTGATCACCAGGGATTGATCACCAATATCATGGCTAAATATCCTGGGAGTGTCCATGACTCATACATCTTCCGTCACTGCACCATCAATGAACACTTCCAGGATTGACGGTATGGCAATGGACTACTTGTTGGTAAGTACAAAAACCTACTTATATACACACTGCACAGCAACCCTCTAGAACACACAACACATACACCACAACAGCAACATGTGAACAGGAACATTCTGAGGTCGTGACATCGCTAGCCATGTTTCTTAGGTCACCATTGAACCTGTCACACATTGGAAAACACTGTACAGCCTAATGTTAAGACGTCAAAGATCACAACCTGTGATGGGTTGCCCAAATGTCACATTGCAAAATGTAAGTGTCCCAATGACGTTTACATTAATCCATTGCCTAAGTCTAAAGGTATGGGATGTCCAGGGTACATTGATATGAACGTGTTAACAACAGTGTCAATTTTAACTGTGTATGGAACTATCATCTCACCTCCAGTGAAGACACACGGACACCTGTATCACAAGTCACAATGCTAGGGAGGACACACTGTACTGCAAATCCCAAAACATACTGCTGACAAACGGTTAGCAGACAAACACTCGTTCAGCCAAGGAAACAACACAATGCAGATGGTACATCCTACAAGCCTAGGATGCTACATTATTACACAAAAGAGTCACAGACAACACAAAACAACTACTGCCATGAAAGGTCATTTCAATAGTGCCAGCTACATCAACATGATCCCAATCATTTTCTCTTGCAGCTGATCAGGGGTATGGCATCCAGCCATGGATTATGACACCATTTGGCAACCCAAGTACTGATGCAGACCGTGCCTACAACGACGCACATAGGAGGACACGCAGCATTGTCGAGAGGACCTTTGGCATCCTCAAGTCAAGGTTCCAGTGCCTCGACATCACTGGTGGTAGCCTCCTATATTCCCCGTAGATGGTCTGTAGGATCATCCTAACATGTGCAATATTGCACAACATTTGCATCAAAAGGAAAATTCCCCTCCTGTAACCAGAGCCACACATGCCTGAGGAGGAGGAAGAGGAGGATGCTGGCCTGCAACATGAGGGGGAACTACAGAACATGGCTGCTGGTATACGCAGGCGGCAACAGATCGTCAACAATTTCTTTTGAATATGATCACCTTCCCCACTTTAGTTAACTAATTTAAATAAACACCTATTATAATCACCATATAATGGTCTGGCTATTCCTTTTTGCACACCTTCATCTCTACTTATCAGAATAAGAGTGTTGCCTCATGGAGCATTGCTGATATACTGAGTAGGACACTGAACATCCCAGAGCTAATGTGATGCCTAACATACAATGGTCACCTACACACACACTGTTAATGACATATATCATGTACATTTCTCCTTTGAAGGCCAATAGCAGAGGACCACAACTATTTCACACATACATGTTGAAATCGAGGTCCAACGCAGCATATGGCACACAACTAAGACACCATCACTCAATAAGGGGAAAACAAGCCTCATACATGAGGCAGTCAATGTGCTTTGGCATCAGTAACAGGAATGCCTGACCAGACCCTTGACAGCAATAAGTCGAACTGCATCCAATATTTGCAAGGACTATCTGTGACCGGAGTCCCATAGAAGCAGAACATAGACAGCACAAGTGACACACATATGAGCAGCATTGCACACATGACATTCCATGTACATGTCAGCCCATTTCCTAACTACTGACACACCCATGCACCTGGTCACAACCCACCTGTCGGAACAGGTCCCTGGAATACTAAGACGTGTATCCTGATATTCCCTCCTCTACACACTCAGACCAACATTAGCAAACCAGTGTGCTACACCCTTTCCTATGGTATGCCATTGTCATAGAACATCTGACTGCATGGATGTCAGGTTACTTTATACACTGTCTTCTAGTTTCAAAGCCCTGTTAGCACCTGTAGATTGCTTCCCGTGTGAAAATGTCTGTTGGACCTTAGAATGCAAGTCTCACCTACAGGACTGGTGAGAAACAGATGCAGCCCACACCTGTGATCACCTCCATGCACACCACCCATTTCAAAAAGCACTGCCCCTGCTGATGCCTGGAACAGCATAGGAGTTGCCATTATGTCAAATACACCGTTAAGCATTGATACTAATTAAGCCGTGTAACACAGCAACTGGGTTCATTTGTCACCTTCAAAAACACAGGACATACGCAGTTTGATATGTCAGCTCTCTAGTTTGTCCTCCAAACAGTCTTAGTCAGACCACTGATTATGTAACTTGTCAAGTAGCTGGATCCTGAATCACCTTGCATTCTGTCAGCCTGACTGGCAACTGTCTCTGCGTCACACTAAAGTATCCCTGTGTCTACATATCTACCACACTTGTGTTAGCAAACCTCTCATTCATCAGGGGGTATTGGGCATGGGCTTCTTCAATACATACACAAATACATTGTATAGCATCATCTGCCTTTTAACTTTACCATTTGAGTTACATCCTCTTGGAAAAGCAAAATTCATGGCCCATCCCTTGTCTGGGTTGCATTTATGCATGAATGACAAAGTGTGACATCGTCCCAGGGCCGTAGACAGGGATTGGGTACAGGGCTTTCAGCACAACCAGCAACCTCTGATAATGTCCAAGAAAAATACACAAATGTCACAGTGCTCACAACATAGTGATGGGCCGTGTGTGGTTAATAGCTGCGAGAATAATCAGCACAGAGGCTATGATGTTCCCAGATGCAGTCGGAATTGCAAAGGCTAACCTGTGTACAAATGTTGTAATGACACCTGCTGGAACATGACACCTAAGACATTATCTCACTCAGCACAGCAAGGTTGCCCTGTTGACTGTCTCATTACACGTCTTCAGTGACAGGGTGGGACCATCCACATGTTGTTTCACATGTCCACATCCACTTTAATCACATTGATCAACCAAGGATACTCAGTAGATGCAGGAATAGCTGCCAATGACTCATTATGAGTCCTGGACCGAACTGTGACAAATTACACTCCAAACAATATACAGGATCATCATTGGACCACACACATGAACAAGACACCTATGTGCAATTGATCACTGGAAATTTGTGGACACGTGCTGCCTTGTCTGCTGGTCCACCACAGCCACTTGAGAGTTGTGTCTCACTTCTATGGCCTCAACTGTGGTGTCATCATACATTTGAGATTCACCCTTGTCTGTCTGTGCAAACAACATGGTACCCACTTCCTCAATGCATGTGTATGACTCACTGTGGGATTCACCAACTAGTGCCTAGGAAGCTCTTACCAATACTCTAGGACATAGGATGTAGAAAATGTGGACCATTGACATGAACAAGCATCTGCCATCCGTCTGGTGCATGCTATGTCACATGTGGTGTCTACATGACCCTAAATCTTGGAAGTCCACTTTACGGGTGTTGTTACATGTATGACTAACACATGCCCTCTCTGATTTCCACAATGACTTGCATCTAAGGATTGGACACATGGGCGTCACATTCATACAAGCATATGCTTCATGTGATACACACACACTTGGTCAACAAATACATTAGTTGCCAAAGCACACACTTTGAGCCAAAGGCATTTAGGCATTGTACATATGTGCGTCACATTGCTATCCTCTCCTTATGGCAAACATGCACAATTTCTGCAACACATATATGTAGGCCACACTTATGACCAACTATTGCGTCAGCCAACCATAAAAATACTGTGAAGGGAGTAACGGATCACGGTCCGCTGCAGTATGATGTCACACATGTGAACATACACCATCAACACCATAGTATCTTCAATCAGCCTATCTCTGATGTGCCCCAAATGTAACATAACAGAAAAACAAGAATAATTGCCCAAAAACAGTTAATGCACTGTAATTTTGACGTTCCTAGCATTATGCGTCATTTTTTGTCTACCAAAACTGTAATTGCGTCATTTTTTTTGATGCACAGGAGTGAAATTTAGCCCGAATCCAGATATTTGTACAGGCCATGTACTATTATGTGGATGCGGGCTAATTTTCACCTCTGTGCGTCAAAAAAAATGAATCAGATACAGTTTTGGTAAACAAAAAATGACGCATAACGCGAAAAAGGCAGGACTTTTCATACAGGAAGTGATGTAAAAGGATATCCTGTTTACAGATCATGTACAGTGGGTGTACTTTCACTTTCACTTTGCAGTCTATGATCCTTCTAGACTGTGTGGCTGTGTAGAGAGTGTTGTCCTGAGATTTTGTGCTTTTTTGTCCTGTGTGCTATCTGTAAAGTCCATTTGTGAAATAAATATTGTTGCTGTATACTGTACTACTGTGTTTAGTCTACATTTGTCCATTTATATTGTGTTTATGTTGTTTGTGGGAGTCTGTTGTGGGTAGTGTTAGTTTGGGGATAGTTGGGCTCTTTTAGTGGTTAAGTTTACTTTTCATCTGTATTTGTACCCCTACTTTCCCCCTTTTCCCCTTTCTATTTCTTTTACCCCTATTCCCTTTCACTTCTCAAGTATGTCTGGTAGGCCACGTCTTGGCAGGATGGGGGAAGGAGGAGTTGGAGGGTTCATCTGGCTTGTGTGCCATTTCTTGCTGCTCATGATCCAGGCAGGGGGCAGGGTGATACAGGGGTATCCAACAGAGGCACGCAGAATCCGGTTGGGAAAGGTGCTGCATCACCTGCAGCGTGTGTATGCCAGCCAGAGGAGTGACCACCAGCTGAAGCACCGGTGGGCTGACCTCATCACCAGGGAGCAGGATCTCTTGGACCACCTGGGAATCATGATTGGTGGCACTGTTGGTGAGTACGAATCATGTTAATGTGCACGATTAAATGCTCTGTAGTGACCTAAGGGGATTAGTAAAATGTCTGCCAGCTAACTTGCTGACTGTGTGTAATGCTGGGGAAACATAAAGGGATAATTGATGCACTATGGCAAGGATCACAATTTCTAGCTGTCAGGTAGCACATGCTCAGCAAACTTACAGGTTACTTTTCCATGAAGGAAAATGGTGCGGCCTTTTTGTCAGAATAGCAAACAAAATAGAAGCCAATCATGTCTATATAGGGTACTATTGATAGAGAAGTACAGATGTACTAACATTTAGGCCAACTTTGTTGACGCAATTGCTAGACTGACTTTAGAATCACTACATGATGCAGAAAATGAGTGCTGCCTTCACGTCAATTGATAATAGCAAAGTGGCTCAGACATATGTCTCATGTGAGTCTGGTGAGTGTGGAAGGAAAGCGTTCATGGAAGTACTATGAATGTGTGGGATTATTGTGTTCCTTGATCTTTTTTGGATACATGTCAGATCTGGATTTGAAAACATCCTGAAAAGGTGTAAGGTGCCCTCAGCTAACTTCTTAGAATGTTTGTTGGAGTTAGTTGTGCCACATTCCAAATATGGATGGCAGTCCAAGTGTATGCACATGGCTTCACATCTCAATGGTTGGTGCAAATCAGCATAGCTGGGCCACATCAATTGAATAAACTGTAACAACAGGATGGCTTACAAAAGTCCCTGCTCCTCCCTCTGTACATTGTACCTATGTGTCATTAATGTGTCATGGCCACAAGGCATGTTTGACTGGTAATGCAGTCCTCAAGTAACCAGGCTTTGGATGTCTCTCTTGGATGCACATGATGAGACTATTACACTCCATATTTTTTTCTGGTCACCAATTACGGGGCATGTTTGCAACCACATGATAGTTAGGGCCAATGTATGTGTGCAGATATGTGTGCAACTGTCACAGGAGACCCATGCTATGTACAAGTTGGCCGTGATATATCAGATGCAGTACCATCATGTCTGAATGGCTGCCATTTCCTTATTCAGCCTACACATTGTATATGTTTATGAAATTGTTGCGCTGGGCACAGATTTTGAGCACATTTCTTCCTTCCATACCTTACAGGTGGACCGGCACCCTACACTGTGGGAGAGGTGGCAACATTTGAGGACCCCAACCACTCCAGTAAGTGTTGATATGTCTGTTATGTGTTGTGTTTGCTGGTTATGGACTCGTGTGAGTTGAACGCATAGCAAGGTGTGATGCGTTGGGCAAGCTTTTCTCTTGTTCCATGAGTGGGAATTCAGTTTCTCACATGTTTTGATTTGGCCAATGCGTATCCAATGGTATCATGTAGGGATTGAAGGCCATTCCTGTAGGCCCCACTGTGAGTACAGGGGTTAGTGATGTGGATGACACTTGTATCACCAAGAGTCGCACTGGAAGTCAGCTCCGATTTAGTCAGCCTGTCAGACCCACATTCTCCAAGATTGGTACAGCAAATTACTTTCCAATAGACTTCTGCTTCCCTATTTACCTACGTAATTATGAAACAGTAGGTAGAACCTCCTAGCAGCATGTACTTCCACATGTAGTGCTACAAGTATGTGGAACTTGAGTGCAATGGCCTAGGTGTGCATGCAGTTCATGATCATGGGTGTTCTAGTAACTATGTGTCTGATGTAAGTCAGGCCTCACTGGAAGTATATGTTGTGTACCAAGTTCTGCATTTCCTGACATGTGTGGCCCTATGATTGCTCTAGGGTTTGCTGACTCCTAATTGTTGATAGACCTTACCTGTGGTGTGTGTGTAGAGCCAAACATGTGTGGAGTTTTCTATACACTCCTCAGTGTAGATGTTGTTGGAAATTGATAGTTGTTTATCCACCCCCCCCACCCTCAAACACGGGCATGGGTTTGTGAATGGGGTACCTAGTACTGATGCTACCAGAATGTTACACATACATGTGAATAAGTGACGGTTTTGTTGCCAACTAGTATACCCACTCAGGTTTGGCACTTGGTACTATACTGGCAAGTCCAGTTACAACTTGCAGACCATGTGGCTTTAGTTTTGCTTTCCGTACACTGACATTTGTAGCCCAGGTCTTGGTGGAGGATATGCAGCATGATTCTTAGCTGATAACTGGCAGAACTCAGATTGCAAGTCAAAGCCAGTTGTTACCCATCTTGTAGGTTATGGATGTGCTATGTGTGATGTGACCTTTGTAGTCTGGCCTGCCATGTACTTCCTCAGCGACATTCAATGATCTGTATTGTGATACGAGCTGTTACAAGTACAGTAGATGTATTTTCTGATCAACTTCTTGTGCCATTTCACACAATGCAGTTACGAATGTAGAATATCTGCATTTGTCTTCACAGCTGCTAACATGACTCCAGACCAGGTCCGTGAATTTCAGCACCGGGCCATGAGATACCAGCACATCCTGCTGGTGGAGTCGGGGTTCCGGAGGATGGCCCGGCGATATCGCCATGAACGGGCCTCCGGGGCATGGAGAGCCTTCCCACAGGGTGGGCCTACTTTGCCCACAACAGCCACCACCAGCACAACCACCAATCCGAGCCAGGTGGCCCCACCCACAGCTGGGACTGTTGGTCCGACATCTGCTGGACTTCCAGGCCCCAGCATTGCCACCGGTGCAGGACAGCCCACTAGGCCTGGCACCACACCCACACAGACCTCCTCCACCGGTACCCAGACTGCCACAGCTCCATCTTTTGACCCTGCAGCCTTCAACCAAATGGAACGTAAGATGGACAAAGTGCTGCGCAAGTTGAGCCACCTGAGCCGGGATGTGCGCCACATTAACCAGCGTGTTGAGTCTATTAAGAGGACCCTCCGGAGGGCCAACCTCTAGACATTTTTAGATGGACATGATTCCCTCCCCTCCCTCCTCTTACCTTGTTCTTATTGTTAGTGGGCTTAGGGGGCTTAGTGTTAGGTTAGTATAGGCTGTTAGTTTAGTTAGTGTTAGTGGGTGGGGAGTGGAGGGTCCACAATCTTTATATATTTACTTTTTAAGTGTGTGGGTGGGTGGGTGGTTGGCTTTGTTGGGGTTCTTGTGTGTTTAAAAAAAAAAAATCCCCCCCCCAAAAAAGAATATATATATATTTGTATAGGATAGTATAGTATGTGTTTAGGTTAGTATGTGTTGTCCTCCATGTTTCCCGTCTCATAAGGGGGGTGGGGGGTAGATGTTTAGAACGTTTCGTTACATGTGATAAGTAAGTGTAGCTTAGGTTAGTTAGGGACAGTTGTGGGTAATGAGTAGTCAGGGTAGATTAGGGTAGGTAAGATTTTTCCCTCAGCTTCCTCATCTGTGATTAGCATTTAATAAATATTTGGTTAACCCTTAATAGTATGTGTTGAATGGTACTTGATCGTGGGTTTGGATTCAGTGTACATCAATTTTGTACTATAACATCTGTGTCCTATGCTACAAACAAATCCCAACTGAGCTGTACGATTGGCAGCTAGCCCAGAGCTACCTTGCAAAGGGTTGACCCTTCGTTGCAACCACCAATCACAGTTAATATGGATGACAATGTGTTTCTGTTGATAAGTGTGTTTTCAAAGTCACAAACAGTGCTTCCAGACTTGGTATTGGGGAAACAGTTTTAGGTCTGACTGCAGTGTGATGATCATGGACACCCTTATACGATGAGTTCTCATTGGCAATCTTCTATTCTTGTCTTCATGACTCTCATACATAATTTGTGACACAGTTCAGCATGATTACATATTTGTATGTAAACTCAGACACCTTCATTTATGCAGTTTTTGTAGTGTTTGCTTAGATTAATGTGCCATGTTATTTGTGTTATTTTTGCATGTTGACAACATTTTGTGGCCACTATTTGATGACTGAGATATCCCTTGAGGAAGCATTCTTCTGTCCAACACAGCATGATGGTGTATGGTTTCTCACTTCATCAGATTTGTGACTCAGGATGGGCAGAGTATGATGCAATCATGGGCACTGTGCAGATTTCTCTGACTACATATTATCAGGACAGTTGTATTGACAAGCTACGTAATTTGACAGTAGGCACATTTCATTTATCTACTGCACAGTTGATATGCCACATTACCCAGAGACAGATTTGTTGTGTAAGTGCTATTTATTTAAAAGTGCTATCTGTACATTGTCCATGATTGTGAGTCCATTATAGTGACATCTTACATTGTGATCCTACACAAGGGGTTAAGGAAATGCTTTTGACATGCTGGGGTTGATGTTTCAGACAGTGCAGAGGGACAGGATTTGCCAATGAGTAGGAGAGAGACAATCACTGGGCTGGGTGACAAGATATACAGTGGTTTGCAGAACAGTGCTTGAGTAAAGTTGTTGCAAGACTGGCAAGTTACAAAGCGCAGGACCTTGGTAAATGTAGTCCATGTGGCAGGGACTAGTGCTTCCGGGTCATTTTCCTTGTGAATGTGATCTGTTCCATGTCTTCTTCTTCTGATGTGTTTGTTGCCTCCTCTGTCCTTGTTGTTGGTTGTGAAGGGGCAACACACACCTCAGTGTTAGAAGACGTGGAGTCAGACATCCCGGTCGCTGCTCCCTGTGAAGGTCTTAAGGGCAGTACTGCAGCAAGAAGGGTCTGCTGGTTCTTGAGAATAGCAGCCACATCACGATGGTAGGCAGCCAGTTCGGCCCTGAGGGGGTCATGATTGCATTTGTGCATGCAGTGGAAGGTTTGGGGTGCGAGGTGTTGTGGCAACTCCCTTACTGCAGTGGTGAATTCCTTGACAGTTTCTTGTAGTCCTTGCAGGATGGATGTTAGGGCTTGCATAGCTGCTGCCTGATCTGCAGATGACATCATGCACAAACGCACCCCCTCAAGGCTGGCTGCCATAGTTTGCATCCCCACCCGCACCTCCTTGGCCAGCTCCCGCTGTACTCCAACTACAGTTCTCTCAAAGCTGGTGCCAGTGTCGACTGAGTCCTCAGCTGTATTGGAGCTGTCAGGTCTTACAATTGGGGTGGTGGGTGGATCCTCTGCGATGGCTGCTTGTTCTGTGCTCCTCCTTGTGACTGAAGGTGGGGTCTGGAGGGTTTCAAGGACCTTTTGGATAGTCTCCTGGGGAATGTTTATCGGCTCGTCATCCATGTCAACAGGGAAATCTGGGACAGGCATATCCGCAGGAGATCCATCTTCCTCTGCAATGAAACAGGGTACAATTAGTGTGTCTGTGTTATGGCAATTTTGATGTGATGTGCCTGCCTTTTGATGAATTCACTTTGTGATCTTGTTTTGCGTTAATTTCTCCAGTCCTTCAGATGGGCATTCTTCCAGGCCTATGGCCCACCTGCATGTCACATGTATGTTATTGAGTTATCAGACTTGTCAGCCTCATCGCCTCTAGGTGTTGGTTTATGCCAAATAGAGAATTGCCACCTTCTTTTCCTACTCAACCCTCCGTGTACATCCATTCTCATGGTGAGACCTTTCACTGGCTGTGGGTGTACTGATGGCCCTGGCAGCACACTTAACAATCTGGACCTGCCCCAATCTCTGATCTTTCACATCCACTTAAATGTAATTGACATGTGGCATATCCTATGCATGGCAATGTTATGATCTGATATGGATTTTGACATTGGTAATGTGTCTTGCTGATGGTGCGGAATGTGTGTTACATTGGATTGCCATGATAATCTTATCAGTGTCCTATTTACTCCTCTGACTGTGCAGGTGTATTTCAGTGACCAGTTACATGTGTCCCCCCCCTCAATGCTGTTGTCTGAGCAGTATGACATTTGGGATGTTGCATTGTTACCCAGGCACAGGATGGACCCAGACATATGCAGCCTGGGTGTGTCCTTAGTGCTGTGTAGCTCCTATTGTTGTTTACATTGGCTGATGTTTGCGACAACTATGGGCATTGACATTTGACAGTACTGGGGCCTTTGTCTTGTTTCTGGGGATTGTTGAAGTTGTCATTCTCGCCCCCTAATTTAGGTGTGTATGATCCATGGGGAGGTTACTGCCATTGGCTTCTTGAGCTGCACACAGAGCAGAGGTGGTAGTGGCAACTGTTGTCGCAGTTACATTCCAGTTGTCGGTATGGCTAGAAGTTGTTAAGAGGGCCCTAGTTAATGTAGGGGGTATGGAGGCTGACGTGTGCTGGGATGTCAGTTTGACGTTGTGGCCTTCCCTCCTGGCGTGGCTTTCCCTTTGCTCCATCGTTGGCATGACAGCACGCCCCCATGGGACTGTTGTTGGTGTTGTGTAATGGTGTGCCCAGGTCTTCTCAGAACGGGCCATGCCCCCATGCCGTGCCCTTTTACCCATGCCACTCCATGTATAAGATGACTTCCATGCATTTTTTGGTCGGTATCCCCCCCGCTCACAGTTGACATTATTACATTTTAATTCCCCATGCGACTTACCCTGCATGTGCGTTGTCTCCTGGTAGTCTGCGCTGTCCTGTCCTTGAATCCCTGTGATGATCTCCTCAGGGATGACGGCTGCGACCATCTCCTCCATGTGGTCCAGGGCCTCCTGGTGTGCTGGACTCCCCCCTCCAGTCTGCAGTGCTGCCTTCCTGTTCCTGGCCATCTTTTCCTTGGTCCTGCACTTGCAGTCATGCCAGCGTTTCTTGCACTCGATGACAGTTCTGCGTACTTCAGCCACACTGTTAATCTTGTCGACAATTTGTTGCCATATAGCCTCTCTCCTACTGATTGGCATCTTTGAGGTGACAAACAGTTGGTGCTGGTATTCCGTCACCTCTTTAACCAGAATTTCCTGCTCCTCTACACTAAAGCAACACTTTCTTTTCTTCTTAAAAGTTTCCTGGTTCTTGTGTGGGTCCTCCTGGCTGGTTCCTGGTCTGCTGTCATCTTCCTGGGGTCTGTAGTGGCATCTGGGATCCATTTTGGCTCTCCTCTGGTGAAATGGCGTTGTTTGCGTTTTTTTTTAATGCTATTGCGTCACAAAACGGCGCATATCCGGGTTGCGAGGTCGTAAATCGACCCACAGTCATTTCTGCCGCGTTAACATTGTTTTGCTTTACGACTTGACGCTGCGGTGTGCGTCAAAAATAATTACTCCCACCTGTGGTTTGCGCCGCCGTGCGTCAAAGTATAAATATGACGCCCGCACGGCGCACCAAAGTGGCGTTAGCCGGCGTTAATATTTTTGACGCAAAACTGCACTGGCGCAGTTTTGCGTCAAAAAGTATAAATATGGGCCTAAAAGTTTACCTGTGTTCACCCTCTGGTAGCTTGGCACAGAGCAGTCAGGCAAAACTAAAGAGGCATTGTGTAAAGTATTTGTGCACACACACAGTAACACAGTGAAAACACCACAAAAGGACTCCACATCATCTTAGAAAATAGCCAATATTTATACAAGACCAAAACAACAAAAATCCAACATACACAAGTCAAGTAATGAATTTTCAAAGATTTCAACGATTAAATCAAATTGCAGTGTGGGCTGGGTTCAGGAGTCACGCAGACCCGCTGACAGTACCTTTGCTGCATTGATGCTCGGTGATGATGTGTTGATCTAGAGGAGGGGATAAATCCCACTTGCAGGCGATGCGTTGGTTCCTGTATGGGAAACATCATTGATGCGTTGATGTCCAGAAGCAATGTTTACTAGTTCAAGATGCATTGGCGCTGCATCATTTAAGCCAGGGCTGCATTGTAAGTTGGGGTCATTGCGTTGTGCAGTCGGTGAGCGATGTCCACGGCTTCAGTGCAGGATTGGATTTGCTCCACTTGGCAGAGCAGAACTCACAGCAGAGGAGCCTAGGTGCTGGAAGCAAGATGCAGGCAAAGTATTTGATATCCCTGAGACTTTAGAAATAGGAGTCAAGCTCTCTTAGGCCCATGGAGAAACTTTGGATTGCAGGATGTAGCGACTTAGATTCCGTTCTCTCACTCCCAGGCAAGACGTAGCAGGCAGCAGGCCAACACAACAGATCAACAGAGCAAACAGCAAAGTGGCAGTCCCTCTTGACAGAACAGCGGTCCTTCTTCCTGGTAGAATGTCCTCAGTCCAGAAGTGCTGTGAATATATGGCGTCAGAGGTCCAGTACTTATGCCCAAAAAGGCCTTTGATGTAGGGGTAACTTCAAATGAATTCTCTCAAGTGCACAAGAATCCCTTTCTACCCAAAGCTGGTAAAAGGGGGTAATCAGCCTTTTGGGTGAGTGCAGGACACAGACTATTCAGATGTAAGTGTGAACTGCCTCTCCCTATCTCTGCCCAAGACGACTATCAGTATGCAGATGAATGCAGATGTATCTCCTTTCATACCCAGCCCTTCCTGTTTGTGGGGGTCTGGACGGAATGCACAAATGTAGCTATCACCTAAACCCAGATGTGAATTCAGAGACAGGCTAGGAAACAGAATGGTTAAAGTAAGAAAATACCAACTTTCTAAAAGGGGCCTTTTCAGACCTGTAATTTAAAACCCACCTTCACCAAAAGAAGTATTTTTAAATTGCAAGTCCAGAGACACCACACTCCATTTTTCTATCTTTTCCCAATTGAAAATTACACTTTAAAGATGTTTTAATGCAACCCCAATGTTAGCCTATGGTAGATATAGTCCTTGCAATAGTGAAAAATGAATTTAAGTATTTTACTATTTGGGCATGTTAAACTTGAAGTATATGTCCAACATTTTAAATACACTGCACCCCGCCCTTGGGGCTAGCCAGGGCATACAATTGAGGTGACATGCATGTAATAAATAGGAAGGTTTAGGCCTGGCAAGTGGGTAGACTTGCCATGTTGGTAGTTTAAACTGTACACCCAGGCTCTGCAATGGCAAACCTGAGACGTGTTTGAAAGGCTGAAAGGTTACTGTTGTGGGTGGCACAACCAGTGCTGCCGGCCCACTAGTAGCATTTGGCTTGCAGGCCCTGGGCACACATAGTGCTCTTTATTAGGGACGTAAATATGATAATATGATAAATATGATATGAGAAGCCAATGTTACAATGTTTTAGACACAGAGCACATACAATTTAGCACTGGTCAGCAATGATAAAGTGCATAGACTCCTAAAGCCTGCAAAAAAAAGTTCAGCACACAGTCAAAACAAGAGGTCAGAAGGCAAAACATCAGTGAAAACCATGAAAGAGGAGTGGCCAGGGCACACCCGTATCGTAGATCCAGAAAATGTCCAGAAATAAAGTAGATGTCTGGTCAGAGAAGATGACGTTTTTGAGATTTATTATAGATGCAGATGGGTAGTCCGAGTCTCAATTCCCAAGACTACATGTATAGTAAGTCCATGTATCCAAACAGCCAGATGATATTAAAAGGTCAAGGTTACAAGCAGAATGACCAATTGAAACAATAGTCCATACAGCAAAACAGCCAACACGTGTTTCGTCTACAAGACTTTTTCAAGACTTAGGATAAGCGAACAGAGATTCGGTTGACACACTTTTGCATCCGGACGCATTCTGCACGGTTTACTCCTTTGTACTTTATTTAGGCTTATTATGGCCACCCTGGATCACCTCAGTGCTATTTGACTGCTCCTAGTGATCCAAGACCACTACGAGTTAATTATACTTACCAACCGAATCTCTGTTCGCATGTCCCCAATGGTGAAAAGATAATCAAGTTTAGATTCCATTTAGTGTGCATGTAAATAGAATGAGTAGCACCTACGGCACCCATTAAGGGCCCTCAAAACATCAAACAATCCCATAACCTGTACAAATCCTTTCAATTTCCCCCTTTGTCACGTCCCCTTACTGTTTTGTGCTTTGTCTAAATGGGCATCCAGAGTCTTCTGTGTCCTCCACCTGGCCCAAGAGTATTTTCAGTTCTTTCTCCACGTGTGCACATTTTCTCGTGAGTGCCAACACCTCCGGTTGTGTCATCTCAATCTTGCTTTCAGTTTGTTTGACCCTTTCCACAAGTTTCTTGCGGTCGTCCCTCAGAATTCCTACTTTGTTCACAACCACAGCTATTTGTGATACAAGACAAACTTTAGTGTCCTTAACAGCCACTATGATCACTGCTGTGCGGTTTGCCAATGGGTCTCCATCCTGCACCTTTTCTACTCTGTCCTATCTGAGCCTCTTCGCCCTCAATGGCATTGGATTTCCTTTTCACTGGCTGATGTTTCCCCATATATGTCCAGTTCTGGCTCGCACCACCTCCATTGGTAAGATGAGACAAGTGGGGGGTGGAGAGTGTGGCTGGAGGAAGAGGTAAGGGGGTGTAGATCAGCTTGTTGGGGAGGTGAAAGGTTGAGGGTCCAGGCAGCCGGTCCTGTACAGCTGAGCAATCCGGCTAGTGCAGGGCGCCTGATGGGCCGTCCAGGAATGTTTTGCTCTCCTGTTGCTATCACCCCATTAGGCCTCTCCCCCCACACAGTTCACAATATCCTGTTGGGCTGGAATTTAGTCCCCCCCCAGTATGGGTTACAAGCATGTTTCAAGTTCTGGGCACACTGTACCTGGGCGTTGTTCCCCCTCCTGCCCAGCTGGCTCAGGAGTACTTCCCTATTGCCCCTTCTCCAGGCTCCGTAGCACCCCCCCAAAGCCAAGCTGCACTTCATGTTCAGACCAGTTGGGACTGGGAAGTAGGACTCTCTGTCCCAGTATCTGCCACAGTCAAATCGGTTGGAGGCCACACTGTTCCCCTTAGTGGAAAAGGGCTTCACAACTCTAGGGCTCCCCACCACCAGCTGATGCCTGCAACTACTTCAGTCTTGCTGGGTGTTTGACTGGTAGGTGGGAATTCACTGTACTCACTGCATAACCCCAGCAGTGGGCGTTCCTCACTCCTTCAATCCTGATCAACTCTCAAAATCATCTGTCTCTGGCCACAGTGAAGTTCCTCAGTGCTATCTGCCCTATCTGTGTGTCTGTGGGGGAAAGTATACCTTGTTGCCCCCTTCACCCTACTGCCACCATGTAAGAAATGTTCTTCAAGGGCACTGGATTTGTTGTAGTGATCGCCAGGCTCCTGCACCCCAGAGTCTCCTTCCAGGCATGCCGCTCGACTTTGACCATCTTCAGTCCATTTTCACTCCAAGGCAGGTTGTGCAGCACTTGATCCTGCCACAGGAGCGCCAATCTGCATTTTAGGTGGTGGGGAGAAACGGGTTGCAAGATCTTTTCTATTGTCGCTTCCTTTGTGTTTGTTTGTGCAGCCTCAATGCCCTTCCATCAGCCAGTAGTCCATCCTTAGCTCCCCGCAACAAATGGCAGGTGCCATTTTGCCACACATCTCACTCGCTGCTCATCAGTGGGCGCCTTACTTCTGGTGCATTTTTACTATTGATGGCTGGCAGGCAGCAGTCTCCCCACGTTCCTGAGGTTCTCCCTCCCTTTTTCTGGTGGCAGCCAAAGCCAGGATATTGGTACTTCGAGGCCCGATAAGCTTCAAGAGCTCAGCAGAGCATGTCCACCTTCTCTATCAAGCAAGCCATAACCCCCAATGTTAGTATTTTTGTGTAAAAAACTAATTATCTTTCCACATTTCACAAACTGTATTAAGAAGTCACCCACTCATACCCTGCTCGCATGGCACATTTCCCCTGGTGGAACCTAGCTCTCAATAAAGAAAAGAGTCTGCAATTGTACAAAGGTTCTGTGAATGTCCTTCTAAAGTCTTACTTATTTTTCCTGCACCTCCATCTCTCACAATGATTTCAGTGAGGGACCCTATTAGTTTTTCCACCTAAGTTGAAGAAAAAGTTATAATTCTTAATGAATCCTAAGTACCCCCTGACCCTTTACTGTGATTTTAGGCTGCAACCCAATAAAGAGGTAGGAGCTCAGCCCACCTCCTTCCCAGTAGGACTGTATAGGGTTGAAATCATAGTGAAATAGGTAGTCTGACTTCACCTAACAGATCCTGCATCTGAACAGAGAGCACCAATTCTCGTCACAGTTTATTCTTCTCAGGCCCAGTCTGAGACACTTCAGGCTTTTTTCCTTCAGCTACTTGTGAGTGGATAATGGAAGTGACCTCTGTAACTGGATGGGGTACTGCATCATCCGCTCACTGAAAATGAACCTAAACCCTTAGCGGAACATTTCTTAGGCAAGCAGCAGTAGCCTTCTAGAATGAACTCTGGGCCTTCCAGGAAGCGGTTTGTTAACTAACCGCTACCAATAAACTATACAAAAACCTGTTCATCTGGCTATAGTCTGTTTGGAATACACCATTCCAGTATTGAAGGTTCCATAAATGACAAAAGCTGATTTGTTTTAAAAGGCCTATCGTCTTAACTAAGTAGCATCTCATGACTCTTTAACTCCAAGTGATTGAATAGACCTCTTTGGTGGGTTATCAGGATTCTTAAAGAATACAGGAAGATAAATTGTTTGGTTTGCGTGAAAGTTTACTAGAAACGTAGGATGTATCCTCAAACCTACTCTTTTGTGGTGAAAGACTGTGTAGGGTTCTACTGCTGACAAAGGCCAAATTTCACCAATTCTCCTTGCTGATGTAATTGCCATTAATTTGAGGTTAAGTTTCCAAGGGGAGAAGCCTTAATTTCGGACGAAATGTTTTCTTTAAACCCATTAGAAAGTCTTTAAATACTAGAATTGTGAAGACCAATTCCTGGACAGGTCCTCTTCTACATGCTGTGATGACAGCCAGGTGGATTTTAATAGAAAAAAAGTAAAGATTACACTTTGCCATATGTGGAAGTTAGGGAATAATAACATCATTTTTACAGGTAATCGGGTCATGATTGTTATGGAAGTACTGTATTACAAACCTCTCCTTTTGAGGGGTAAGAATTTCTAGTAGAGGTATATTTACCTTCTTAGAGATTATTTATGCAATCTTGATGTATGTTCATTGCATTATATTGTATGAAGTCAGAAGCTATGTGGCCAAATTGAAGGACTGCATGTTGGGTGAAGTATTGTATCTTGTATTCTTGACAGTAAATTTGCTCTACATTGTAGCTTCCAGTGTGGTTTCAATGACAAATGTTTCCTTTTGAAAGAGAGGGGATTTCGCACCACCACTTGAGGGTTTGTTGATATAGTCTATTTGTCTTCCCAGTTGTCTTTCTCATGGGACCACCAATCTTCCATGCATTGTTGAAGAGCTCTTATGTGTTGGTGTACATTCAATACCAAATAGATGCAGAAGGCCATCAATCCCAGCAAGGAAGAGATTTAAAGTGTTAGAGAAGAGCGTTAGCAGACGTTGATGGCATTTCTGCAAAATGGCAGACACTCTATCCACAGAAGGAGACGCTTCTCCATTTTAATTATTTACAGTTGCTCCTAGATAGTTGAAAACTTGAACAGGTGTTGATGTTGATTTCTCGAAGACACAGAAAATGTTGTAACTGAACAATGTTGTTGAAGTCCTGATGCACTTGTTCTATGGAGTGAGCTTATATCAACCAATAGTTGAGGTATCAGTAAATGTAAGTCCTTTGCCTGTGTAGATGGGCTGCCACTACATCCATTTATTATGAAAATGCTCTTGGAGCTGATTTCAGTCAGGAGGATAGGACTGTCTACGGATACTGACCTTTACATAAGATGAATCACTGATTTGTTCTGGGGCTCTTTGCCACTGGACTGGGGCATTAGGAATCTGGAAAATCCACCGAGCAAATCTGATACCCTGTCATGATTTGTGAAAATATTTGATGTAAAGTGGACATTCTGAACTTCTGATGTATTTCCGGCTTGTCTCAGTTAAATTATCAGTTCTTATTCTTTTTTAGGGTTCTCTTTTGTGACACAAACTCTGTTTCCTCATAGAGTTGGAGAACTGGTTGTATTGCTTGTTATTTTAAAAAAAGAGATGTGAATCCCATTTATAACCGGCAAAGTTGTTTTGCTTTCATCCAATGAAATGTAATAAAAATACATTTAAGCAATGATATTGGAACGTGGGGGGTTATAACATCATGTAATTTGGTTGATTTTTGATGCAATAAAGAACAAGCACAGTTGTTTCTGGAAGGTTTGCAGGAGCAAATAATTGGAAATGAAAAGTGTAAAATGAAACTTACTACCTATCTGTCAGTTGTTATCAGTCCCCACACTTCAGGATGATTGGAAACACTCTCTTCCACCAGAGTGACGAAAAATGAGAGGAAGAGAGTGGGGAATTCATTGTTTTGACTGCAATCTTGATTTTCCTGAAGAGAAGAGTCAGCAGTGTTGTTATTGACTTCTTTGTCCTCTTTAATGTCATTGGTGAGGGGACAGTTGTAGATGTCCCTGTGATTGCTAGTGGTAGGACCACTGAGGGGATTGGACTGTCTGTCTCCCAGTTTGATAGTCCCAATGTCTGCATACATCTCTTCTTCTCATCACCACCCACTGACTACAAAGTTTCTGCCACCTTCTTCAAATGTTCACTCTCATCATCTCCATGATATCTGAAAATATCTAAACTGGTGAGTGGGAGGTTCATGATTTTCAATTGTGTGTCTGGTTTCAAAGATGTTAAACAAAGCCATGATGAATGTTAAAGTGAGATGCTGTAGCAAAACTCTGATGGCTAAATCTGCAGCCACTGGCTGCACTAATTTCTTGATTTGAAACCGTAGGAAGCCTTGTCTCCGTTCTCTCTGAAGGTGGTCTGCAAAAATCGTCTGTGAAATGTCCAAAAGAGCTTGAGGCAGTTAGAAAAGATCAAAAGAGGGAATAGTAATTCTTGGCATCTGAGCCAGTAAGGGTGATACCAATGTTGAAAAAGAACGAGACCCAGGAATGTCTTGGCATAGATCACCTCAATGGCATGTATCTCTTCATCGACCGTGAATGTCTCAGTGTCAACTATATGGTTGATGGAGAAGGCCTCAACTTCACTGGTGTCTTTGCCAGCTGGATCAGAACCATGGACTTGCCTACTTGCCTGGTAGAACTTGTCCTCTTGATGTTCATGTCATCTCTTCTCTGCCTCTGAACTGTTTTTCAACAGCAAGCATGCCAGTGATAACCTCTGCTTCGTCATTGACTGGCGCTCCAGCAAGAGGTGAAAGTGATGGTGGCACTGCTGTTTCTTCTTTCTCTTATTTTGTTTTCTTCTTTCGGAGTTATTCTCATAATAGCGCAGAATCTCAATGTAAACTCTTCAAGCTTTCCCCCTAGGGCAGATTCCTTCATTCTCATTCAGGGATCTTTTTGTCATTTGCTGATAAAACTTGCAGTCTTTGACAGAGTCTGATGAGAGGAAGTAGATCACAATTACTGAGTGTGGGTATGACAGCCTATTTTCCTCCACAGACAGACACGTCACAAAAAGTGATGGCATTGTGAAGAAACTCTTGTCAACAAGAGAAGAAAAACAGAATGAAAAACTTCCCAGGTGTAACAAAAGTTACATTGAATTCTGAGAAAACATCCTCAAACTTAGGGTAAAAAAATATCTTCTCACCATGAGTCAAAAAACATAGCTGAGCGTGTGAGGCAAACTGCCAATACAGTGGATGCATGCTGGTAGATGAAACCTACTGGGCTCTTAACAACAGTGGGCCTAATTTACAAAGATGTGGTTGCAGTGTGGCTCTGTGCCAAATTTGGCAGCGCCGCACTGCCTCACTTCAGAAACGCAGGGACGTGCCGTATTTAATACAATATGGAGCACCCTTGTGTTTTCCCTAGCGCTGGATCTAAAATTAGCTGGCTAGCATCAATGGAGGCACCCTTGCACCATAGTGCAAGAGTTCCTACTTTGCAGTGAATGATTGTTTATGTGCAGGAAGATGTCCCTCCCTGCACATAAACAATCAATATTGGCGATTTGGTAGTCCTATGTGTGCTGCAAAATGCAGCACACACAGGAGTAGCACAATGTCATTATTTAATGGTGGTTTATGTGCAGGAAGGGACACCTTCCAGCACATTAACAATCATTAATGGCATTTTGCTCTTCCTATGGGTGCTGCAGAATGCAGCACAAAGAGGAAAAGTAAAAACAAGGAGAAATAAAAGTATTTGTCCTCATTGTGCCATGTTAACGCCACCCTTGGGGTGGCATTAGTTTTTGGCATTGCCTCAGGTTTATGAATCCTCGTAAATCTGGGCCAGCGTCAAAATTCAAGGGGTGTTGCAGTGGAACGCCCACAGCAACACCCATCACACGCCCCTTCCACGCAAAGTGATGCATGTAAAGGGGTTGAATTTACAAAGCGCAGTTAAGCCAGAAAAAGTGGCTTAAAGCCTCTTTGTAAATATAGGGCAAGGCATTGTGCCACCGGAACGTTGGTGTGCCTTATTCACTTGTGACCTGACAGGCAGCTTTTTCCTTCATTTTTCACATTGTAATGCAGGGATATAGAGGTTCCTGTTCCTGAAAAGATACATTTTAAGTTATGTGCTGTAATGTAGAATTTGTGTTGTTTTTATTTACTTCATTTAAGGAAAGAAAAATTAAATAAAAGCTGACGTGTTTTGTGCTATGTAGGTGACACCTACTTCATATTCGAAGGGTATACCTCCACTTTCAATTTTGTTTCCTCACTATGTTGTTGCAAAGAGGTGTTCAAGAGTTCTTGAATGCTGGCTGGAATATTCTATGTTTATGACTGTCAGTGAGGATCCTATGATGCAGAACCCATGTTTCACTTGTAACATGGCATGCCCATGCAAATGAAGTGGTGCAATTTCATTCTGTCAGGAGCAATAATTCAAACAAAATGATCAATTTACCAGGCTAGGATATGGAATTGTATATTCTGATCAGTTTATTGCTTAAAACTGTAAGCTGGAAGAAGTGTGCTCATAGTAATTCAGTACACTGCCACAGGCATTGAACTGTTTACTTCATCTGCACATCTTGCCTGCACTCACAAGACTCCATCGATTACCTAGTGGCACATTTGTTATTCTTAATGTCATAAAATGTGCAAATTACTTTTCAAAACACCGTTGGACAACAGGAGGTACCACATCTTGTCTCTGTGATGTATATGACTTGGGACTTAATTGTCAATAGACAAAATGGTCTCATTAACTGTGAAATTAGGAATGCTCACATAAAATCTTCTATTGAGTAAACCCAAAAGAGAATTGTAGGAAATTGGGTCATTAGTTGAGGGAGTGGAACCACAATTGTTACTAACTAAACTAGTGCCTAACCCCACACATGAAAATCCCAAACCAATTTAGACAAATAGACAATACATTACTAAATAAAATGACACCAAAATGACAGAAATCTAATCAGTAGGACAAGAGATAAGAGTTTTTAAAGTTTTAGGTGGAAACAGAGCCAAAGTACACAAAAGACACCACTTTCAGTTATGTGACTGTGTTGGACTGGTGTGAAGTCACATGTTCAAGTCGACCTCAATGGAGCCTGTTGGACTTTTTGCAGGGTCATCCCCAAACTTTTTTCCTGCTTCCTCCTGAACTGTTTTTGTTGGCTTTAGGACTCTGGGCACTTTACCACTGCTAACCAGTGCTAAAGTGCAGATGCTCTCTGTCTAAATTGGATTGGTGATTGGTTTTTCCATGATTGGCATATTTGATTAGTGGACCTGCAGCACTGATTGTGCCACCCACATGAGTAGCCCTGTAAACATGTCTCAAACATGCCACTGCAATATCTGTGTGTGCAGGCGTGCACTGCCAATTTGACCTGGCAAGAGTACCCTCTTACTATATGTGAGTCACCCCTAACGTAGGCAATTGGTAGCCCCATGGGCATGGTGCAGTGTCTTTAAAAGGTAGGACATGTGCTGATGTGTTTTACATGTCCTGGTAGTGAAATACTGCCAAATCCAGTTCTCTCTATTGCAAGGCCTATCCCTCCCATAGGTTAACAAGGGGACTGCCTTTAAGTACCTTTTAAGTGTAGGGTCCCATAGGGAGCAGATAGAGATATGTAGTTTGGGGTCTCTGAACTCACAATTTAGAAATACATCTTTTTGTAAAGTTGGTTTTTAGGTTGTCAGTTTAAAGATGCCAGCTTTAGAAAGTATGCATTTTCTTGCTTAACCATTCTGTGCCTCTGCCTGCCTGTGGAATCTATGTCTGGGCCAGGCTTCTAGTTGGGCTGTTTGTGAATTCCCTCTAGACAGTGACACATAGCAAGCTGAGGTGTATCCTGCATATCCATTGATTCTTCCTGGGCTAGAGTGGGTAGAGAGGAGCTGATACCTGCACCTGAAATGGCTGTGCCTATCCTCACACAGAGCAGTCTCCAACCCCCTGGTATGTGTCAGTGGCCAGGCCTGGGCAAGGCAGGATCTTGTGAACAACAGAGACTCCTTTGAAGTTTGCCTACTTCAAAGGCAGAAATGAGCAAAAGTAGTGGACCCAAAACTCTAGATTTTTAGAACACGTCTGGATCAAGAGGGATCTCTGACAAGGAGAAGAGCTGAAGAGCAGGAGGAGGAGTACTGCCCCTTTGCCGTGTGTGCTTTGCTAGGTTGGCCTGCAGCTGTTGCTTCTACCTTAAAGAGGACAAAAACTGGACTATGCTGTGTATCCTGCTTGTGAAGTTTCTCCAAAGGCTTGAACTGAGCTTTGCTTCTGTTAAGAATTCCCCGGACATCAAATACTTCACCTACCAGCCTCTGGGTTCAATTGCTATGGACCCTAACTCGCCAGATGGTACCTATTCCAGTTTCTGGGCCCTTGGGAGTGAAAGCTGGCTCAAAAACAAGAAGAACCAGGTGCACCGACTCCAGACGACTCCAGGACCGATGGCGCTGCCTGACTCCGTGATGTCACCTGCACCGAAGCTGTGGTCCCCGCTGGAGTGCGACAACTGCAACTGACTCCGTAGGCACAACGCCGCTGTAGTTCCGCTGACGTCCTGCGACTTTGTGAGTCCTGAGTGCTGTGTCACCAATGTTCATGACACCCGACTCCGCTGCGGTGCCTGCAACCCCATAGCGTGACCGCGACCCCGAGAGGTCACCCCACTGCATCTTGACCTGCAAGATTCATCGACTGCGCCGGAGCACAAGGAACCGATGCTTCGCACTAACGCCGCAACATCTCCCCTGTTCTGCAGTAAGGAACCAACGCCCCACCGGATCCAGCAAAGTCTCTCCTCCCCGAATCCGTGCACCGGGCTTGTTTCCTTGTTACCAAAGGTACTGTGCCTGGGGGTCCGTGTGACTCTGTGATTGGCACCTTTGGCTTCAGATTGTTGGGAACGACTCCGTCACAATGCCGTAATAGCACCAAATTGAAGCTGTTGTGTTTCTAAGCGCTAGATTGAGGTTTAATCTTTGAAAATTCATAACGTTGCTTGTTTATGTTGGAGTTTTGTTGTTTTGGTTTGTTTTACTCAGATAAATGTTGGCTATTTTTCTGGTGTTGAGTGATTTTGTGGTGTGTTCACTACTTTACTGTGTGTGTTAGTACAAATACTTTACATTTTACTTTGCTTCTGAGATAAGCCTGACTGCTTGTGCCAAGCTACCAAAGGGATGAGGAGAGGTTATCTAAGTTGTGTATTTACCTTACTCTGACTAGAGTGAGGGTCTCTACTTGAACAGGGTGTAAACTGATTGCCAACTACAGACCCTATTTCTAACCGAGCCCAAGTACAATCTAGGGACCATGTTCTTCCTGAAGAGTTACCATCTCAAGTCCATGCGAGGAACTGCCATTCACATTGGAGGTCATTGTCAGCGCGAAGTGTAGGTGAGGTTTATGGACAGTCGCTGTTTTGAGGCAAAGAACGGGTCGTCACTGGAGCTTCATGTTGTCGGCCAGTTCTTGGCTTGAAGAGGCCACATCACGGTCATGAGGCACCCAACAACTCCATATTTTCACCATGGTTTTAGGAGGAGCACACTCTGATGCTATCCAAGGGTCCAGGACTAGGGAGCCCCTTGGGTATCAGGTCTCACTCTAGTGGTGGCCAGTTGCTGGGCTCAGGCAGGTACTGGCAGATCCAGTTGGTGCTGATTAGCTGGGCAGATGAAGGCCGGGAGGCCTCTGGAAGTTTGTTGTGTCCTTGTAGCTCAAAAAGGAGGTCCGCCAACTGACAAGTCAAGCAGATCCAGTCTTCCTTCTTCAGACAGCAGGGAAGTCCATCTTCTGAATCTTCCACAGGTCTAGCAGTGCCAGGTGTTAGAGGTAACACTTTTATCCACAATGTTAGTCTGTGGGTGGGGGGAGCCCGCTTTGTCTAGCCCTCCCCCTTTCCTGGGTTTGGCTCCAAACTTTCTAGGGGAACAAGGGGCAGGATATGAACTGTATTTGTTGTTGGTAGAGAAGACAGTCCTTAGACATCAAGAAGGGAGTTAGCAAGCCCTTTTAAAGCTCAGGAAGGGCTGTGTACATCCCCCAGGACATTCTGCTTAGTAGAGAAACACCCTGCTGCAAGGCCCTTATGTGTGCATTTCTGAAAGGAATACACAAAACCACACATAAGAGCCATTCTCAGTCATGCCAACCTGGACACTGGCATAAAGGCAGATTTGGTTTAGGGAATAAAATGCTAACTTTCTAAAAGTGGCATTTTCAAAACTGTAGCTTGAAATCTGACTTTACCACTAGGGTTTTAAATTACAATTCATTTGAGTGGAAGAAGCTTTCCTCTACCTGTTCCCAAACTGAAGTTATCACTCATTAAGTGTAATAAGGAAACCCAGTGCTACTCTATGGTAATGGTAGGAGCTTTTCATTGTCAGGACATGTTAACCTTTAATAGGCATGTCCCACTTTTTAAATACAATGTACCCTGCCATAGGAGTGGTCAAGACTTATTTTAGGGGTATCCAAAAAGACGATTTAAGCCTGGCAAAAGGTGTATTTTGCCAGGTAGAAATGACAGTTTGAAATTGCACTACAGACTGCAGTAGCAGGCCCAAGTCACATTTTACAGGGTTACTTTAGTGGGTGGAACAATGAGTGCTGCTGCTCACTAGTAGCACTGAATTTACAGGCCCTCTGGGCAAGTAGTAGCATTTACTAGGCTCTTTAAATAAATTGAATGTATCAATCAAGTGTAAACCAATTTTACAGAGTTTTCAAAGCAGAGCACACGCACTTTACCACTGATTAGCAAACGTAAAGTGTGCAGTGTCCCAAAAGCCAATTAAAATGGGTTCAGCAAAGGAAGTCAAAAATCTAGGGTGACCTTACAGAGAGTATTAGGTCAGATGATGACATTAGAAAATGTCAACACATTCTATGTATCCTTTACTCCTCCTTAACAAAAAGATCAAAGAACAAACATAATCCATATAGTAATCGTCCTACTACTGTGATAGTCTGCTACTTTTTCCCATTACCTACCCACTGTTGTCATTTCAATTCCAGAATAACTGTTAGACACTCTTATTTCTTCCACCGGTACCACAACTTCACTTTCATCTTTACATTAAATCTGCTCCTCATCAACATTGAAAATACAGTGCTGACACCGGGTGGCGAGCAAGACAAGGGGACAACTGTCCCGGGCACCTTTCAACTAAAAAAAACAGGGGTGAAGGAGGCTCAGGACAGCTCACTTCTGTCTGGAGCCCTATTCACAGTAGCACTGAGCCTGGTGTCCTTGACCATGATCTTTCTTGATCTTCAACATTTTATATTACATTAATGCCTAGGACCAGTGACAGTTGTTCTAACACCTGTTTGCAACAGGGCACCAGCCAAGCTGTCAACTGTTCTGGGCCTCCTTCACCCTCCATAAAAACAAGGCTAAAAGAGACCCGGAACAGCTGAAACCTGTGCCAGCACCCTGTCCACAATAGTGAACTGGGGAACAATGAACAAGTCACTGGGTTGGTTTTATTGGTCCTTCCCGTGCACACCGTTTATGGCCCTTGCAAATTGGGACAGGTAATAACTGCCACAAAGGACATTTCTAAACCTCACATGTATGTAAGATAAAATAATTATAGTGACATGATGCTCTCATCAACCATTAAAAGAGTAACAAATATATAAAATGAAAAAGAAAACCTAAAAAACGAAGGCCCATATTTATGGAAAGTTATGAGTTAGTGCCATTTTTAGGAAGCGTCACCCCACCTTGCGTCTTATTGCACAATGAGATGCAAGGTAGGTGTTCCCTTCCTAAAAATAACACTAGCGCCCAGTCCCATATTTACCTCCAAATGCTAAAATTACATGCACCTAGTAACGTACCTAAACAATGACGCTAAAGCCGATTAGCGTCACGATTTAACACCTGGTCAGGCCAGACGTTAAAGTACTGGTAGGCCCAGTTCCATGGGAAACACCATGAAATGGGCACATAGATGCCCATCCCAACCTCGAGCATCGCCACGACCCACACCACAGGGACACAACTGGAGGAGGGAGCCCATCCCAGGTAAGTGTACATGTATGTGTGTTGTGTGCCACTGTGGGCCCCTTACATGGGCCCCCTGGCTGGCACTGGGTCCGTTGAGGTTGTTCTGTGGACACTGGTCCCCTGTGGTGGGCATTGGGGTTGTGGTAATGACTCCTGTCTATTCTTAGACAGGAGTCATTTTTTGGCTGCTTGTGTGTCAAAAAAGTATGCTAGGTGGACTGCCGGCAGATATTTTGTGCTAATCAGCCTACTGTCATTTTTTGCCCACTAGCGCCATTTCCCTTAATGCCATCCATCACCGGCTAGCGTCTTTTCTATAGACGCTAACCATTGTTTAGCGTCATTGTGCGTCTCTTTTTTAAATATGGTGCACCAATGGCGTTAGATTGCGTTAAAAAAATGACGCACAACTGCGCTCACCCAGTTTTGCTGCATTTTTCATAAATATGGGCCTAACTCTTAAGGAAGGCTTCAGTAAACTTTGGCAAGAGTATCAATAATGGCTACAATAAAAAACATAAAAAGATCTGTCATGAATAAGTTAAGGTACTACCTTAGCTCTCATCCATGTCATACATTATTAACAATGTCAAACATGTTCTAGCATACCATACCACACAACAGGAGCTACAATTTAGGGATTACACCAGTCGCTGCCCGTCCTTTAGGGTGGAGGGGGCATGCCCCCCCACCATTTGCCCCTCATGAAGCGTGCCTGTCAGGCTGAGCAAAAATCAGCCTGACAGACACTCTTCATGTTCAGCTCAGGCAGCCAGGAGTGAGGCATGCACGATTTGTGCAGACTCCTGGCTTTTGGAGCTGAACTTTGCTGGGCTGAAGAGGTCACAGCTCCTATGGGCATGACCTCCTCAGCTCAGCAAAGGTGCCTCAAGGTCCTTCCCTTTGGTGACGAGGGGAAGCGTCACCCATTGACTTTGACCTGGGCGCCTCAGGTTTAAGCCCTGAAGTGCCCAGGGGCGAGTGTCAATCAGTGACACCTTGTCACAGAGTGGGGAGGGTTCAGCAGTCTCACTGACCCCATCCCACTCTGGGAAGAAGTAGGGACTGCTGCCTTCCCTCACTGGCTGACCTAAGGTCAGCCAGTGAGGGAAGGCAGCAGTCCCAACCCTCCTGGGACCTCCGAGGCTGAAGGTAAGTGTGTGTGTGTGAGGGTGAAGGTAAGTGTGTGTGTGTTTTTTTTAAATAAATGTTTGGTGCATAAGTGTATGTTTGAATGTTGATGAGTGTTGTGAATGGATGTGCGTGCGTGTGTGAATGAATGGGTGTGAGTGTGCTGCCCGCCTCCCTCCCTCCTAAAATTACCAGCCGCCACTGGATTACACCCACAACGATTGCACATGGATGCAATCCAAATTTTATAGGACACTCATGTGATAAAATGTGTAACATCACAGTACAAGATTTATAGAACTATCGGGCACTGCAATGTTTGAAGTATTTTATATAGACAATGCTTCATGGCCACAAGTATGAAAAAAGTTAACCATGTCCATAATGTCAGATGCTTTTTTTTGTGCGTTGTGCCGGGAAGATTTATTGCCTCTTTCAGGTTCAGAACTACAAACGCGCTTGTGAGACACCATCACAGAGGTTGACTAGATCTTTGGACTTGGCGAAGAGTGTAGTAGTCAGAATCATTCAATTTCAAATCAATGACATTATATCATAAACAATTCTAAACACCATGAACAATTTAACACTAAATCAAACTCCAGACTAAATAAAGTTTAAAAGCTTTATTCCAATCCTAAAATCAATGTCACATATATGGGAAGAAAAACTAAGCTATAAACGTACATGAAAACCATTGTATTAGACTTGCCATCTTTGGTGTGGTCTCCCCTAAATTTTGCCTCTGTTTCCCAGGTTGTTGATGTGTGCTGGACTCTGTTTTTGCTGTTTTTGTTACTCTAGGCACTTTACCACTGCTATCCAGTGCTAAAGTGTCTGTGTGTGCAGTTTTAAACTGCCAATTCAACTTGGCAAGTGTACCCACTTGCCAGGCCTAAACCTTCCCTTTTCTTACATGTAAGACACCCCTAAGGTAGGCCCTAGGTAGCCCCATGGGCAGGGTGCAGTGTATGTTTACAGCAGGACATATACTAATGTGTTTTATATGTCCTGACAGTGAAATAATGCCAAATTCGTTTTTCACTGGTGCAAGGCCTATCCCTCTCATAGGTTAACATGGGAGCTTCCTTTAAAAAATATTAAAGGGTAGATTACCTTTGGGAGCACATCGGCAAGTGGAGTTTGGGGTCTCTTACAATTCAAAAATACATCTTTTAGTAAAATTGGTTTTGAGACTGTGTGTTTGAAAATGCCACTTTTTAGAAAGTAGGCATTTTTTTCACTTAAACCATTCTGGGACTCTGCCTGTTGTGGATTCCCTGTCTGGGTTAGTTTGACAGTTGGGCTGTATGCACCTCTCTCTCTAGGCAGTGACACAAAGGGAGCTGGGGTGTAGCCTGCATATCCTGATGAGCCATCAGGGAGGAGGGAGGGGAGGAGTGGTCACTCACACCTGATAGGGCTGTGCCGGCCCTTAAACAATGCAGTCTCCAAACCCCTGATGGGTGTCTGGGGCCTGGCCTGGGCAAGGCAGCATCTCACAAACAAGAGAGACTTTCCTTTGAAGCAACATACTTCAAAGGCAGAACAGGGTTTAAGAAGAGCACCCAAACCCCTGAAAATTAGATCACTTCTGGAATCAAGAGGAGCCTCTGCCAAGGAGAAGAGCTGAAGATCTGAGAAGTGCTGCCCTGCCTGTGACTGTGCTTTGTGGAGCTATCCTGAAGTTGCTGCTTCTGCCTGTGAAATGGGACAAAGACTGGACTTTGTTGTGCATTACTGCTTATGAAAAATCTCCAAGGGCTTGAACTGAGCTTGCCTTCTGTTGTTGAAGTCTCAGGGCCATCAAAGACTTCCCTTGCCAGCTCCTGGACTCTCTGCTGAGACTCCTGCCCTGCTACGTGGTGTCTTAGCCTGTTCCTGGGCCCTTGAAAGGTGAAGCCGGTAGACCAAGACTGAAAATCCAAGCACAGACTGCCGTGCAGGGAAATGTTTGACTCCGCCGGCTTTGCAGCTGAAATCAACGCTCCACCTGCACCACGGCTGGGAGATCGATGAAATGCGCCTGGAGAAACGACGAGCAACACCTGCTAACAGAGGCTGAAAATAATGCAAACCCCACGCAGCATGGTTTGGTGATACCGTGTGACCGAATTTTCAACACAGCATCGCTGGGCGTGGAAAAAAAACGCAAAGCTTACCCAAACCTGAGGTGCCTATCTGGATCAACGTATTGCTCTCTTGCTGGAGAGGAGAATCAACACACGCTGACCTGACCGGAGGAGGAACGACGCACAGTCTTGCTTGCAAGTGAGAAATCGACGCATCGCTGGCCTGTTCCTAAACACACTTGCCCGTGCAGTGTTATTTTGATGCTACCCAGGTATTTTTGTACACTAACAACGTTCTCACTGTTTTCTAAGGGATTTAGGGCCAGATGTAGCAAAGATTTGCGAATCGCAAAAGGCCCGAATTGCTATTTGCGACCCTGCAAAATCGGAAATGGGATGTAAAAACACGATTTCCGAATCGCAAATTGCGACGCGAGCCATTACCGACTCGCAAATTCTGCGACCCCATTGTGAGACTCGCAAATAGGGAGATGCAATTTGCGAGTCACAAATCATATGAAAAAGCCACTCGCAAATTGTGAATAGTCGCAAAAAGCCTATTTTGCACACCCAATTTACCACTAACTCAGAGCAGGTGGTAACCAGAACCAAAGTATAAAAGGAGACCCAGAAGGCATCTGGGTTACTCAAGATGGCGGAGATATATGTGATAGCAAGGAGGAGGAGAGTCCACGCTGCACAGCAGAGGAGGAGGAGGAGCCAGAGACAGGAGAGGATATACAGAACCAGGCAGACACTTTTCCAACAAACAGAGGAGGAGGTATATGATAAATACAGACTCAGCAGTGCAGCAATATTAGAATTAATAGATCTACTCAATCCGCAGCTGCAACGCCAGACTGTGCGCGGCAGCGCCATCCCCACACATGTGCAAGTGCTATGCTCACTGCACCTCTTGGCCTCGGGTAGCTGTCAGGGGGTCATTGCTGTGGCAGGTGGGGTATCCCAAAGTGCACTCTCACGGTTCTTCAGATGTTTCTTAGATGCCATACTCACACACACATATCTAGATACATATAGCTACCCAGAAATGAGGCAGAAATCAACAGCACCAAGTTGGAATTCTACAGGATTGCCAACTTCCCGCATGTAATAGGGTGTGTAGACGGGACACATATACAAATATGCCCTCCTGCAAATCTGGAATATCTGTTCCGCAACCGGAAGTGTACCCACTCACTGAACATCCAGGTGGTATGTGACGCCCATTATGTCATCACTGACATGGTAGCCAAATTTCCAGGGCGTACACATGACTCTTACATATTCAGGCCCAGTGGGATACACCAACGCCTAGAACGTGGGGAGTTTAGAGACGGATATCTATTAGGTATTGATGCAGACACCCTGAAGACATACACACAGGTCACAGTAGAAACCATCCATGCCCTGCTAACATTTTCCATTTTTGCCAAACAGGTGACAGTGCATATGCGCTACGACCATGGATACTTACCCCGTACCTAACACCCAGCAAAGAGAATGAGAGGCGATATAACAGTGCACATAGGAGAACCAGAAATGTCATTGAGAGGACCTTTGGACTGTTCAAGGCAAGATTCCGATGCCTCCACAGAAGTGGAGGTGCGCTCCAGTATGCCCCAATAACAGCATTCAAGATAGTTGGCGCATGCGCTATACTACACAACATTGCCACCAGACGTGGGCTACATCTCACCCCTGAAGACCCAGATTCGGAGGATGACGAGCAAGAGCTACCACATCGCCATCATGGGGATAGAAGCATTGCAAATCAAGGCAGACAGAGACGGGACCACATTGCAAACCAATACTTTGGAAGGTACGTGGTAACTGTCACCACACACACTAATGTCACACACAAAGAGCCCAGTTGTGAAGTGGAACAAACAAGAACTTTCATTAAGTGAACCTAATTAGTGATGAACTGAACTTTTGTGAATGGGCTGTAAATGTCCACCTGCAATGAGGACACATTCACTTCATGTGCCTCGTGTGTCCTGCAGTGCATGGGCTCAACACCTCCGCCTGGGACGCCCAGCATGGCTAGTGCTCGGTGTGTCAGCAGACCCCTGACGTGCACTGCCACTCCTCAAGACTTGTGTGTCCGTGGCAGATGTGCTGCTGACGGTGGACCCCTCCTCACTATCCTGAGGTGTCTCTGCCGTGCCCCTAGCCACCTGTCTAGCCTCCAGCATGTCCACAGCGTGGCTGATGCAACCCAGTCCTCGAGCCACATCCCCTGCAAAGTGGCCCAAGTCCACCTGCAAACTAACTGTACGGCGTGACAGCCCTGTGGTGTTGACTGCCAGGCGGACAATGGATGCAGCCATGCGGTCCAACCTGTGTACAAGTTGCCGCTCACGGCGCCTTGCACCCTGTCTCTCTGATACTAGTTCTGTTACGAGTTGACGGATGGAGAGTGCAAGGTCACCGACATTCTCGTTCAGACATGTGAACTGTGTGTTCACCTGTGCCAGCGCTGTGGTGAAATTACGCTCCATCCGTTGCATTGCCTCTGATATTACTCTCATCTGCCTTGTTTGCAAGCGCTGACCAGATATGAGGGCTGCCTCCGCGGCGGACATAGATGAGTCACCTACATCCTCCTGGGACACTGCTTGGACATGGAGTCTGCGTCTGCGACGCGGTGGAGCTTCAGGGTCCTGCTGTACGACACTGTGGCTGGGACCAGGTGCTGTGTCGATTTCCACAATGTCCATTGGTGCAGCTGGAGGGGACTGTGGTGGTGTGGTGCTGGGCCCTGTAGTGGCTGCTTTGGACTCCTGTGCTGCCTGTTGGCTGCTCTCTGCACCCTGGACGGACTGGCTGGTGGGGGTGTCTTGTGGGAGACCTGTGGGACATAGGGAACACACTGTCAGTATCTAACATCAGTTGTTTGCCTCCTAATAAACTGTTGCCTATCAGCTGACTACTGAACTACATTGCCCATAATGCACCATTCTGGTGGTTGCAAGTCTGGAATGGAGCTAGTTTGGTTGTGCATGCTGCTGTGTACTGGGTGGGTGGGGGTGTGGCAGATATGGGTGTACATGCATGTTTCATGGTACTCACTTGTTGATGTCCCTGGCGCTGACGTGTCCAGCACTCCTATTCCAGCCACTGCCTCAGGCTCAAGGGTCTGTTCCACAAGTTCCTTCATGGGTGTGGGTGGTGGGACGGTGGATGGGCCTCCTCCTGTGCCCCTAATCTCCCGGAGGCGCTCTGCCATTCTCTCCTTGGTCCTGGAGCGCAGGTCATAGCATCTCTTTTTTTATCTCCTCTATACTCCTGTGGCTCACCCCTATGGTGTTGACCCTCTCCTGGATGTCATTCCAGATCCTCCTTTTTTCCGTGTCTGGCACACTCAGGGCAGCCCTTCCGAAAAGCTGGTCATGGTGCTCGCTGCATTCGTCTGTCAGCACCTCAAGTTCCTTTTCTGAAAACTTCAGTTTTCTCTTCCTGCCAGAGCCTTCCATTTTTGCTGCTGTTACTCCAGGTGGTTGCTCAGCAGTTAGAAAAGGGTGTGGTCCTCCCTCCTCCCAGGTGTATTTGTTAACTTCCTGGCTGTGATGTCATCAGCAAGAGCCAGGAAGTGTTTTCCAAACTGTTATGCTGCACCTGCATGTAATTTGTGGCACAGTCGCAATTTGCGACACCCACTCGCAATTTGCGTGTCCATTTTTAGCGAGGTCGCAAAAAGTGACCTCGCAAACAGCGGACTCGCAATCTGCGGTGCGACTTAATTTGCGAGTCGCAAAATGAAGTCGCTTTTTCTTGTTGGATACCATTTTGCAAGTCGGAAATTGCGAGTCACAACGACTCGCAATTTCTGACTCACAATTTTTTAGCTACCTACATCTGGCCCTTAAATTCATAACTTGACTTGTGTATGTTGGATTTTTGTCGTTTTTTTCTTGTTTTGTTTAGATAAATATTACCTATTTTTTCCAAACCTGTGTTGTGTCATTTTGAAGTGTTTTCACTGAGTAACTGTGTGTGTTGGTACAAATACTTTATACCTTGCTTTTGAAGTTAAGCCTACCTGCTTGTGCCAAGCTACCAAGGGGGTGAGCGGGGTTAACTGAGGGTGATTCTTCTTTACCCTGACTAGAGTGAGGGTCCTTCGTTGGATAGGGGGTAACTTGACTGCCAACCAAAGACCCCATTTCTAACACATTAGCTGACCAAAATGTCTGAAAAGATTTATTTTACTAAACATCAATACTATTAGACACTCTAAACGTATAATATGTATTAGCAACAACAGAATATGGAAATTATTATTTCAAGCAGATGATGGTAACATCAGTAAATCATCAAAATACAGTTTAACATTCAGATTGCAGGTTTGAGGGCTGGGCCATTCGTGTCACTAGCACAAATTTAGACTTGCATGTGAGGGAACGGGCTAACACATGTGGCCAAAAGGAAAAATTAAAAAAAGACAAAAAATATTTAGAAAAATCATCTAGCTAGTTCAACTTACTATAAAAATGTGCTGGTGTAGTTATCTAACTGAAAGGGAACAAAAAACACATTCAGTTATACCCCTCCTAATGGGACAGCAGACACTAGTACTTCACCAGACAGAATCGTCCCTTTCTTCTGACATCATTTGGCACAGCATCAGATGAGGGCAGGACACGGGTTGCACATAGAACAGATCAGCAGTTCAGAATTAGTTGGCATTATTATTACTGAACCTGCATACATGAATGGGGCAATTAGATTAAGATCAGAAAACTCATCTGGAGACTTAAAGAAACAGAGGGTGACAGCAGACTTAAGCAAGAAAAGACTCACTCCAGCAGAGTTCTGGACAGCTTTGAGGCAGGAGTAAACTAACTTCAAGTTTCAAAGTCTCTCACTAATTAAAATGACCACAATCCTCTCGATTGGTCCTTCAGATGGGCTCACTGCAGGTGTCAGATTCAGTGTCCAGTGGCGGTCGATGGCACCATCAATTTTGCAACTATTCTGGATTTTTCAGCTAAAGTGCATTGTTCTTTCAATACTTTCGCTCAGTTCCAACAAAATATTACATTATCTAATAGTTTGCAATATCAGATTCTTCTTGTCAAGGTACACAAAATAAAGTAATATATTTTCATGGGAATCATATGTTTCCTGTCTTGTTCGACAGCTAGAACACATAATGCACCATTGTTAGTGACAAACATGTTTCTTGCCTTCAATGCACTAGGACATTTAACATCACATTTGCAACCTAGGGAAAATAATTCAGTCAGAAAGAACAGAATAAACAAGTGATTTTCCATTACTGCTGCAAAATGAATGTTTTCAGGTTTAGTCGAGCTAAGAAAACCTCAATAAACATTAGTACATTCAATACATGAATAGACCTATTATGCATCTTACAATTCTAATCAAATATGCAAAGCAACATATTTAATTGCAAACATTATTCATGACATGTTAGAATTGATTTAAATGTGCATTTATTTTTCTGCACACCTGTGACTCACATTAATAAAATTAATGTATTCAGTATAAGTGCAAGTCATATACATTTAGGGGCTCATTACAACCTCGGCGGTCTTTTAAGAAGACCGCCGAGGGACCGCCGTGCGGAAGACCGCCAGTAGTGGCGGTTTGCCGCTCGGCGTATTATGACCGTTGGCTGCCCTCCGTTGTTTTTCCGACGGAGAGCCGCCAACAGCCATACTTGCGGGCGGGGGGGAAGTGGAGGTTCCTCCACCTCCACCACCACGCCAACAGAACACCTCCAAGCTAATCACGTCCTGTGATTCTGCGCGGCGGTGTTCTGTTGGAAGTGTGGTGTTGGCGGAGCTGCCCCCATGGCTCCCGTCACCTCCCGGAGGATCGACGGAACAGGTAAGTCGATCGTCCGTTAGGGGAGGGGCGTGTGGGGGGTGTTGTGTGTTGTGTGGGTGCATGGGGGGGTGCGTCTGTGTATGTAGAGGGGGTGTGTGAGTGCGTGTATGCTTGCGGGGGTGTTGCGTGTTTCGGAAATGTGTGCGTGTCTGTCTGTAAGTATGTCTGTATGGATGTGTGCGTGAATGTGTGAATGTGGGTGTACGTGTCTGAGTGTGTGTGTGGATGTTGGCATGTATGTCGGTGTGTGTGCGTGTATGTGTGTTGGTAGTGCCTGCGTGCGTGCCGGGTGTGGATGTGTAAGGTAATGTCGGGGGTCGGGGTGGGGAGGGGGCCCTGCCACCTTTGGGGGTGGCAGGGGTGGTGGGGGGTGTAGGGGAGGGAGTCAGGGTGGGGGGTGAGGGAGACCGGAAATCCCTGGCACTGATAGTGCTTACCGCCATGGATTTCATGGCGGTTCTTACCGCTGGAAATCCGCGGCGGTAAGCCGGGTCACAATACTGGCGCCGGTATTGTCACGGCCGCCGGGCTGGAGACCCAGGTCTCCAGACCAGCGGTCTTCTCCGCCCTGGCGGGCGGAACGGGGAAGTGGCTGATGACCATGGCGGTAACCGCCATGGTCATAATACCAAAAAAAAGACCGCCAGCCTGTTGGCGGTCTTACCGCCGCTTTAACACCGTCCGCCAGGGTTGTAATGACCCCCTTAATATTTAAATTCTTAATCTACATCTTAATAAAACACTCTATATATCAACTCATTTTAGTACTTCATTTCATATGATTGCAAAATGTCTCATGTTAAAACATTGTGCTTGATACAGATGATGGCCACATGGTCCACCATAATTCAAACTTGCACAATTTTACAACTTGTGTTATTGTCTCTGGTAGGCTCTAAAGTGTAGGTTAATCCATCACCAAATGCCAATTTATATGCCACGATATATTAATAAAACTTGATCTCTCTCAGTCCCTCCTCTGATGGTAATCTATGTTGTCAAAAAAATAACTTTTCTCATTTACAATGAGACAAAATCAAAACCCTGTAGTTTGATAACTCATAGACCTAGGTTTGTGATAATTGTCAATTCACTTCATCATCTGGTAATATCTGTTTAGCATATTCTCCAGTGCCACCTCTTCCCTCCTCTGTTTATTTTTTATTCATTGCCTTTTCCAGAAATTGTAAGCCTTGGAAGATCCAAGTGCACACATTATGCACACTGTCACAATCAATAAAGGCTTCAGGATCATTTTCACAAAACCATTTCCCAAGTTTCCAAACCAAGATCCTACGTTCGGGGATACTTCACCTATTGTCCCCCAAACATTTGTCTGTTTCAGGGCATTCAAGGCATTTTTCAGACTTGTCGAATTAGAAAAGTATCTCCTTATCTCCCTTCTATTATTGGGAATGTAAGTGCAGCAGTGTTGTGTCTTTAAAACTCAGCAGACTCCGCCTTCCTTTGCTAAAAGGATGTCTAACGCAAGGCGATTCTGCAAAATCATAGACCTTGCCGCAACCATTTCTGTGACCAGTAGGAGCATCACACCTGAAAATTCTGTTGACATCTTATCTAGAAATGTTGATAACTTCCTTATATTTATGTCATTCAAGATAACACCCACTGATGCAATAAAAGCTTCAAAAATATAATATTTTTTGTAATCTCTGAACCACTTGCTCTTATTTTAAATCTCACTTTGAGTCTTTCGATCCCTTCTGGATTGTCAATGTTGTCCACTTGATAGATTTTTGGAAAAATCACTCCTAAATAGCATGTACCATACCAGCCTTTCGGCAACCTGTAATAAGCTTTCTTACCACAGTAATAGACACCAGGTACAGTGAGGTCTTGTGCATTTAGCATAAAATCCTATGCACTTTTAATCAAAAACACATATCTGCATTCACTTGTTCCTACAAACTTTATTGTTAAATTGTATTGCGGCCTATATATACAAAGCTTCCCTGCATGCTAAAGCTAAGCATCCCTCTGTATCAGGTGTGTTGTGAACTGTTTTCTTCCTGCTAACTATACCCTTATCTATCTTTTCTTTCATTGCCTTTCTTCTATTATCTACTTGATTAATGAATTCCTTTTCTACTTGTGTAAGAAGACATGTTAAGTTACTCCAGTGTGCATATGCTGGGCCAAAAGTCAGTTTGGGCTCAAGTAATCCTCCTATTATATCTATGTTCTTAGCCTTTTCAATGCTGCTCAAATGCTGATTAATGGTAACAAAAGAGAAAACAAAATCATAGTTAGAATAAAAGTACTGAATACATTCTTTAGTGTACAAACATGTTAATAATAAAATACAACTAATGCCATAAGTTAGTGGTAAACTATGATATCTGTTTCCTTCTTGTACCGTTGAAGGAATTTGTGTAAACACATAATGATCACGCACATTCATTGTGTCCACCTACTCCTACAGCAAACTATAATAAACATTAGAAGACAAGTCTCCCTTTGTGTCATTTAAATTAGGCAATCCCTCGTCCTTATAGATCTTATTCTGCCTGGATGTTGTCATTCTCTGCACTGGAGTTGCTATATTTTACACATTCTATTATCAAATCAATAATTACTTTTATTCTGCTTGCCCTGTCCAGGGTTTCTGGCACCTGTAGAATCAGAGGGGAAAAGAAAAAAAGGAAAGAAAATCCCCCCCAAAAAAGCAAGCAAAAATCATGAACAAAACAGCTATTCAAAGTCTTTGCACTATTCACAGTAGTTCTCGATCGTCAAGAAAGTTCTTTCTTCAAGATTCAACTAAAAACTCTCAAAAATAGTTCAAATGTTCACTTTCAATAGAACAGTCTGATGATTGCTTATGGTCACTTCCAGAGTGTAATGTCTTTGTTGATAAATTGGCAAGGTTATTTCAAACTCAATTCATACGCAATTTCAAGTTCCTGAACGTTCAGTTGAATCCTCACAGTCAAAACAAAAGCCAATAAACTTGTTCTCCCATTCATTTGTGACAAGATAGATCCATTCAGGTGAAGAGTATCCGTGACCTGGCACTTCTTTCCTTTTTGTTCTCCTTACAGCTTCTTCATTTTCACACTGATTTGACTCTTTGAAAGCTTCTGTAATTAATGGGAGTTTATCAGCGATCAGTTCATGTGAAGCTGCAGGCCATTTATCTCCTTTCACAGTTCTCTTTTTGGGTGCAACTGCTTTCACATTTGCAGTACTGGCAGGAATCAGTTGACTTTGACTTTGCTCTCCTGCACCTAGGGCATTCGGGCTGTTTGCACCTTCACCACTTAGCACAATTTCTGGTTCAGCCACTGGTTCCATCCTCACAGCTTGGCCAAGTCGAATCGCTTCTTCATCAGCATTCACTCATGCGGGATCAGACTGTGTTTTCATGAGGACACAGAACTTTGCATGTATGGCTCACGTGGATCCAATTCCAAAGACCAGCACACTTCACAGGTGTTGTCATCACCAAGATAGCTTGAAAAGGTCCTTTCCACCTTGGCTCTAAGCAGGTCTTCCTGACACGCTTCTTGATTTAAATCCAGTCGCCAGCTTGCAAGCTGTGACACTGTCCTTGAGCTGTTTGAACTGTTGCTACTTCAACCTGATGAGACAAAGAGCGAACCGCATCAGCCAGACCTTTGCAATAATCCAGCACTAAGTCATCTGTTAGGTTCACAAGTGCATTTACTGGTACTGCTGGTAACCTCATTGCACGACCCATAAGAATCTCATGGGGAGACAGTCCTGTCTTTAAGTCAGGGGTGCTACGCATGCTCATCAGGACAAGTGGCAATGCATCAGGCCATTTCAATGCTGCAGAGGCACAAATCTTTGCCAATCAAACTTTCAGAGTTCCATTCATCTGTTCCACCAATCCAGATGCCTCTGGTCTGTAACTGCTGTGCAATGTTTGCTCAATGTTCAGTGCTGCACACAACTTTATGATCTCATTATTAAAATGAGTTCCTCAATCCTATTCTAAACAAGACGGAAACCCATACCTGGGTTTCAGTTCCCTCAGCAGCTGCTTAGCTACAGTAAGACAATCATTCCTACATCTTAGATAATTCTTGATCCAATGGAAGAACACACATACAATGACCAATACATACTTCAGTCCATTACAGGCAGGCATCTCAATTAAATCAAGTTACTATCTATTAAATGGACCTCTCGATCTTCCTATGTGGCTCAAATTAACCATTGTGCATTTCCCCACATTCATTTGTTGGCAGGTAACCCATCTGTGACAAAACTCTTCTGCAATCAATCTGCAATCAATCTAATCTGGGGTTGTACCATGTCTTTTTGAATGTGTAAAAAATTGTATCTCTGCTGAGATGAACCCGACCATGATAATACCTAGACATTGAGTTCAACAAATAATCTGGCAAAACAACTTTTCCTTCATTTGAAATCCAGACATCATCTCCCTCTCTTTGAACACAACCTTCTTTTATCTAACCTCTGTGTTTATCCTCTACTGCCTCCTAATCTCATCCCAGGTATCAACCACTGACATAAAAAAATTATAGTTTGTCTCACTGGTGTCACTTCCACTGCTCCACTTTTCATAAAAGGTGATGCAATATCTGGCATTTTGGTCAGCATAAGCATTGCCCAGTGATACATAGTCATTCTATTGTTGGTGTGCTATATACTTTACAACCGCAGTCTTCTCAGGTAACTGTAAAGCATTCAACAAACTGTGAATTTTCTCACCATTTCGAATGGGTGATTTTGATAAGGTCATGAACCCTCGCTGGTGCCATGACTGACCGAAGTCATGCACAACACCAAATCCGTAATGACTATCTGTGAACATTGTCACTTTGAGCTGCTCTGATACACAGCATGAGAGGGTGTAAACTGCATAACCAGCTCTCAGAATACCTTCACTGTCTCTTAAACAGGCACCATCCGCAAAGACAACTTGGTCATTCTCCTCTAAAGGAGTATCCTGAATATCATGTATTGGTTTGGTGCATAGTTCATTGGCATTGAGGCAGTCATGTTTCATTTCACAAACATAATTTGAATCATCAACATTTACAGGTATTAAGGTGGCAGGATTCAAGGTCGCACACCTCTCAACAGTTACACTGGCTAACCCAAGGATCAATAACTCATAACGGGTAAGACGGGCATTGGCCAAAATTTGGGTTTTAGACCTAGTCAAAAGTACTATACCTGAATTTGGGACATAAACAATTAAAGGGTGTCCCATCACAATGCCTTTGCATTGACTTATGCTTACACTAGCACCAGCCATGGCCTTTAAACAGTCAGGCAAAGCAGCAGCGACAGGATCCAAGGTGGTAAAAAAATATGCCACTGGCCTGTTTGTTCCTCCCTGTGACTGCATTAAAACAGAAAGAGGACAACCACCACATTCATGACAGAACAGTGCAAAATCTTTTGTTTAATCAGGTATTACTGAATCTGGAGTTCTGCACAAACTCTCTCTCACCTCAGTGAAAGCTTTTATGCATTCTTCATTAAAGGGGATTTCATCTGTGACTTGTTTGTGTGTCAACTTCTGCATGGTTTGAAAATTACTGGAAAATTTAGGATCCATTGGCTCACCATGCTCAAAAACATTCTGACATCTCTCTGTGTAACAGGGGGGTTCATTTGCATAATTGCTGCAACTCTTTCTCCAGACAATTTCCTTGAACCTTTCTCAATTTGGTGAAGCAAATACTTTACTTCTTTCTGGCAATACTGTATTTTAGCAGGGGAAGCCTTGTGTCTGTTTTGACCCAAATGATTCAATAGCGCTATGGTATCTTGTCTGCAGGCTTCATGTGTATTGGACCTAACCATCAGGTCATCGATGTGCTGCACTAAAGCAGCCTGAAATGCTATGTTCAAGGACTCTAAGTTCTTCTTCAGGATCTAATTAAAAATGGACTGAGATTCCGAAAACCCCTGTGAAGTACAGCACCATGAATTCACGCAGTTGCCGAATCAGAATAAAATGAGGAATTGACTATCCTGTAAGAGCACTGAGAAGAATGCCTGTGACAGAAAACCATTCTGCATCACGTTGAATCTGAAATAAAATCACTGTTGGATTTGGCACAATGGGACAACAGGGTACCACAATTTAATTCACCTTTATCAAATATTGCAACAATGCGATGTTTCCCACTTGGCTTCTCCAATCCCATAATTAGTGAATTACAGGGGCTGCCCATCACTTCTTTTAACACTCCCAGCTCAACATAATCTGAAATTACTGGGGTAATACCTTCAATCACTTCTGTGATCATGTTATACTGTGGTGTTCTGGGGAAAACTACATTTAGCTTTATAGTCACATTGTCTTGTTCAAAACCTCAAATAGGTACAACATCTTTCCCAGAGAGATCAAAAATTCTCAGCGTTATTGTCTCTTGTAATTCATCAGGCAAGTCTTTAAATGTCATGAAAGGAAACAATGTAATGAGAGGATACATCTCTTCAGTTTGGCTGGAAGTCTCATCATTGCTACAGGTTTGAATTGCTATCCCTTCATGTGTACAAGTGATGGAACATTTTAATTTGCATGGTAAGTCTCTACCTAACAGACTCACAGGACTTGAATCGCAAACTACAAATGGGTGCAGACCCTCAAAGGGTCCTATTTTAACTGGAATGGGCTGTTTACTAAATGCTGATTTGCTACTCGTACAAGTGAACTGTTCTTCCAGAAAGGGGCATATTGGGGATTAATTCAGATCTGACAGTGGAACGAGTTGCTCCAGTGTCAACCAAGAATGGAACATCATGACCCATAACACTTGCATTCACATAAGGACCATGCTGATCTACCCCCAGTGAGGCAACCAAAACACATTCTACCTCTTCTGAACTCTCAGTCCTGTATTCTTCACTCATTTCATCACCACTGACATCAATTAATGTGTATTGCATGATTAACTGATTTATTTTGTATTTGTTCTTTGGCTCGAGTTCTGCTGAGGAACCACTACCTGTTGCTGTGCAATCTGAACTTGCGGTATCTGTATTTGCTGTGGGTCTTTGATTTGCTGTTGGGGAAATTGCACTTGTTGCTGGGGAATCTGCATTTGGATTGCTCCTGTAGAAACATTCATGGTCTGATTTTGGGGCCTTCAAACTCTTTGATTTTTAAATTAACTGTCGTCAACCATCTGTGCAACATCACTACCTTGCACCAAATTACTTACATTACTAAATGTACACTCTTGTTTCCAATTTGCGACATTGCCGCACACATGACAAGGTAGCATTTTCTTCATGTTCTGAACATCAGCCACATTTGCATTTGCATCTACTCAAATTCCGCGACCTCTTCCTCTGAACTGAGGCACCGTATTTCCTTGTTGCTGTGCTCCCTAGATACCTCCTATGTTCACTATGCCTGCATGCCTGCTGCTTGGGCAGACTTGATCTGTATCACCATGCCGTTTCACTCAACCTTTTCTGCTTCAACTCAATTTTGTCACTATAGTATTTTGCGTAATGCAATACTTCATCAAGTGAAGTGCCGGCAAATCAAATGATTCTGAATCATATTGCTAATTTCAGTCTTCAATCCTTGAATGAATCTAAACACAAAATGAATCATGTCTCTTGGTTCAATAATTTCTATGCCACTGTACTGTTTGAATGCTTGCAATAATCTCTCATAATAAGCATGAACAGATTCCTTTGTCTCCTGAGATGTCCTGTCAATTCTTTGCCAGTCAATATCTTTTGGGGAAACTCTAGTTTTCAGAAACTCATTCACCATGTAATAGGTTTTCTTCACCTCTTCAGATGGCGCACTAGTTACCGCATCTCTTGAAGGCTCATGCCTTGGCCAGTCAACACTCTTCTTACACTCAACCAACAAATCTGCTGGAACCAAAATAAAGAGTTTGGATCTTCCCACAAACCAGTTGAAAGCTTATCAAACCTCTCTATTTGTGGGTAAAATTCCACTGATTTATCCCTCAACTTTGGGTAATCATTTTTAAATGACAGTTTGCCTCTTCTGCTCCATGGGACATGAACAAAATTCCATCCCAGAATTTCTCTCATTGGCATCATCTTTACAGCTCCCTCAGTCTATTATACATCATTTGAAAATGCAGTCATCTTTTTCTTCTGGTCTCTTTTCTTTTCTCATCTGCCTTCCCATTTATCCAATGCTCCCCATGTTTGACTCTGAATTAACTCCTTATTATATATTTTTGTTCCAGGTGATCTCATATTCACAATGTTTCTTGAATCAAATTCTAATTTGTAAAGTTTTCTTCAACTGTTTGGATTTATTCATTTCGATTTCATATTTCTCAGCCAAATTAGCTAATTTCTCATAAACTTGTGGTGCCTAAAGAGTAACATCTCTACACATGAAGCACAACTTATTTTCATTATAAGAATCTAATCTGTCCAATTCAAGTGTTCCCTCAATCATCTCATTTATTTCCAATTTTTAATTTGGCCACGTTCAATGTGTTTTCTCCCTCGGGCATGTTTCCTGGAACTGATGCTCCACTCAAATTGTCTAACCATTCGGACAATTGTTGTGATGATAACCCTTGTAATCTAATATTATTACCTCTAGTTAAAGACTGTGGATGAACATAGGACTTAGTGCTCAGTCTCTCCATTTCTGCATTAGTTCCAAAAATTGAATTAATTGCTGATTCTGGATTTGGGATCAGGAGGCTACTCTCATTATTACCCTGAACATACAAGGGGACCACTGGACCTATGGTCACAGAAACTGTTAATGCTTCTGGTCCTGACAAATTAGTCTGATTTTGCGGGATCATTAATCTTTTACTTTGGCTAGTTAATACTATACTAAAAGCTTGATTTGACTGTTTCGGGGCAACATTCTGTGGTGTTGGTACTGGGGAATACATAGCCATTGCCTGTCTATAACTCACAAATTGTGTGGGTGTCTGTCCATTAGGTGTGGACTCCAACTGAGTTTTCCTGCATTCTGAATCAGCTGTGGCCTGCCTGGAACTGGGACATTCTGAACTGTGTTAACATTTGGAACTGTTGGATAAACTACTGGCACATGTGCAACATTAGCAGTAGGCACATTTGGAATTATTTTAACCTGACTTTAGGCAACTGGAGCTGTGGCAACACTTGGGACTACATTCTGGCTTACTGATGCGACTACATTATATGGTGGGGGATGATTCTGCAACAACGGAGTTATAAATTCATCATCTGAATCACTCTTGACATCTGCTACCCTTTTCACCCAATTTCTCTTCTGTATCTTGCTCAGATTTCTTTTTGGCTTTAGGTCTAACACTTCCATCATCTTTCTGCTTAGCTGATGGAAAGAGCCTTGCTGCATGTAATGTATCTGCTCTCCACATTCTCTGCTCAGCATTGCACCTGGCTTCTGCTAGCGTCTTTTCTGCTTTCCTCATTCTCTTTCCAAATTTCTGAGCCTCTTTTTGTCTCGCAACTAATTTTATCAAATTGTGCAGGTCTAGGAAGGGGCTTGGATTCATACAACACTGTCCTCAAATTATCCAATAATCTCAAATTAAAAGATCTGTAACAGGGGAAAGCTAAAGTACCTTTCTTCTCAGTTATTTCGAGCCATTTGATTTACCCAAAGACATGCTGAAACACCTCTCTTTTCCATTACCTCATATGTTGGAGTACTCTCAGGTGGAATAGTCTCACCCCTCCTAACTGGAATAAAAACATCTCTTCTCAACTTACTCCTTAAAGCTTTGAAAAGCTTCATTTTTACACAAATCTAATTCACAAACACAAACTACACACAACCAGGAAGTAATTTTCAAGACCACAATTGTTTCAGAAGCTGGTCTAAATCTATAACAGCACAGTCTTGTCCACCAATTTGTGGGCGGCTTTTCCCCCCAACTGACCTACCTAGCGCAGACCAAATGATGTCACAGTCTCTTAGCTCAGCAGCTCCGACTCACTTCAGAACCGTCTTATCCACCTATCACGCAAAACCTAAATGCAAATATTGCGATCACAAAACCAAAACCTGTCTGCTCACTACGGGTAGGACTCAAACGCTTTGAAAGATGTACAGAACTTTAAAATGTGGCCTTTCGCACAAACAGCTACTCTTCCGGCAATGGGTTTCTCACAAACGCAAGTAAGATATGACTGGCAAACCTCACTCCCATTGGTACAGATTCCCCTTGTGCACTCAGGATTCACCTAATACCAACTCCACACTCAAAGGAAATCTACTGGCATCGTTGACAGCACTCAATCGACCAACACCTCATCGCAGACAATCAATTAATCAAGTATCTCCATAAACTTGTAAAATACTCCGGAGTCTTTGGCCTCCCAGGACCCATCAACAACAACCACGTGGGCAATTGGTTTAGCCCAAAATGCAACATTCACTTGGAGTACGCAAACTCTCCCCTCTTACTTGGAATAAACCAGCTCCCTATTCAATTACCTACTCACTTCATACATCTGTATTGCTACATACACTACGTGCATGCGGCAGCACTACGTGCAAGGTAAACAGTTGTGCAGAGTGTGGACCATTGGCCTCTGCTTTCATTGGCCTTCGCTTCCATTTTGGTTCACGACTCCATTTTGTCGAGTCTGGTTCGGTGCGTAAGGCACTGTTCTGTGTTTTTCCACAAGCTTCGGCAAGCTGAAGGGTGAGGTGTTTTTCTGCTCAACTTCGCTCCATCTGCCTGGTACGAAGGGCGCTATTTACATTCCACGAGCTATCAGTTAGAACAACAGGGGGATGCGCCTGTACACAAGGAGGAATGCAAGCTTCACCTTGGAGTCCTCTCCTGGGAACTTGGCCCGTTCTGAGGAGACGTCTCGAAGGGTGAACAAGGTACCGCCGATTGCACAATTTGTAAAGGAGGGGGTCTTTTTCTAGAAAAGACTCCTGGGCGTTAGTAAATACTATAAAAGTTGGGGGCCTAGATGGGCTGGTTTAGGAACTCTCTTCTGGGTTGGACGCAACGCCAGGAGGACTGATTGTCCCGAACAGAGGCTCCCTGTGTCAGCTGATTTGGGTTCCCCAGCTTTGTGTACGGCGGAGGGATGCAGACGCTCTTTTCGGTGAAGCTTTTCAATTTATTAAGTGTATTGTGTGTGCGCGCGTAATGTGTACTTATTCTTGCAGTCATTTTCATGCTATTGAGCATTGAAGTATATTGTGTGTGCGCGCGTAATATGCACTTACTCTTGCAGTCATTTTCATGCTATTGAGCATTGAGGTATATTGTGTGTGCTCGTATTATATGCACTTACTCTTGCAATTATTCACAGAGTGCTTATATCTTTATCATTATTCTCATGTTATTCTCCTGATGTATATATATATATATTAGTGTGGTTTAGTTTTGCTAGCTGAGAACTTGCCCCTTAAATAAACTTGATTATTCTACTTACGAAGGTGTTTGAGAGTGATTGCTTTACATTGTGCCTTAAAATATCCTGAAGTGCATAGTTTTGATATTCTGAAGAGTAAAGCAGCACAAATTGGCGTAGTCGTTTGCAGGATTCGAAAAAAAAAAAAAAAAAAAAAAGGGAAAATGCTTAATAAGATCAAAGCGAGCTCAAAAGCAGGTTCTCAGGTAGCAAATCCAGACATAGAGATACCGGGGTGGGAAACCGCTCTGTATAAACTATTAGCTCAGGAATGGTCACGTTGTGCTGGTTTGTGTGAAAATTGGAATGCGTGTATGTTAAATGTGGAACCTGAAGATCTTCTCATTTGTTTACGGAAAGTTTCGATTGACAAGGGAAGGGAGGTTTGTGCGTTGGGGAGGCGAGGCTGGATCTTGCTTTCTGCGTATCGAAAGTTGTATGAAAAATGTTTACAGTTACAAAAAGACCACGAGCAGCTGGAGAAGGAGTTAGTGGAAGCCCGAAATTCCTCTACCATGCTAGCTTGTCAAAATAAATTATTAAGTGATAAGTTGGAAATGTACCAACTGGTTGCAGAGAGAACGGCTGTTAGCGTAGCTAAATATAAACACAAGAAACGAAGAGGGAAAGTTAATAAAAAGAAGGTGCATTTAGCTATCTCTCAGGCAGGATTAGCCTTTGACCCTGAATTTTGGGATGGAAACATCTGGGATACATCTGATTTTTCAGATGGGTCCGGGGGCGATGACTGCCAAGATGTTAGACAGGAGAAGACAGAGCGCAGGAATGTTGTCCGTGCGCAGCCCATATATCGGCGAAAGTTACAGCATAGCCCAGCTAATCCTGGAGGGGTGATGTTGGATGCCCAGGAGGATTATACACAGCAAGAACTAAGTGATGTGATAGACAGATTTCGACAGAGGTCTGGGGAAACATTGCTTACGTGGTTGGTGCGGGTGCACGATATGGGGGGCCAGGGGGTCCAATTGGATCACGGCGACGCCCCGAGGCTTTGTATGTTAAGTACAGACCCGGTTATTCAAAATGAGTTTAGAACCTATCCAGGGAATGGTCCCATGACCAATTTGTTAGAGCTAGCGGCGCAAGGGTGTGCTCAGAAGTATCCGACAGAGTCAGACTGGCCGCCTAATGATAAACCTTGGTATACTTTGAGAGATGCAGTACAGAGATTGAAGGAAGAAGGGATGAAAACAGCTATCTTTATGGGTAATGCCCATGATTTGATGAATGGAATTTTAAGTGTGTCTGTGCGAAACCGGCTGATTAGGGCCGCTCCTCCTGCATATAAGCATGTCATCATGACTTTGTTAATTAATCAGACAGGTAACCCATTGTCTCAGGTGGTAGAAGCGGTGCGTGAGTTAAGTGATTTAGGAGAATGGGCTAAGCCAGAGAGGAATTCACGATCTGAGAATCGTACTGATAACAACAGGGTGACAAGGCGAGACATGTTTCAGGCCTTGATGCGAGATGGGGTGACCAGGAATGAAATTGATGGGATAAGCACCAAGGACATGTGGGAAATGTACCGCAAACGCGGTTTGGATAAAAAGGAGGGGAGTAGGAAAGGGAACAAGAAGGATAACAAAGTGGTGAACCAGAGAAAGGCAGGAGGGGAGGAGCGTGAGAGTGAAAAGGGGGAGAGAGGGAGAAAACCCCACAGTAGAGAGAGATCCCCAGAGGACGGAAATTGGGAGGAAGAGCACCGAAGCGCAGAGGGAACCCGGAGCAGGGAGAGAGACCGGGAACTGACAGGTTCTGGGAAAACTCGAGGAAGAGAGTGGGAGAGGGAGCTGGTAAGCTCAGAGAGGTTGCGAAGCAGAGACAGGGAGGAGGAGTTCCCTGAGAATTACCGCAAACTGTATCCAGATTTGACTTGGGCAGACTCTGATGTGCGCAGAGTGAAAATAGATTAGGAAACAGGCCAAACTCCGGTGCAGGGATGGGCTCGCAAAGATAACAGACCTCATGTCAAAGTAGAAATTTATTGGAAACGTGGAAATGTTCAAAAAGTTCGAGCCCTCGTTGACACCGGAGCGGAGGCCACCTTGATTCATGGCAATCCAAGAAAATTCAGGGGACAGTCCTTTACCATTACGGGATTGGGCGGAAAAGAAACCCCGGCAGTGCAGATAGTGGTTCCCATGAAAATAGGGGCACTTCCAAAGAGAGAATACACTGTCCTGATTGTGCCCATTCCCGAATACATTATTGGAATTGACATTTTGAAAGGGATGACCCTACATTTGGAAGATGGATGTTATCAATTTGGTTCCAAAAGATTTATATCAATAGCCGCCGCAAGGGTGGGGCTGTTGAAGATTCCTCCGGTAACACTTCCCCAAGCTACTAAAGTGATTCAAATGAAACAGTACAGAATACCGGGAGGACATGAGGAGATTAGCCAGACTATACATGATTTACTAGAGGCCGGGGTAATAGTTCCCATCACCACTGCGTGGAATAATGCCCTCTGGCCTGTTCGTAAAAGTGATAACAGTTGGAGGATTTGCATTGATTATCGCCAATTGAATAAACATACACCTCCTCTGACTGCAGCGGTCCCAGACACCATTACCTTGATTGAGAACATACAGAAACACAGTGGGACTTGGTATGCAACCATTGACATTGCCAATGCCTTCTTTACGATACCAATAGCTACTGAGAGCCAGCCTCAGCTGGCATTCCAATGGGCGGGGCGTCAGTACACCTTCTGTAGATTACCCATGGGGTATTTACATAGCCCCACTATCTGCCACCGGCTGGTGGCAGAGCATTTGGATGAAGTACCAGTGGTTCCTGGAGTGCAAATTTCCCACTATATAGATGACGTGATGATGCAGGGAGAGACGCAAGAACAGGTGCAAATTCAGCTAGACAGGGTGGTGGAACATTTGCAGAATCAAGGGTGGGAGATTAACCCCGAGAAAGTGCAGGGACCGTCTCAGAGCGTGAAATTTTTGGGCATTCAGTGGAATCAGGGACACAGAGAAGTGTTGCCAAAAGTGAAACAAAAGATTAAGGAATTCGCAGTACCGCGAAATCGGAAGGAAGCCCAGAGTTTTATTGGACTATTCGGGTATTGGAGACAACATATACCCCATTTGTCTCAGATTTTGGCCCCATTGTACAAAGTTACACGAAAGAAAAATGCGTTTGAATGGGGAGAGCAGGAGCAGCGCACGTTTGAATTGGCGAAAGACGCCATTCAGCATGCTTTGGATTTGTGGCCGATTCGAGAGGGAGACATTGAGTTGAATGTGACAGTCCAGGGGCAGTATGCCAATTGGAGTTTATGGCAAAAACAAGGAAGAAAGAGGGTGCCCCTGGGATTTTGGACAAAGAAGTTACCTGAGGCAGGAGAGCGGTATACTCCCTTTGAGAAGCAGCTGCTGGCCTGCTATTGGGCCCTGGTTGATACTGAGCAAATTACACTGGGACACAATGTGATTTTAAGGCCTGAAATTCCCATCATGCAGTGGGTGATGAGTTCCCCAAAAACTCATAGAATTGGACATGCGCAAGAAGCCAGCATTATAAAATGGAAATGGTATGTCCAGGACAGGGCACGAGCGGGTCCAAAAGGGACCACTGTTTTGCATGAGCAGGTAGCGCAGGCTCCAGTGGAGAATTCCGAAATGTTGCATGATGTACCTCCAGTGTGTGAATCCCCAGTAGGGTGGGGCCAGCCGTTCGCAGACTTGTCTGCAGATGACAAAAAACATGTGTGGTTCACAGATGGTTCAGCAAAATATGTTGGAGCGAAAAGGCACTGGAAGGCAGTGTCCTATAATCCTGTTACCAAGAAGCTTTTGACAACTACAGGACAGGGAAAAAGTAGCCAGTATGCAGAGCTTTATGCCGTGTATCAGGCTTTAAAACAGGAGCTACCCGGAAAATGTCACATTTATACAGATTCCTTGTCTACCGCCAATGGGTTAGCTACTTGGCTTCCCACGTGGCATGCACATCAGTACAAAATCCATAACAAAGAGGTATGGGGGAAGGAGTTATGGCAGGAGATCTGGGAAATGTTACCTCAAAGCACCGTGACTGTCTATCATGTGGACGCTCACTGTCCAACTGATTCATTAGACCGATGGTTCAATTGTCTTGCAGACGATCGAGCCAAGATTCAAGAGGCTGAAGTGGAGGCGCAGAGTTCTGATTTGGTGGGAATGGCTAAATGGGCAAACCAGAAATGCGGACATCTTGGAGAAAAGGCTACTCACAGGTGGGCTGAGATTAGAGGGATGCATCTTCCCCTAGATTTGATTAAAACAGCGATCATTGAATGTCCCATTTGTCAGCATGCACAGCACAGACCGGTCCCACAGGTGGTGAGAGGCCAGCTAGGTAGAGGTAAATTGCCAGGACAGATTTGGCAGATTGATTACATTGGACCAATGCCAGTGAGCAGAGGGTGTCAGTATGCCTGCACTGTGGTAGACACTTACTCTGGTTATCTCATAGCCTTTCCCTGCAAGCGCGCAACTCAGCAGAGCACCCTGAAAACACTAGATCTGTTGATTCTGTACTATGGAGTGCCACTCCAGATTCAAAGTGATAACGCCAGCCACTTCAAGGGCAGACTAGTGCAGGACTATTGTGCACAACGCAATATTGAGTGGATTTTTCACATACCTTACTACCCACAAGCAGCGGGACTGATTGAGAGAATGAATGGGTTGCTGAAAGAACAATTGCGTAAACTGAATGATGGGACACTGAAGGGGTGGAGGGATAATTTGTATGATGCTTTGCAAATTTTGAACAACCGACCCCTAACAAATGCCGAGACACCTCTCATGAGAATGCTGACGCCTGCTTTACAGATTAATCCGTTTACAACGAGCAATACCATTATGTATTGGGAAACAGCTCCAGGAGCTTTGGCCCCATATCGAGCTACACCAGAATCTGCAGGACTTGACTTACATGCTTTACACATGCATCGATTGAAACCTAGAGACATCACTCTGATTGAAACTGGGGTGGGAATTCAGATTCCCCCTGAGCATTACGGTCTGATCGCCCCTCGATCTGGGCTTGCCTTGAGGGGCATCCAAGTTTTAGGAGGCGTGATAGATGCAGACTACCAAGGCGAGTTGAAAGTCATTCTCTTGAACAGTGGTGACACAGACCTAGTGGTGCAACCTGGTGATCGCGTTGCCCAAATTGTCATTATGCCGGTTTATGGAGGTGTTGTTAAGAAGGGGAGCGCCCCAGCTCTTCTCACTGTGAGAGGCAAAGGAGGGTTCGGATCTACTGACAAGAACCCAGGGGCCAAAGTGTGGATTGAATCCCCAAATAACCCTCCTCAACCCGCTGATGTCATCGCCACTGGACCAGACAATGTCCTGGTAGTTATGCGACCTGGTCAAGACAAATGGGAACATGTTCCCGCTGACAAATGCTATCTGCGAGAATGATAATACGTGTTTTGTCCTTTGTTCTTTTCAGATCATCCTGTGGAGTGCCTGTGCCATGAGTGTGGTGTATGGAGCCCGTTCGGGAGACTCCACCGGGGAGCGGGAGGGGCTCATAGCCCAAAAATTCAACCGTCAGCCGCAGATGCCAACGCTGCTGCATCAACCGAACAATGTTTGGATTCATCTAGCGCAGGAAGTGCTGAATATATCTCACTTCTGTATGAGTAACATGCAAAGCGTTCAAGATTTGATTACCACTTGTCTAGTGGCAGTGCCCACTCCTGCTGCTGTATTATTACACATCTTTAACAATACAAACCAGGATGGAATGGTGGATGTGAGTGAAGTTCGCTCCCATCTGTCACTCTATGAGTACTGCCGTCATTGCCCGGAGGTGGGCAGGCGGTTGTGGAGGAACATGACATCTATACTCACGTTTAACATCTCAAGTGGGGATGTGTGCTATTCATTGACCTGTGATCCTATGAAAATAGGTAAATGTGCTCAGCTCAAATTGGAGAAAAGAGACAAAAATGTAACTGCTGCACAACGGACGTTGTGCCACTCACGGACTGACCTAACCTGTTTGAATGTAAATAATTCAATGTTTTGCCAACATGTGGTGCCTGCTGCCAGCCACATTCAAAATGTTAAGTTGCCTAAAGGTTGGCTCTTTTCTTGTGGTAATCTTTCTTTTACTTATATTCCAGCCAATCTAACCGGAGGGCCTTGTGCCTGGTCACGCTTAGGCTTTCTCATGTTTCCTATGGATACTGCTCTACACCCTCGCTATACCAGAGACACTATTCAATTACCTACGGACTGTGATTCTGAAATTTCATTGCTGTCCAAAACAGAATATGTTAGTTTAGCTGGTTCTATCGTAGGGGTGCCAGGACTTGCAGTATATAATACCAGAGTTATTAATAAACTTGCATGTTTAGTAGTCAAGAATATTAACTATACATCAGCTGCCTTAGCTGAGCTGTTATTAGATGTACAGGGAATTAGAAGAGCTGCTTTGCAGAATCGCGCTGCTATTGATTATTTACTGCTTAAACACAACCATGGCTGCAGTGATTTTGAAGGATTATGTTGCTTCAATTTATCCGACCACTCCATATCAATCAACTCCCACATAGAGGCCCTGCATAAGTTGGTGAAGGGGGTGCAGCAAGATGTTGACAAGGGGTGGTGGGATTGGGCTTTTGGATGGCTGCCTAATTTAGGCCAACTGCGTTATATCTTTGGTGTAATAATTATCATAACAGTTATTTTAATTTCATTATGTTGTTGTATTCAGTGTGTGCCTAATCTTCTATCTCAGTTTCGCCCAAGAGCATTGCCATTTCAGCTTATAGGATATACTTAGTTGTAAGTTGGCCAAATGGTCCAAGGGTGGAGATGTATTGCTACATACACTACGTGCATGCGGCAGCACTACGTGCAAGGTAAACAGTGGTGCAGAGTGTGGACCATTGGCCTCTGCTTTCATTGGCCTTCGCTTCCATTTTGGTTCACGACTCCATTTTGTCGAGTCTGGTTCGGTGCGTAAGGCACTGTTCTGTGTTTTTCCACAAGCTTCGGCAAGCTGAAGGGTGGGGTGTTTTTCTGCTCAACTTCGCTCCATCTGCCTGGTACGAAGGGCGCTATTTACATTCCACGAGCTATCAGTTAGAACAACAGGGGGATGCGCCTGTACACAAGGAGGAATGCAAGCTTCACCTTGGAGTCCTCTCCTGGGAACTTGGCCCGTTCTGAGGAGACGTCTCGAAGGGTGAACAAGGTACCGCCGATTGCACAATTTGTAAAGGAGGGGGTCTTTTTCTAGAAAAGACTCCTGGGCGTTAGTAAATACTATAAAAGTTGGGGGCCTAGATGGGCTGGTTTAGGAACTCTCTTCTGGGTTGGACGCAACGCCAGGAGGACTGATTGTCCCGAACAGAGGCTCCCTGTGTCAGCTGATTTGGGTTCCCCAGCTTTGTGTACGGCGGAGGGATGCAGACGCTCTTTTCGGTGAAGCTTTTCAATTTATTAAGTGTATTGTGTGTGCGCGCGTAATGTGTACTTATTCTTGCAGTCATTTTCATGCTATTGAGCATTGAAGTATATTGTGTGTGCGCGCGTAATATGCACTTACTCTTGCAGTCATTTTCATGCTATTGAGCATTGAGGTATATTGTGTGTGCTCGTATTATATGCACTTACTCTTGCAATTATTCACAGAGTGCTTATATCTTTATCATTATTCTCATGTTATTCTCCTGATGTATATATATATATATTAGTGTGGTTTAGTTTTGCTAGCTGAGAACTTGCCCCTTAAATAAACTTGATTATTCTACTTACGAAGGTGTTTGAGAGTGATTGCTTTACATTGTGCCTTAAAATATCCTGAAGTGCATAGTTTTGATATTCTGAAGAGTAAAGCAGCACAACATCACACTTCACCACGATTTAGTCAAAGCATTGCAAGCACAAACCCTACTCAAACTCAGACCATACACTTGTAACGCAGTGCCGGAATTTCATCAACACTTACTCTTCACCAAAAACAACTGAAATGTGGGCAAATTCTGAATGTCCTCCTCAGAAGACAAAACCATCCCCTGCTACCAAAACTGTTGGTGCATTGTGCTGGGAAGATTTACTCCCTGCTTCGGATTCAGAAGCCACAAATGCGCTTGTGATACACCATCACTATTCTCACCAATAGAGGTTGACTAGAACTTTTGGTTTGGCGAAGAGTGTAGTATTCAGAATCATTGAATTACAGATAATGACGTCATACCATAAACAATTCTAAGCACCATGAACCATTTAACACTAAATCAAACTCCAGACTGAATAAACTTTCAAAGTTTTATTACAATCCCAAAATCAATGTCACATATATGGTATGCAAAAGTAAGCTATAAACATACATGAAAACCATTGGGTGAACGAAATGTCTGAAAAGATTTAGGCCCTCATTATGACCCTGGCGGTGACTGATAAAGTGGCCATAATACCGCCAACAGGCTGGCAGTAACTACTGCCAAATTATGACCATAGTGGTGATAACTTCCATAGACAGCGAATGTACCACACCATCCGCCAGGGCGGAAACAACACTCACCATGTTGGTAGCCGTCAACAGCCAGGCGGAAGACAAAGAACTGCCCACCATATTAAGACACTACAATCCACCATGTTGTGGGGTGGTACCTACAGCATCAAAAGCCTGGTGGAAACGCGTCACAGAAGAGACAAGACTCACCATCAGAGACACAGGGTAGAACAACGCCGCCATGGAACCTGAACTGCAAGTCTTTCCAATGCTCTTTTAGGTTATGTTCCACCTGGAACACCAATGCTGACGAAAACCACGATGGTGAGTACAGCTGCCTAGCCCACAAGGGAGGGAGGGAGGAAAACGAGAGTGACACACATGCACGACACACACCCGACAAACACACCAGACAAACAACCAGCTGCACACAAAAAACAATTTGCACCCGATACACAGCAGAATAATTCAAGGACAACAAAAATGCACCAAGGTGAATGTATTGATATCAACAGCTAATAAATAATCGACTTGTCCGTGAAACAGTTATGTACAAATGTACACAAGATGGACACTGCCCAGTCCAATGTACAAAGGGCCAACATGGCCACAGGGCACAGTCCAAGGCCCAAATCGAATCCTGACTTCATCAGGATAGAACTTTGCAAGGGCATCTGTTTGCAAGTGGCCAGGTACCCCAGGGAGATGGGGGTGGGGGCACGTCAGCCAAAGTCGTGAACAAGCCCACTGGTTCTGGAGGGAGCTCCATGCCCATTTCTCTCTGCTGGGGAGTGCAAGGCTACAGTCTTTGGAGTGGGTGACATTCCCACTGGTTCTGGATGGGGCTCCAAGCCCTTTTTTCTTTGCTGGGGAATGCAAAGCAACAGTCTCTCAGGTGGGTGATTTTCCCACTGGTTCTGGAGGGGGCTCCATGCCCATTCCTCTCTGTTGGGGAGTGCAAGGCCACAGTCTCTGGAGTGGGTGACTTTCCCACTGGTTCTGGATGGGGCTTCAAGCCCATTTCTCTTTGCTGGGGAGTGCAAGGCCACAGTCTCTCAGGTGGGTGACTTTCCCACTGGTTCTGTAGGGGGCTACATGCCCATTTCTCTCTGCTGGGGAGTGCAAGGCTACAGTCTCTGGAGTGGGTGACATTCCCACTTGTTCTGGATGGGGTTCCAAGCCCTTTTTTCTTTGCTGGGGAGTGCAAGGCAACAATCTCTAAGGTGGGTGACTTTCCCACTGGTTCTGGAGGGGGCTCCATGCCCATTCCTCTCTGTTGGGGAGTGCAAGGCCACAGTCTCTGGAGTGGGTGACTTTCCCACTGGTTCTGGCTGGGGCTTCAAGCCCATTTCTCTTTGCTGGGGAGTGCAAGGCCAGTCTCTCAGGTGGGTGACTTTCCCATTGGTTCTGGAGGGGGCTCCATGCCCATTTCTCTTTGCTGGGGAGTGCAAGGCCACAGTCTCTCAGGTGGGTGACTTTCCCACTAGTTCTGGAGGGGGCTCCATACCCATTTCTCTGTCCTGGGGAGTGCAAGGCCACAGTCTCTAAGGTGGGTGACTTTCCCACTGCTTCTGGAGGGAGGCTCCATGACCATTTCTCTTTGCTGGGGAGTGCAAGGCCACAGTCTCTGGAGTGGGTGGCTTTCCCACTGGTTCTGGAGGGGGCTCTCGTACAGCAACCCCTAGAGGCTGGCCTACCTGGCTTCAGCTGGTGGTGATGGCTGCACGTTGGTGGCAGATGGAGGTGCCTGCTGGGAAGCCTCTGCTGGTGGTGAAGGCTGCACATTGGTCCAGATGGAGGTGCCTCCTGGGCAATCTCTGCTGATGGTGATGGCTGCACGTTGGTGGCAGATGGCGGTGCCTCCTGGGCAGCCTCTGCTGGTGGTGAGGGATGCACTTCCTCAGCTGGTGGTGGGGGCCCTGTGACCACTGGTGGTGGTGGAGATGTCACCCTGACAGCCACCACTGGAGTAGAGGGCATCTTCCCCTTCATGACATGGGGCGTGGAATCCTTACCCTTCCTGGCAGGGGTTGAGTGCTTCTTCCCCTTCATGGCAGGTTGTCCGTGTTCCTTAGCCTTCCGGGCAGGAGTCAAGGGCTTCTTCCCCTTCAAAGCAGGAGGTGCAGTCTCTTTCCCCTTCATGGCAGGAGGTGTAGGATCCTTCCCCCTTTTGGCTGGTGGAGTGGGATCCTTCACTGACTTGCCACCACGACTAGGTGGTGCCACCACTGTCCGTGTGGACTGTTTGGCTGAGGTGCTGGGCTGGGTCATTGGGACCCTGCTCTTACAGGCAGGACAGGGGGAGGGGAAAGTTCAAGTTAGGCAAGGAAAAGCTTCTTAGGGATGGTGGGGTGGGAGGAGGGAGGAGGGATGGGAGTGGAGGTTGAGGGGGTGGTTGTAGAAAGTCTATGTCTGCTGGATTTGGGTGCAGGTGCATAGGCAGTATACTGATGTGAGGTGGATGGCTGTTGGGTGTGTGAGTGCTTGCATTTGTGTCCTTTAGGAGGGGGGGACAGACAGGGTGGGAGAGGACACAGGGGAAGCATGCATGGATGTGGTGGAGGTGTCTGCTAGTGAGGTGTGTGTGCTGCTTGGTGTGGTGATGCTGATGGTGGTTGTTGGTGCAGGGCATGCATGTGTGAGTATGGACGTGTCTGGGAGGGAGGTGAAGGAGGAGGGGGAGACAGTGGAGGCAGTGGATGTGGTTGTGTTTGCAGCTGTCTGGTGTTTGTGTGAGTGCTTGTGGAATGAAGTGTGGTACCTGTGTTTGACTGTGCCACTCTTGGGTGTTGTCTTGTGCGCATGCTCGTCAGTATGTGTGCATGGGATGGGTTGGGGTTGAGGAGACTGGGACTGGGAAGTGGTAGTTAGAGGGGGGGCGGTAGAAACAGGGACAATGGCTGCCTTTAGAGAGGAGGCCAGAGCCTGAATCGATCTCTGTTGAGCCGCCAATCCACCGTGGATGCCCTCCAGGAATGCATTGCATTGCTGCAACTGGGATGCCAGCCCATGGATGGCATTCACAATGGTTGACTGTCCTACAGAGATGGATCTCAGGAGGTCAATAGCCTCTTCACTCAGGGCAGCAGGCTGACTAGGGCAGGGTTTGAGGTGCCTGGGACGAAGGAGATGTCCACCCTCCTGGGTGAGCAGGCACGGGCAACTCGCTGAGGGGCTACTGGGAGGGCGGTGCTGGTTTGGGGGTGGCGGCTGTACCTGCAGCTCAGGTGGTCATAGAGGTGTCCGCCAACAACAGGGAGCTTCCATCGGAGGAGGTACCTGAGTCTGTGTTTTCACCTCCTGTCTCCACCGTGGTGCTCCCCTCGCTCTCTGTCCCACTGGTTCCCTCGGCGTTGGTGGACTATGCCTCCAGGGTCCTGTGGTATGCAGCTTCCTCTGTCATCGGTGCCCATGCTCCTCTGCCAGATGATGCTAATGCACACAGGGACAGGATGACAAAACAAAAAAGGGGGGGAGAGAAAAAGTAAACACTGGGTCGATTACTGCACCAGCACCACAGTTGGCATACACATCGCCCGTCGCACACCATGTACACCACCACAAGACATTCCCCCGCCCCCCTGATGACAAGATGCTTGCACACACATCTCCATGCATCCTTCCCACATGCATCGTGCCCAATATGTACTCTCCTGTTGTTCTGAACCCAATACAGAAGTCCGTACTGGGGTAGGACCCCATCCACCAGTCACTCCAACTCCTCCGAATTGAAGGCAGGGGCCCTTTCCCCAGTCACACAGGCTATGGCTAGATTCCGGACACAGGTCACAGCAGCACACACAGTGTAGGTGTTCTCCTGTTGAAGGTCAGGAAACAAGTGAGGTATCAGATAGAAAATTTTGGTCACTTCCACGGCGGTGTTCATCATCACCACCTGTGCAGATCCCCATTGACCACTGTACTCCATAAAGCCCCATATTATCCAATGAGGAATTGCACAGCTGTGCAAGAACGCCTTCCGCCACGATGCCCAACGCCGGTGGAATTACCTCACTTCCACCTGTCCCTACATGCAGGGCAGGCAGTCACCATTTCAGGGGGGGGGGGTGACAACAGTCATATTGACATTAACTGTGTCACAGCCTAGATTAGCACTGCGATTCTCACCGTCCCATAACATAAATGCACCATGTACAAAAGTTGTGGTTCCATTGTTCAAATTGTGACAGCCTACTCACTCCTGTGTCCCTTAGGTACCTACTGATGCAAATGAACAGGAAGTGGAGATATACCCCCGTGTACAGACCCCTTGTGGACTTGGCTACACTGGAGGACGGGCACAAGCCAAACGATCCCACTTCAAAAACTGCCTGGAGAACAACGCACACGACAGCAAAGAGCTCTTCAGCATCGTGAAAGAACTCTCCAACCCCAGCGCCAACATTAACGACATCCCTCCATCCCAAGAACTCTGCAACGCACTGTCCACCTTCTTCCACCGGAAGATCACCGACATTCACAACAGTTTTGACGCCACTCCCACGCCAGACCCCACCCCGAACACTCCACCTGTGCAAACCACCTGACCTCCTGGACCAACGTGAATGACACAGAGACACGCAAGATCATGAACTGCATCCACTCAGGATCTCCGTCAGACCCCTGCCCCCACCACGGATACAACAAAGCCGACTCCACCATCGCCCCCTAACTACGGAAAGTCATCAACATCTCCTTTGAAACAGCGACATTCCCTGAAAAATGGAAACACGCCGAAATCCGCGCCCTCCTCAAGAAGCCCAAAGCAGACCCCAACGACCTCAAGAACTTCCGACCCATTTCCCTGCTCCCCTTTCCAGCAAAGGTGATTGAAAAAATCGTCAACACACAACTAACCAGCGACCTCGAAGACAACAGCATCCTAGACCCCTCCCAGTCCGGCTTCAGACAGAACCACAGCACCAAAACCGCCCTTCTCGCCGCCACAGATGACATCAGACGCCAAATGGACAATGGCGAAACATCAGCCCTCATCCTCCTGGACCTATCTGCCGCCTTCGACACAGTCTGCCACCGCACCCTGGAATCACACCTCCACGAAACCAGAATTCAAGGAAAAGCCCTCGACTGGATCGTCTCATTCCTCTCCGGCAGAACTCAGAGAGTCCGCCTCCCCGCCTTCCGCTCCGAAGCCGCCAACATCATCTGCGGCGTCCCCCAGGGCTCAGCCCGATGCTGTTCAACATCTACATGGCCCCCCTTGCACAAGTGGCCCGACAACACAACCTCAACATTCTCACCTACGCCGACGACACCTAGCTCATCCTCTCACTCACCAAAGACCCGTGCACCGCCAAAACCAACCTCCACGAAGGAATGAAATCCATTGCCGAATGGATGAGAAACAGCAGTCTGAAACTGAACTTGGACAAGACGGAGGTCCTCATCCTCGGATCCACCCCCTCCGCCTGGGACGACTCATGGTGGCCCACTGCACTAGGAACCCCACCGACACCGACCAACCACGCTCGCAACCTGGGCTTCATCCTCGACTCCTCCCTCACCTTGTCTAAACAGGTCAACGCAGTTTCCTCATCCTGCTACAACACACTCTGCATGCTCCGCAGAATCTACAAGTGGATCCCGACAGAAACAAGAAGAACAGTGACACAGGCCCTCGTCAGCAGCAGGCTGGACTATGGCAACGCACTCTACACAGGCATCCCAGCAAAAGACCTACTACACCTCCAACGCATCCAAAACGCCTCCGCCCGACTGATCCTCAACGTACCCCGCCACAGCCACATCTCCCACCACCTGAGAAACCTTCACTGGCTCCCCATGGACCAAAGGATCACTTTCTAGCTTCTTACCCACGCTCACAAAGCGCTCCACGACACCGGACCAGCCTACCTAAACAACAGACTCAGCTTCTACACCTCCACCCGTCAACTCCGCTCCTCTAACCTCGCCATCGCGTCGTCCCCCGGATCCGAAGAAAGACCTCCAGCGGCAGATCCTTCTCATACCTCGCCGCCAAAACCTGGAACACCCTCCCCACCAAACTGCGACAGACTCAAGACCTACTCACTTTCAGAAGACTCCTCAAGACCTGGCTCTTCGACCAGTAACACCTGCTCCCCCCCAGTGCCTTGAAACCCTCACAGGTACGTAGTGCGCTTTATAAATCCAATGATTGATTGATTGATTGATTATCCTCACCTATAGACTTTACAGGGCCACAATCACAGAGCTGTGTGCCCAATTGGAGACAGACCTGATATCTGCTATCCATCAGCCGACTGGGATCCCTCCTTTTGTGCAAGTGCTATCAGTGCTCCATTTCTCGGCAACTGTTTCTTTCCAAGTGACAGTGGGCTTGGCAGCAGGAATGTCACAGCCAAAGTTCTCAATGGTGCTGGCAAGAGTGTTCTCTGCCCTTGTAAAACACATGTGCAGCTACATTGCTTTCCCCCAGGAGGAAGATTTGGCCACTGTGAAGGCCGGATTCTATGCAATGGGACATATCCACAATATTATTGGGGCGATTGACGGTACACATATTGCGTTTGTCCCCCTCGCCAAAATGAATAGGTGTTCAGGAATCATAAGAGTTTCCACTCACTGAATGTGCAAATGGTGTGCCTTGCGGACCAGTACATCTCCCACGTCAAGGCTACGTATCCTGGGTTGGTGCATGATGTCTTTGTTCTGAGGAATAGCAGCATCCCAAATGTGATGGCCCAACTACAGTGGCACAGGGTGTGGCTAATAGGTGAGCCTTGGTCCCCACCCACTGTAGGATAGTGTATGCCTTCAGGTGTTATCCCCAAATCATTGTTTGAGGCTAAATGTGATCCCTCAGTACTTACAGGTGACTCTGGCTACCCAAACCTATTGTGGCTGCTGACCCGTGTGAGGAATGCCAGGACAGAGGAACGTTATAATGAGGCACATGCACAAACCAGAAGGATCATCGAGAGGACTTCGGCCTCCTGAAGGCTAGGTACAGGTGCCTCCATCTGACAGTTGGATCCCTGTGCTACTCACCCGAGAAGGTAAGCCAGATAGTAGTGACATGCTGCGTGTTGCACAACCTGGCCCTCAGACGGCATGTACCCTTTCTGCAGGAGGAGGAGACTAGGGGTGCCCCTTTGGCAGCAGTAGACCCTGAGGACAGTGAGGATGAAGAGGCTGAGGATGAGGATGAGGACAACAGAACATCAGTTATCCGTCAATACCTCCCATGACACACAGGTGAGACAGTGCAACTGACCATTCCTATGGGTGTATTCTGTGTGGCTGTAGAATGATGGCATTAACTTCCTTTGCATCTCAACTTACTGTCACCTATGGCTTGTCATTTTACAGATGTTGGTGATATATATAACAACTGTGTACTGATGCGCTGACTACAGACAGCTGTAGGTCCTTATTTCTATGCTCTCATAGTGTTCAGATCATTTACACTAGATGTGACTGTTTACATATATGTACATTTTCAAAACATAAAATACTAGTAGCCAAGTTGTGTTCAAGGGTGTCTATTGTAGTGCTATGAAATTGAGGGAAAAGTGCAGTGGAATGGGGTGATGATGGAGGAAGGTCCAGGGTATTGTTCCAGCCTGTTTATAGCACAGATGCAGTGTCCATAGGAAGGGGTGTAAAGGCAGTTCAAAGTGGACAAGGTGACAGGGTGGGACACAAGGGGGACAATCGGGAGAGTCACATTTCCTGGCAGTGGTCTTGGCAAGTGTCTCTGGCTTCTTTCTGGTCTGCAGGGAATATTTGTGGGGGGGTTCACCTTCTGCAGGGGGAGGGTGCTGGTGGCCTGTTGGTCATGTGGCTGGCTTCCTGCCCACTAGCTGCAGCAGAAGTGGAGGGCTGGTCAATGGACTGGCTAGTGGTAAGGGCCCGCTGGTGTACTGTTTGCCAGCACCCCTGCTATGGAGATCAGGGTGGTGGTAATGGCCTGCAAGTCCTCCCTGATACTGTCCCTCCTGAAGCCACCTGCTCTCCTGCACGTTGTCAAGGATCAGGCCCATCGTGTCCTGGGAATGTTGGTAGGCTCCCGGGATCTCAGAGAGTGCCTCCTGGAGAGTCGGCTCCCTGGTTCTGTTCTCCCCCTGGTGCACAGCAGTACTCCCAGTGTCCCTGTTGGCCTTTGCCTCTGTCCCCTGAAGGGTGTGCCCCCTACCACTGACCCCAGGTCCCTGATTGTCTTGGATATGAGGTGTGGACTGGGGTCCCTGTACAGGGGGACACACTGCTGATTGACATGTCCTGGGGACAGAGGTATGGGTACACTGGGTGGGTGCTGTGGTGTTAGATACTGATGGGGAGGCTCTGTGGTGGACTGTGAGTGGGCTTGGGTGACCAGCTGTTCATTGGTCCCTGATGGGCCAGGTTGTTGTCCAGATCCTGAAGTACAGAGTTACTGTCATCACTGGGGGCATCTTCTGTTGGGGGACTGGATACTTGTAGCCCCTCCTCTCCACTGGGAGTGGCTGGGGCACCTGTGGGGATGTAAGTGATGTATTGTGCTTCATGTCTGTGACATATTGTACATCCCTGGCTTCCCCTCTATCGTTGGTGTTGCCCTACCACCTTTTGCTTGTGTATGGTGATGTATTGTGTGAATGTTAGTTTCCCTATGCTGTGCATGCTTTAGTAATGGGTATCCATGCAGGACTGGGAGGGTTGTCCATGTATTGGTATAGCATGCAGGGCTTGGCATTGTGGTTAGACACATGTGTAGGTGCAGTGTGTGGGATGTATTGGAGTGATGGGAGTGAGGGTGCGGGGTGTGATGACATGCAGGTATAGGGGTGATAAGTAGTAAATATTGACTTACCAGTGTCTAGCCCTTCGGCTACTCCAGGGAGTCCCTCATGATGCAGTATTGCCAAGACATGCTCCTCCCATGCTCCTCCCATGCTTTGAGCTATGGAGGAAGAGGTGGGGGTCCACCGCCAGTCCTCGTTATGGCGAGCTGGTGCCTTGCTACAATGGAACGTACCTTCCCCCGTAGGTCATTCCACCTCTTCCTGTCATCCCTTGTTCTTGGGTACTGTCCCACGGCGTTCACCCTGTCCACGAATCTCAACCATAGTTCCATCTTCCTTGCAACGGATATCTGCTGTACCTGTGCTCCAAACAGCTGTGGTTCTACCCTGACAATTTTCTCCACCATGACCCTTAACTCCTCATCAGTGAAACAGGGGTGCCTTTGTGGGGGACATGGGTGTTGTGTGTTGGTGAGAGTGAGTTGAGTAAGGTGGTGGGGTGTGTGCTGTGGTGTGCATGAGGGATGTATGGGTGTAAGTGATGTGTGTGCCTAGTTGTCTCTGTGCTGTTCATGTCAATCGCCTGGCAGTAATGTTTTTTTGTGAAGAGTTGTGGGTAATGTGGGTGTGTGTTTTATAGTGGTGTGGGTGGGTGGGTGTGGTATGTGTATGAGTGTCAGGTGTGTGTTTTTGGTATTGGCCAATGTAGTATTGTTTTGTATGTGGGTTTCCATTTATAGTGCGGCGGTATGTACCGCCAGTGGTTTACCACCATTGAATGTCTGCCGTGGTGATTCATGGGTCGGGTCATAATGTGATGGCCGTTGTTTTGTTTGCATAACGGTATGGGTGTTTGACTGCCACTTTATCACTGACCTTTGAGCTGGTGGATTTGTGTACGTGACTATATTCTGTCGGATTGGTGTGTGTGTGTGTGTGTCATCATATGGCGAACGGATATTCGCCACCGCAGCAGTATGTTGGCAACCGTCACCGCAGCGGTAAGCGGGATTTGCCACCAATGACATAATGAGGGCCTTAATCTACTAAACATCAATACCGCTAAACACTCCAAAGGAATAATATTGATTAGCAACAACACAATATATGCACATTATTATTTGATTTCAAAGCAGAAGATAATAACATTAGCAAATCATCAAAATACAGTTCAACATTCAGATTTCAGGTTTCAGGGCTGGGCCATTCCTGTCACTAGCATGAATTTAGACTTGTATGTGTGGGGATGGGCTAACACAAGCGGTCAAAAGCAAAAATAAAAGAAAGACAAAAATTATTTGGAAAAATGATCCAACTAAGACAACTCTCTATAAAAATACGCTGGTGTAATTATCTAACTGGAAGGAAACAAAAAACACATTTACTTATACCTGTCCTCATGGGACAGCAGACAGTACGTACTTTATCACACAGAACGGTCACTTTCTTCTGATGTCAGTTGGCTGTAGTATCAAGACGGTGCAGAACACGGCCCGCACATAGGACAGATTAGCAGTTCAGAATTAGTTGGGCTTATTAGTGTTGAACCTGCATACATGAATGGGGCAATCAAACTAAGATGAGAAAACTCATCTGGGGACTTAAAGAAACCGAGGGTGACAGCAGACTTAAGCAAGAATAGATGGACTCCGGCAGAGTTTGGGACAGCTGCGAAGCAGGAGTGAACTAACTTCAAGTTTCAAAGTCTCTCACCAATTAAAATGACCACAATCCTCTTGATTGGTCTTTCAGGTGGGCTCACTTCAGGCATCAGATTCAGTGTCCAATAGCAGTCGATGGCACCATAAATTTTGCTACTGTTCCAGATTTTCTCAGCTAAAGTGTATTGTCATTTACTTTTGCACAGGTCTGACACATATTACATTATCTAATAATTTGCAACAACAGATTGTTCTTCTCATGGTACACCTTACAATTCAAATCAAATATGCAAAGCAAAATATTTAATTGTAAACATTATTTATGACATGTTAGAACTGATTTAACCCTGCATTTGTTTATCCACACATGTAACTCACATTAATAAAATTCATTTAATTCAGTATAAGTACAATTTATTCATATTCATTTAATATTTCAATTCTTAATCTACATCTTAGTAAAACACTCTTTACGTTAATTCATTTTACTACTTCATTTAATATGAATACAAAAATCACTGTATACTAACTTCTATGGCACTAATATATTAATAAAATTTGATCTGCCTCACTTTCATAAAGTACAAATACCTCCATATACAAAGAAACAATTATACTGTTTACATTCACGGTCACTACAGCTCCTTAATCAGAAAGACAAAAGTTAGTATCTCATTCATATCTTAATACGACAACTTCATCATCACACTCTGACATGTTGTGGAAACAGATCGTACCCCTTTTGCTCATTTACTCATGCACACCATGGTGAAGATGCGAAATGGATTTCAATGCATTTATTGAAACAATGCATTCTAGTATAAAAAGCATGTGATAATTAGGTTGAGGAAACAGAGCACGGTAACCAGCATTACAGCCAGAGTGAAGAGATAAACAACCCCACCATACTGTGTGTTTCTAGACCGTCTAGAAGTTCCTACCAAAACCCAATATCTAGATCTGAGAGCATAGTGGTTGTGATGCTCTGCCTTGCCTGACCTAGGTATTAAACCTGGTCCCATACCTGAACCAAGTAGCAGGCGTTGCTCTATTGTGCAGATGAGAATCCTCTTGAGAGGCTGAAAGATCAGCAAAGCTGTCTTTCGTGAGGTAGGTGTCTAAGGATTGTCATGACCGGGTTGCCCTCTACCCCATTGGGCTGAAATGTAGTTTATATAATGACCCATACATTGTTAGGACAGCAATTCTGATGTAATTCTGTGTCTATCCTTATTGACTACTGAGAGCCTGTGGATGATGTAATCTCATCCATATGTGTTCTTGGTGATTTATGTACGGTTTTGTTTGTTTTTATAGCATGGAGCTACACCTTTTAAGGTGACAGGGCACTTTACTAATGAAAAACATTACAGCAAACGAGGCAAGAGGCTAACAGACCTCAAAGACCAATTTTAATTCAATCTTATTTGGTACTTTTGGCTACTGGCCTTCAGTGATCAAGACAATTAGATAAAATTACATTACGAAGGTGAGTAAGTGAGATGCGAACAGTAATATAATTACAAAAGTAAGACAGTATTAGCTAGCGGTTGATGTGGGGAGATCATTATGTCAGTTTTATTATGCGGGTTGGCTGCTTGTTGGCTTTTTCCCAAAGGGGCCACGATTCACCTAGGAACTGCCTGTGTGTGTGGTCACTTCCTCCGAGTTACCTGTCAGGAAGAAGACCACTGCTGGTCTGGTGTTCCTTATTCCACAGTTCTTTAGTAGCAACAGATGTGATGGGATGCTCTGTATAAAGCTACTAAATGGATTAAGGATTCTGTGCGATAGTTGCAACACGCACATGCAGGTAAGTTGGTTTTGTCTGACATTTGTTCAGTGGTGTGGTGTTACCACATGCTATTATGAGCAGTCTTTTGCATTTCTTTGACATTCGGGGGGTAGATAGTTGGGCTTTTTAGTTTTGGAGCTGAAGAATCTTTAGCCTATGATACTTTATGTGGATTTCATTCTTTAGGTGGTTAGTCCTGGAGGATGAGATTATTGGATATTTCACTTCATTGTTATTGAGTTTTGTTGTATCTTACTGATCTAATACATGTTCCCTCTTAAAACCTTGCACATTTTGGGCATGACTGGATTATTGGATTTGATGGCTTCTTTTCATACCCTCTCTAGCAGCTGGTTTGATGCATTGAACTGTTGATTTATGGCATAGAAGGGGGGCGCATGTTCTGCTCTTTCTGCAATCTGTGATCTGTGTACATCTTTTTGTAGTGTGGCAGCAATGGATGGTTGCTGGAGATCACGCATTTTTTTTTATACATGTTCTTCTCAAGGATACCAATTGCTTGTACATCAATGGCATTGCTCCAGGTTTGTTCATCTTAGCACAGTATGTTGCTCACTTTATGTTAAACCACAGTTTCAGGGTTTGGGGGATAACATTACTATCTTATTTTGCTAATTGTATTATGCCCTTGGCTGCTACCACTCCCTTATCTAGACTTATCTCCAGATGTTTTTCCAACAAAGTCACAGATATTTGAACTTGCTATATCGTTCTGGGTCCCAGAGCATCAATGTGGGTTTCAATGTATTAATATTCATGATATTTTTGACACAGCATTTTTTCATCGGTCCAAGTAAGTGCTGTAATGTGCTTTCAGTCCTAACTAACAGAATCAAGACATCTGAATATAGGACAAGCAGGATTTTCACTCTATTTGCAGGAAAGTGGCTATGCTCCTTCATGTTCTGTTTGTAAATAGGTTGAACAGAAATTGAGCTAGGATGCAGCCCTGTTTGACACTTTGATGGTAAGGAATCTGTTTGCCCTTGCACCATTTAGATCTACCCAATAACAAGGCAATGGGTAGAATGTTTGAATTAATCCCAGCCACTTCATAGTGCTCACTTCAAATTCCAGTACCCACCATGGCACTCTAGAGAGAGGCCCACCTGATTTAAATCAGTACTGACCCTGCTGGGAAGTGACCACCACAAATGGCCAGGTAATCAAGCAATCTAAACTAGGTTTGGCCTATTTGGCCCTCGTCAGTAGAGTGCAGCTTGAATACTATGACACAATGATCAACTGACAAATGTCAGGGCATACCCATCACACTAACGGTGTCAACTGCAACAAGAAAAAACTGTTGGATGGAATGACTGAATTTAACCCTCCTACTGCTCATCACTCGGATTGCATTCTAGTCCATTGTTTAGGCCTACCTAGATTTTGGCTGTTGAGTCCATCTGTACCCGACTAATATTCTCAGAAGAGACAGTGAGAAACCATTCCTTTTCGGCTTGTTCTAGTGTACTTGCCAATTGACCAGGCCAAGAGCTTATGTGAAATCTAGGAATGTGGTCAGTAGTGGCATTTGTATTCTTGCACATTAATAATATTGCTATGGTTGAGAAACTGATCTTGAAATCTGCCTTTACAGTGTTTAGGGTGTTATATTGTTTGGTTCTAGTCTTTCAGATGTTGGAGAACTATTTTTACAAATATTTTCTCCTTATGTTAAAGGGACGTCTTAGTTTTTAGAAGGTGGTACAGATGGGTTGACTTTTTCATGATGGACAATTGACTTTCTATGATTTCAGGAATCAGCCTCTGTTGGCAAAGAGTGTGCAGGCTACTAATCATCGACGACCAATTGTCAAAACATTTAAAGCTTTGTTTACTTGTAGATTTTGGATTACATTCAACTACAACTTATCTTACAAGAAGTCCTTAATCTAATCCTCGTGAAGTTGCCGAGCATATCCCTAGAGTTGGAGGTACTATTGTCATTATTTTTTTGGGAAATGCACTGTCCATTCCTCTGCTACAATACTGATGTTTATATCATTTTGGAGATTTTTATTACAATCCTTCATGATTTTTTGGAGTCCTTGGTCACAGATGCTTCTCTGAGAAGGTGTTATTGTTGCTTTTCGAATTCCTTGTTCTTGGTGTTTGATATGTTTTTACTCTCCATTCTAAAGTTCTCTTTAACTATGTGTATCCTTTGGATTTAAAGTGTGGAGCATTTCTAACTTTGCCCCTTTGAAATAGTTTTCAAGTCAATTGTTTTTTTTCCCGCTGGTTCTTCTTTGAGGTCCTTTTTGCCTTGAATTCGTACATCAACCTTGAGTATATTTTATCAGTGAGTTCATTGTCTGTTCCAATATGAACATCTGTGTCTCTTATGTTGATTGAGCCATCTGACAAATGCTTCAATTTTAACACAATGCAGTTTGGCAGCTTATCCATATAAAGCTTGACAGATCAGATAACTTACCATAATTCTGTCCTCACATATTTCTGAAGTGAGGCATGGATTCTGTGCTGAATTTAGTATGTCCAGTATAAATTTCAAACTCAAAGGATCGCAATGGTTCTCAATGAGTCAGGGAATCATCATTTCTTTGGTGGATTTGTGGTGGTGTGCCAGTATGAGGATGTAATCAATTATTGACTGAGTTTTGTTAGAATTAAAGCTTAGTATTGCTGGAGTGCTACTGTTATGGAGGTTAACTCCAGATCAAGCTATGTTTGAGAAGGAATGATTCCAGGATTGTGCCCTTATTGTCTTTGAACCGTTTGAAACCTGCTACAGAGCATTGGTATACCCATGGCCTCTGAACGTCTTTGAATTTTTCAATACCACCTCCCCATTCCTCTAATTTTAAGTTAAAATGGCTGATAAGAAGACAATTGTCCTGGTGATAACCAATTCTTTGGTCCTCATGTGGTACAGCAAGCTTTGCTTCACACTGCTCAGGTAGCTTGGTAGTAGAGTATGTGTTGTACACAGTGATTATTCGATCTGAGAACTTAGAACTGTTTAAATGAAGCTAGTGGTCAGGGCCAGGTGGATGAATTCCTACTAAGGTTGGTGCTACAGCTGACCTAAAGTCTAGCTGAATTCCTCAAACATCTGTTTGCGACAGCTTGCAAAGCATGGGAGATGAACCCTTCAGGTTCCCAAGCAGTTACCGACCATGTTTCCTATTCCACAATGATTGAGTGAGCGATTAGGAGTGAGTGGAAATTTAAATGTCATAATTTGGTTCACAATTCTGATATGTTCCTTCAGAATAAAGTCCAGTTTTTTGAAGCTCTTACTTTCACCTAAGAAATTGAGTTTGAATTTTCTAGTGGATGGTTGTTTTTTCTTCAGTTTGTGTATGGTTTGGAGATTTGCTTGATCAGTGAGTCTGGAAAATTGGAAAACATTTACTGTTTATTTTTCTTCTTTTCTTCTCTACAGTGGTATTAATTGGAGAATCAGACCATTGCGTTTGAGAGCAGAAGTCAGCTGAGTTGGTAAGTGGATGTGTGATCATCTGAGCTGTCCCACATGTCTTACTTCCTAATGTGTGGTACTTATTGGTTGTTATGCTATGCCAGAGGGCTAGGTTGGGTCCCTTATGCTCTTCGCAGAAATCCATTGTGGGTGTCATTCTGGGTGCCGTCTTCTTTAGCAACTACAATTTGATGTCTGATAGAGGGCTTGTGAGTGACTGAGCCATGTAAAGGGACTCTCTGCGGCCCACGCTTCACTCTGTTCTGTATTGGAGGAGGTGTGGTCTTCAGCAATGTTGGTGCTACAAAGAGTGCTTTCAACCCCCTTAGGGCTGAAAGCTTTGCTTGAGGGCATGGTCACAAAGGGATTCTCTGGCCCAGAACCCATTGCCCTCTGCATTAGAGGAGGTAGGGTTTTCAGCTGCATTGATGCTATAAAGAGTGCTTTCCACCTCCGCAACGCAAGGCACCTTGTATGTGTGCTGGGCCACAAAAGGACTCTTTGGCCTAGACTTCACCGCACTATGCATTGGAGGAGTGGAGTCTTCAGCAATGTTGGAGCTTTAAAGAGCGCTTTCCACCCCAGCAGCAGTTGGTGTGCCTGGGCAACGCCCTGGCGCAGACCAGCCAAGGTGGGTCCTTCTAAGCCTGTCAGACCCCAAATGATACAGGCCTGGGCCAGCCCCCTTGGTTTTCTTTTTTTACCCTTTCTTAATTTTTGATCTAACTTTTTATTGTGGAGTATGGGAAAAAGAAAATCAGTAACCCTGAAAGCGATTAAGAAGTGCTCTTCTTCAACCTCTATTGTCAATTTATTAACAAGTGCAATGGGCCACTTAACAAAGAAATTAGTAGTGTTGAGGAAAGACTAATTATTACCCATTGGATGGCATATGAAAGTATGCTTCTCGCCAACTTTGGCTGGCACAGCTCATGGGCTGAATTTTACTCTCTAGGTAAAGCAGTATCATGTGGGACCAATCATTGGGCTTTAATGATTCACAGACAATTGATTTAGTCTTGCCCCCTGTAATTTCTGATTTTCCTCTAGCCAAGAAAAGAAACCAGTTGACTCTCCAAAGAACTAAATTGGTGATAAATGATCCTGAATGTGATAAATGTGACTGCAGGAGGTAAAAAGGAGTAGTTGTGAGGGAAGAACTATACACTTTATATAAAGCATTATTACATAAACTGGGCAGTAACTTCACACAGTTAGGGAGCCTAATCAGGGGTCTCACTGATGAGATTCATAACAGACTTAGGTCCATGGAAGTTACCAAGAATCATTGTTGCCGTCCATCGAAATGTCCTCAAAGTACCGCACTGAGTAAGGCATCATATCTGTTAGCGCTTCTGACCTTAATAAGTAAACTTACAAGGGGATGCGAATAGGTCGATGAATCTTTTGACTCGCAATTAAGATGTTCTTACCATATCTCCAGTACATAATCAGTACACAATAATCAAAACTCATTAGCAATCAATAAAATCCATAATAAATGGAGTCAGTAATTGTCATGCACCATGACCTTTCAGTCATGAAAAACCACAACTTTTAGTAAAAGTTTAGAATATGTATTTCCCTATATTAAGAATGCTAGGTTCATGTAGATTAATCTCAATATCAAATGAAACATAATCTAATCAAAGCTTGAACAACAACACATTCTAAGGTTATGGTGCAAATCAATGGCAAAGTCAACTGCGTCAATGTGATAATATAAATGAAGTTTAGCTGAGAATGTCATCAAGCATTAGCCCTTGTTATTGTAATTTCATTAGTGAGAATCCTTAACTAACATCAAATTAGCATCAGCATGTTGGGCTTCATGCAAAACAATTTAGTAACACAAATTTGGGAAAACATCTAACTATGGCTCTATCAAAACAGCTCAGTTGTTACCTAGAAAGAAAAAGCAAATATACATAACAACCACTGTTAGGTTATACCTAGCCTCATGGTGGATCAGCAAAGCAGAATCAGTCTTTGTCCTCAGGACATCAGTCGATCAGCAAGGCATCAGGCTTCAGCATCAGAATTTTAGGAAAGGCAAAGTCTTTAAGCATTCAAGTTAAACACGTCTTTTGTCAAGACGCAATATGGGCAATAGTAAGGGCAGAATGTCTCAGAATGAAAAAACTGTCTTTTCTCTGTGTACTCTTGTTAAGTCAAAGCTGTTAAAACTACCCCCAAAATCCCTATTGGTCAGTTAATTGTATGTTCACACTTTGTTCAATAAAACCAAAATCCCAAATCTATGAATTCTAATATTACTTCATTCACATGCCATTGATTGGTTTGTCTTGCAATGTCCTCATCATCCGGCTTGTCAGGTAACAATATTGTTGCATCTTCTACTCTAGTCAGTATCTTCATTGCTGTTGTCCTGGGAAAGTCATTCTCACACACATTACACATAAAATGTTGCATTAGCAGGAACATTATCTCCTAGCAGTTGGTTCACACGAGAAGCTTATGTTATGAGCACATTTAAACAATACAATAGAAATTCACAGTTTAACTTTCTTGGTCAGCTATTTTATTAACGCTAAGAAATACAGCTTTTACATGAGGCATGGCAAGTAAGCCATGACACTTGCTAAGTTAGTACATTTTGTTAACATTGGTGGCCATTCTTCATAGTCACATTTTCAAATGCGTGCATTATTTTTCTACGTTATTATTTTCTACACAAACATATTTATTTTGAATACATAAACACTCATTCGTAATTTTTATTAAAACACCTGTGCTAGCATACCCATCAGTTATGAACTCTGAATCAGTTGCTCCTCGTAGCGAAGATAGTAGATTGGAACCTATACCTATCTCCGTAGCACAGAAGGCGCAAATCGCACCTTGTGAGCAAAGACAGGGAGCTTTTTTGCTAATAATTTCGGGTAAAGATTTCTCTTCATGCGACACAAGTAACACAAACTTACCACCTCATAAACTTCAACTACCCTTTGGAGCTGCACCATTTGTAATTATTTTAAAAGATGACCCATCGCTAAAGCAGAACGAAGGTTGGTGAGAACTAAAGAAGAGGCTGGTTCACTGGAACTGTGCAGGCAATACCGATGCTGTTTTTGAACGTAGGGTAGCCTGGGTAGAGAAAGGCCATAAAACATAATTGGGTAATTGTGTAGGGGGGATATTAGATGAGCAATGACAGTCGGGAAGGTGCTGTTTTGACTACGTTTACACTAGTGCCAATAAATAATTGAGAGGCTCTCAATAGAACTCCCAGAGACCCACATGAAGTGAAAACTATATAAGTATTAGTATACTACAATGGCAAGAGAAAAAGACTTAAAGAAGAAGTGTGGAAGGTCTAGTTAAAGCTAGTGAATGGAAAGATAAAGCAACCTTTTGGAAAGTAATACATGCATCTTATTTTAGAAACCCAGAAATAGAGCTCTGTTTCTCTCTCAAGAATTGGTTGACCACTTTGGTCACATCATGCCCTGAAAATTGATTAATTGGGCCGGAAGCCCTGCAAATGTTTAGGTTGACACCACCGCCAACTCTTGTGTTTGACTTTAATGAGGTTACTGCAGTGATTAGTTTGAGTAGGAAAGCGAACGTTCTTGGTCCAGGTGGGGGTGCCTATTGATATTTTTTAGGAGGACTTAGAATTGTGGGGCCCTGTAATAAGGAATGTGTTAAGGGACACTGCTAGAAGTGGTAAGGTACCCACATGTTCTAACTCAATATATGTACCAATTGTTAAAAAGGAGACAAAATAGAACCTAAGTGTTTGACTGCTAGATGAAGTGGTGAAAGTAGCAGGGACAGTTCTGTTATCAATGTTGGAAATCTGGGCTGAAGAGAAAGCAGACTTATCAGACTTACAGTATGGTTTCCATAAAGGGATTGTGTTATTGACCAATGCCTAAACCTAAATCTTTTAATAAATAAATATGCAATAGCTAAACGGGGTATATGTATTTGGTGTATATAGACCTCTCAAGTGCATTCGGTCATGTAAGTTACTGGAAATTGTGGTCCATCATGATCCAGGTGGATTTCTTTATATAAGTAACCTTGAACAGTTTTAGAGGAAAAGGCAGTGAAGAGTCCTAGGTTGGATTAACACCTATACCGCATTATTGTATGCAGATGATGCTGTTTTGCTGGCATGGATAGGTTTTGGCCTTCAGAAATTACTAGATCATTTTACAGTTTTTAAGAGTGATTTAGACCTAGCAGCTAATTTTACTAAACATTTTACTATGTTCTGTGGGTCTAGAAAGTCCAGGACAGACGTGTACTGACTGGTGCAAAAATAATTAAAGTTAATGTTTACTCATTTGAACCTGCAATTTGACTCTATGGAAAATTGCTCACATTTGAGGAAAATCAGGAGACAACTTTTGACAAGCCTATCACTTCTGTCTTTACATTTGCCAATAAACTTGTTATAACACGATTAAGTGAAATGTTTACTGTGTATAAGTCTAAATGTGTCTTTGTGGTTACTTATGGTGCAGATATTTGGGCATGCTTATTTACAGAGACTTGAAAACACCTGCTTATGGTAAATGCTGGCCGTTCCGGACAGCTGTTTGACTTATATGTGTAACCTTGAACTTTGTGTCCCATACTTGGGGGCTCTTCTTAGAGTTCGCCCACTTGGCACTCAATCTGGATTAAACCGGAGTCAATTTTTAATAGAATGGTGGGACAAGAGTGTCTATCTCTGGATCGTGCTGTTCAATTAGCTTGGATAAAGTATAGTAGGTTTGTATGAGATAACTTATTCAACAAGAATGTTTTGAAAATCCAGAGTCTGTGCACCATATGACTAAAGGTGAGCGGAAGGCTTGTTTGCAAAATAGGCAGGGCCATAAAACATGTGTCAGTTCATAGCTTTGTTTAGCACAGGTATGTGTTGAAATGGTTTCTGCTCAAAGCAGTGCATCGCCGGGTAGCATTAGCTGAAAATTCTGATAGGAGTTAAAGCCTCCCTGTGTGTCCTTGCTGAAGCAGGTGTTTTAATAGAAGTATTAATGAGTTTTCATATATTATGAGTAATGGATTTGTGTTGAAAATGTAATAACATAGAGAAAAATAATGCACAATTTGAAAATGTGATCACGATGAGTGGCCGTCAATGTTCACGAAATATACTTATTAATGACTTATTAATATGAAATATGGAGCTTTTGTTTGATTAATGTAGTAACACATCATATTGAGTGTTACGCATTATGTATTAGCTTTACAAAATGTAGGCCTTAACTTAGAGGAGGTCTTGGCCTAGTTGCACTGCCTCATGTCAAGCTGTATTTCTTAAACGTTTAAAAAAAATGTCTGTTCATAGAATTAAACTGTGATTTTCCACTGTGCTGTCTAAATGTGCTCGTAGCTAAAAGTTTTTCTCATGAGAAACGATTGCTAGAAGATACTGTTCTTGCTAAATGTAACAATATGAGTGTAATGTGTGTAAGACTGACTTTCTCAGGAGGAGAACAATGGAGACACTGACTGGAGTACAAGCTGCAACAATATTGTTAACTGATGAGCCGGATAACGAGGACATTACAAGAGAAGCCAATCAGCGACATGTGAACCGAGTAGTAGTAGAAATCATGGATTTTATGTATTAGTTTTATTGGACAAAGTGTGAACATGCGATCCCTTGACCAATAGGGACTTGGGAAGTAGTTTTAGGAAATCTAACTTACTGGACTGCACTGGGAAGAAGTCACTCATTGCGCTTTTGCTTTTTGCCACAGCTATTACTTTCTTGAGCTTCTTGACAAGAGACATGCTTAGCTTTACTGCTTAAAAAATTTGCGTTTTCTGAACTTTGATGCTGAATTCTGATGCCTTGCTGACCAAACTGATGTCCTGATGACAAAGACTATCTTAGCTTGCTGATCCACCTGAGGAGAGGTATATTACTACTGATGTGTTTCTTAAGACTGTTTTGCTTTTCTTTCTAAGTACCAACCACACTATTTTGATAGAGCCATAGTTAGATGTTTTTCAAATTTTTGTTTACAAAATTGTTTTACATGAAGCCCAACACGCTAATGCTAATCTGGAGTTAGTTAAGGGATCCTCACTAATGAAAGTCTGCTATAGGGAATAGCGTTTCATGTCTTTTCTTTGCTGAATCTAAATGTATGTGATATCATTTGCGCAATTGTTTTTATTATTCATTTGTACTGTAACTTTAGAATGTGTAGTGGTTCAAGCTTTGATTAGGTTACGTTTCTTTTGTAGCTTTGGACAGCCAGTGCTGTTTCTGTATGTTTATCATTTGATTTTGAGATTATTTTATGTGACATTAGCATTGTTAATATAGGGAGATACATATTCTAACTTTTACTAAAGGTGTGGTTATTCATGACTGAAAAGTCATGGTGTGTGATAATTACTGACTCCGTTGATTATTGATGTTATTGATTAATTATTGATTATTGATCAGCATGTACTGGAGTTATGGTGGGAACATCTTAATTGCGAGTCAAAAGGTTCATTGACCTATTCACGTCCCCTTGAAAGTTTACTTATTAAGGTCTGACGCGCTAACACCCTTCTGACTGTATTTCCCTACAAAGCAGTTTACATTTATTATTCTTTTATACATTTTATATTGGATTAAGACATTGTTATTGGGTGTTTATGATTGTTGCAATGGACCCTTTGTTGGCCTTTGTGGGCTCTCCATAGGTTATGAGGGTTACATTGAACCTCAGTTAGGATCTGTGGTTTCTGATCAGCCTTCTGGGCAGACCAGAGAACGGTCGAAATTGCACACAATGCAGGTGCGGGTATTTGTTACATGGGTTGCTGAGACTCGAAGATGAAGAAATAAGTGAGTAAATATGTGTGGCCTGTCAACAATTGCACCCTTAATGATTAATGAGGACGACAAGCCAAAATAATGTCACTGTCCTATGTTGGACCACTTGGAGCTATTGACACTTACTTGCAGGTTGAGACCACTGGATGCTACTTCTTGATTCTACTTGATGCACTGCTGTGCTGTCATGCTGACGTGTCAAAAAGCCATTTTCAAAAAAGGCCTTGCTGGTGTTCACAGATGCTCACTGATGATCATGCTCACTTGCTCAAATGGCATATGAATTCTGCCCACCTGCACACCCTCAAAGTTCCTATTGCATGTGCTACTCTTGTTGTGCATTCTGTGTGACATTTGGTGCGTTAGCATGGTTTTCATATAAGAGCACATGGCACACCATGCTGACCCTCTGCAGAAACCCCACTCTGACTGCCAATACTCTAGCTCTGTCTGCCCTATCCCTGCAAAATGCCCATAAGCCACTCACTACTCTCCTCTCAACCATTGCGGTTCTTGCAACTGGTACGCATGCTGAAGTGCTTGGAGCTCGACAGGACATGAGAGCAGAAGATTGAGATAAGACAAGATGCTGAGGAAAAGGAGTAGACACCAGCTCTTCATCCTGAATTATGTGGACTGCACAGCCACTGTAAGAAATGGGGTTATTAGTTGTGCAGGATGTGAGACCTTCACAAATAATAGGTCTACAATTGTCTCCATTCAAGGAAACAAGCATCCCTCTGTAGCACCTGACTCTCTCAGAGTAGCAAAGCAGAGCTGTCCAAGGCCTACTCCAGGGAGGTGGCATGGGCAAGTAATCCCCATTTCCTGGCACACATTAGCAATGCTCATTAAATGATTGTTCAGTCGCTGCTTTTTTCTGTAAAAAGAAAAAGTACATTAATTACAAACACACATTACTAAATTCTATCCATTAGTTTACACATTTATATATCAGGCAGTTGTCAATACCTTTGATGACATTCTGAAATCACATTTGACCCATAGTCTGTCATGACCCCAAAGAAACATCATAATATAAGTGGGTATCATTTAAAATAAGCAGGCCCACTGTTTTGCTGGGGGAGGTGGGGGGCACCACATTAATATCTAAGGCAAGCTTATTGGCTTTGTCAGGAAGTCACCACATTAAAATACCAATAACCGTATGCTAAAAATGACCATCATATCACTAGAATCAGTATTCTTATTTAAACAAAATCATTACTGTCAATAAAAGCAGTGGAATGTTTTCCAAAATCCTTTTCAGTAATATACTTTAAATAGAGCATTAAAAATCTATATAAAATATATATGTAGCCCAATGATTCTCTATGGCAGCAGCCAGCCTTGCTACAGTGAAAGTCGTTTTTGAGGATGTTTCAATGTAAGGACAAGTTCAATATTAATTTCTACACGTCCTGTTTTAAATATCATGCATCCTGTCTGTATGGGCAATACTGACTACATGGGGTGACTCATTAATATTTAAAAGGAAAGTTTAGGCCTGTCAGATGGGTATTTTTGCAGACTGAATTTGCAGTTTACAACTGTAGTCTCCCACCAACAGTCCACACATGTGCGCACACGTGTGTGCACATGTGTTCACGTAGAACCCACCCAAAGCCCCTTACCCTAGCTGCACTGCAGCTTCCTTATCTTTAAAAAGCTGACACCGGCAGTAAACACATACAGTCCAATTACCAAGCAATTATCATGAGTAAAATTCAGATAGTGAGACTCACCCACATTAAAGGTCCAAAAACCAGATGATCAAAACGCAAAGCCATCCTGCTAAATTAAATGTGCAGATCCCATTTGCAACAGCTGTGTCTTGGCCAAGGTCTGTAGATTTGTGATACATAGGAGGTAGGAGGATTGTGTGACAACTTAACCATCAAATATGTCCTGGCGTTTGAGATTTCTCGGGCTCAAAGGGATGTTGCCGACACAGGAATTGTTAGCAAAGTCATCAAGCAGACCACAACAGCAACTCCACTGGCTGCCTCTGCTAACATGGAACAACCCGATTTCAGTTCTCTCACAGCAAACCAAGACTAATTTAGAGGTAGACACATGAGGAGGAGGGCAGTTAACAGATATTTGGTAAGTGACGAAAAGAACAAATTACATAACATGATATTATGCAGAAGTACAAGAGTGGAGTATTTTCCTGAATCCAACGAAGGCCTGAATCATTATGTGGATTAATGTGGGAGGAGCATGAGTCCTTAGTGCTGTCAGGAAGACAGATACCCCTTTTTTAGTTTTAATGAGACACTAACAAGATAACATATTTAGGTAAATGAGTGTTGGTGGACCAAGACTTTGTGCAACACATTTTTTCTGATAGCAAGTGGGATGGAGTTCCACCTATTGTCAGACTGAATCCTTTGCTCAAAGTATGTAGCCGAAAGATTGTGAGAGAGTTCTGTTCTTTTTGTATGTAGGGAACTTCAGCATGAGAGAGTAAGAACACCATAACTGTTGCAAGGACACCTTTGACTGTCGGTTTGAGGACTAGGTGATACAGTGTTGCATAGTGTATAGCTCTGTGGATGATACAAGACAACCAGTCTATTTCAGTCCTAAATCAGGAGTCATTTTAATGAGACCAAAATAGGGGTGATGTAATCGAACTTTCTACAGTCAGTGAACAATCTAGCTGCTAAATGCAATGCAGTATTGAGGGGAGTGAGGTGAATTCCTGGGACTCCAGTCAGAAAAGCATTCTCAAGTCTATGTTGATAAAACTGGTGCGTGGACTGCATGTTTGAATTCCACCTCAGGAAGAAAGGGCTTAGTTCTTTTGAGCAGTCTCCTTTGGAACTGGGAATTTTCTTCTGAGGAAATGATTTTAGATTGGAGTTTAAGATTCCTTTTCAGTGCAAAACATGTGGAGTTGCATGTTCAATGACAGAAGGGCTGTTTCTACAGAGTATTTATTGTGCTAAGCCAGCTTTTTACTGGGGAAGGTAACATGGGTGGGGAAATCAATAGGAATTCTGCTTTTAATGAGTGTAATTTGAGGTGATGGGCTCTCATCTTGAGCAGTAGTTTTCCTTGAGTCTGCGACTGGTGTGCACTATAGCCTGGGGAAGAGATGTTCATATAAATATGCACAGAAGTGGCAAAAGAGCTTAGACTTTTCAAGAACTGATCCAGGTTTTGCATTCATAAGAGAAAGTGGGTTAGTACACTTTCTTTCATTCCCATTCTTTCATTTAAAATGTTTAAAAAAATCTGATGGCTGATTGTGACAAATGCTGCAAGTCTAGAAGGATGAGAAGGCAGTAATCACCCTGATCTAGGACGTGGGGTGCATCATAAGGTTTGTACATTTGTTGTCTCTGTGCCGCAGAATGTCATGAAAACTGACAGGAATTTATAGAGCAGATTTCTGTTATCAATGTAGTGCTTCAACTGGTTTCCTATGCAACTTTACAGGATTGTCAGAGATGAGTTGATGACACACTTAGGGGCAACCCAATATTCCCCCAGGAACTGGGTACAGACAATGTCTCACTCAAAAATGCTCCTAGAGGAACTATTTAGATATAGCATGCGTACATATGATCAAGTCTTCAATTAATGAATAAGCCAACTATGTACTGTTAAAATCCAATATATAACTCAATAGGATTCAGGAAGTTAAATTTTTTTTACAACAATACCAACAAATGTCTATTTCATACACAACAACACTGTATATAACCCCTCTCGATCATAAGATTGGGGGCATATTTATACTCCGTTTGCGCCGAAATTGCGTCGTTTTTTTTGACGCAATTTCGACGCAAAACTAACTCCATATTTATACTTTGGCGTTAGACGCGTCTAGCGCCAAAGTCCATGGAGTTAGCGTCATTTTTTAGCATGGACACCTACTTTGCGTTAATTATATGCAAGGTAGGCGTTCCCGTCTAAAAAATCGACTCCGAGGCATGTGCGTCGGATTTATACTCCCGGGCAAAAATCACGCCCGGGAGTGGGCGGGTCAAAAAAAATGCCGTACGGCCGCTTTTGCGCCGTTTTTTAGCGCCTGCAAAAGGCAGGCGTTAAGGGACCTGTGGGCTCTGAAGGAGCCCAGAGGTGCCCTCCCATGCCCCCAGGGACACCCCCTGTCACCCTTGCCCACCCCAGGAGGACACCCAAGGCTGGAGGGACCCATCCCAGGGACATTAAGGTAAGTTCAGGTAAGTGTTTTTTTTTTTTTTTTTTGTGGCATAGGGGGGCCTGATTTGTGCCCCCCTACATGCCACTATGCCCAATGACAATGCCCAGGGGACAGAAGTCCCCTGGGCATGGCCATTGGGCAAGGGGGCATGACTCCTGTCTTTGCTAAGACAGGAGTCATTTCTATGGGGGTTGGGAGTGAAAAAAAATGGCGCAAATCGGGTTGAGGCGAAAAAATTGCCTCAACCTGACTTGCTCCATTTCTTGACGCCCAAGCCCCATATCCCCCTACGCCGGCGCTGCCTGGTGTACGTCGTTTTTTTAACGCACACCAGACGGCGCCGGCGGCTAACGCCGGCTAACGTCATTCAATAAATACGGCGCCCGCATGGCGCTTCAGAATGGCGTTAGCCGGCGCTAATTTTTTTGACGCAAAACTGCGTTGGCGCAGTTTTGCGTCAAAAAGTATAAATATGGGCCTGAATCCCAACTGCAGATCCAGGAAGGGGTTAGAACCCGCTTCATGACACAGTTCTGCACAATAATTGCCTGGTTTTCACTCCCAGATCAAGCAAAATCATGGACTTTCAATTCAGCTTGTCAAATGAAAAGGTAATGTTGACGTTTCAACCTGTAGTGGCAGTCAGAGGTCCATCAGACCATAATCAGGACTCAGTGTTATTAAATAATACCTACACAGAAGAAATTTTAGTTAAAAAACAGTATGTGCAATCTATTGAATCACACCATGTGTACCGCCTGTTGAACCCCAAAAAACACCATAACACAGGTGTGGACACCAGTATGAGCCACCACCTATATGACAAGGAAAGTTTATAAGATACTTTAAAAGCATATCAAACTGTGACATCAGGATCTTGAAGAGTAACTTTTCCTTGAAAGATTTGCATAGTCAATTTCAGACACAAAAGACAGTGTAGCCCCAGAATCCATCATCATAGAAATTTTGATACCAGTCACATCAACCAAATCAGACGGACATTCACAATGAATACTGGGAATGCAGTTAACATCCTTTACAATCTGAAGAATAAAACCATGATCCTCATCACATTCTACCTCATGAACTTTAAACTTAGATTTTACTAATGATTTGCAACACTTAGCAAAGTGTCCCTTTTTCCCACACTCATTACAAGCAACATTATGTGCAGGACATTCTTTGCTACTGGCAGGATGAGTAGAAGATCCGTATCTAAAACATAGGCCCTCATTACAACCCTGGCGGTTGGTAATACCGCCAACAGGCCTGCGGTAAACAAAATTGAATTATGACCACAGCGGAAACTGCCACCACAGACAGCCACTTTAACACTCCGACCGCCATGGCGGTAGCAACAAACACTGCAGCGGTAACCGCCAACAGCCAGGCGGAAGACAATGTACCGCCCACAGCATTACAACAGGCCTATCTGCCAGCTTTTCCGGCGTGTTACCAAAGCCATCAAAAGCACGGCGGATACAGTACTCTGAAGGGAAACGACTCACCTATCGACACTCAAGGAAGCACCACAACGCCTTGGAGCCCGAGCCGCACATTTTTCCAGTGCTGGTGTACCTCCTCATACACCAGGAACATGAACGCTGGCGAAGACAACCAGGGTGTGTACTGCACCGAGCACACAAGGGAGGGGGGGGAGTAAAAAAAGAGTGACACACACACGCAGCACGCAACACCCCCAACCCACCCTCAGCCCCAACACCATACACACAAACAGATGCAACAACATTACATATACACCCCGTAACCCTCAGGAATAACGCAAGGGCAAAAGGAATTGATTGAAATGAGTGTAATAGTACAGTTTTAAATAAATACGTACTTAAATCAATAAACAGTATGTACAATATATACAAAAGGAGGGACAATGCCCACTGCAAAATGTTCGTGGCTCATGGGCAATAACACATAGGCCAAGGCCACACTTGACTCCTGCTTCAATACGGAGAGAACACTGCAGGGGCATCAGGTTGAAAAAACACAGGCACCTCAGGAGGAAGGGGAACGGGGAGGGCACCTCAGTCGGAAGATGGCACAACACCACTGGCCTGGAAGGGGCTCCATGCCCACTGCTTGGTCCTGGGGAATGCAAGGCCACAGTCTCTCAAGTGGGTGGTTTGCCCACTGCTTGGTCTGGGGGAGTGCAAAGCCACAGTCTCTCAAGTGGGTGGTTTGCCCACTGCTTGGCCCTGGGGAGTGCAAGGCCACAGTCTCTCAAGTGGGTGGTGTGCCCACTGCTTTGTCCTGGGGAGTGCAAGGCCACAGTCTCTGGAGTGGATGGCTTCTCCACTGGTTCTGGTGGGGGCTTTGTGCCCAGTGTGCTTCATCCTGCCAAGGAGGGGCTGAGTGGATGCCTTCTTCCACTGGTTCTGGAGGGGGCTTTGTGTCCAGTGTGCTTCATCCTGCCAAGGAGGGGGTGAGTGGATGCCTTCTTCCACTGGTTCTGGAGGGAGCTTTGTGCCCTGTCTGCTTCATTCTGCCAAGGAGAGGGGTCAGTGGATGCCTTCTTCCACTGCTTCTGGAGGGGCTTTGTGCCCAGTGTGCTTCATCCTGGATGGTGCAAGGTCACAGTCTCTCACCTGGGTGTCACACATACAGGTGTTGCAGGGGCCAGGACACACTGAAGCCTATGTAGTAATGACTAAACACTGCTCGCTGGTGGTGACAGCTGCTCAGTGGATTGCAGTTGAGCTGCAGGTGGAGGGGCTGTCAGTGGTGGGGGGACGCTTCAGCCCTTCCCCTGCCACCTCGGATGGCTGCCCTCTGGGGCTGCTGCTGCTGGCAGTGGTGCTGCTGGCGGTGCTGGCGGCGGGGCAGGTGGCAGTGCTGGCCGCGGTGCAGGTGGCGGTGCTGACAGTGGTGGGGGGAGGCTCCAGCCCCTCTCCTGCAGACTCGGACAGCAGCAGTGCCATGGCTAGTGTTGTGTGCCCTTTCCAGCCCTTGGCAGATGGTGGTGCCTCCTTGCTTCTGCCAGCTGGTGTTCCTTTCCTGCCCTTGTAGGCTGGTGGTGCCTCCTTCCCCTCCTTGCTGGCTGGTGTCCCCTTCTTGCTCTTGCTAGGTGGTAGCCCCTTCTTGGCCTTGGCAGGTGGTGCTGGCTTACTGGCTGTGCTGACGGGTGCCTCCTTGGAGTCTCTCACACCTGCAGTAGCTGCAGAAACCACAGTGGCCGTGGATTGGTGGCTGAGGTGCTGGGCTGGGTTCTGGCCACCCTGGCCCGAAGTGAAGGACGGGGGAAGGGGTAGGGAATAGGTCAATGTTGGCAAGGAAAAGCTTCTTAGGGACACCTGGGTGGGAAGAGGGTGAATGTTTGGGAAAAGGGAGTGGTTGTATGAGGTGTCTGTGTGCTGTGTTTGGGTGCAGGTGCATGGGCTGGATGCTGTGATGAGGTGGATGGCTTTTGGGTGACTGAGTGCTTGCATGTGTGTACTCTGGGAGGAGGGGTCACAGACACAGTGGGAGATGACACAGGGGATGTGCATGGATGTGGGGGTGGTGACTGCCAGTAAGGGGTGTGTAGTGATAGGCATGATGGTGATGGAGGTAGTGGATGAGGATGTAGTGCCTGCAGGTGTGAGTGGAGGCGCAACTGGGAGGGAGGTGGACGAGAAGGAGGAGGGGGATGTTGGTGTGTCTGCATCTGTATGGTGCTTGTGTGAGTGCCTGTGGGATGAAGTGTGGTGCTTGTGTTTGCCTGAGCCAATTCTGTGTGTTGATTTGGGTGCATGCAGGTCTGAAGCTGTGCTTGGGATAGGCTGGGGTTGAGGGGATTGGCACTGGGTAGAGGAAGTTGGAGGGGGAGGCTGGAGACAGGGACAATGGCTGCCATCAGTGAGTTGGCCAGAGCCTGGAATGCTCTCTATTGGGCCGCCACGTCAGAGTGAATGCCCTCCAGGTATGCATTTATTTGTTGCAAATGCCCTGTTAGACCCTGGGTTGCATTCAGTATGGTTGACTACCCAACAGAGAGGGATCTCAGGAGGTCAATAGCCTCCTCACTGAGGGCAACAGGGCTAACTAGGGCAGTGTCTGAGGTGCCTGGGGTGAAGGAGATGCCCACCCTCCTGGGTGAGCGGGCACGGGAAACACGCTGAGGGGCTGCTGGGAGAGCGGTGCTAGTATGGGGTTGGCGGCTGCACCTGTAGTTGGGGTGGGCACAGAGGTGTCTGCCACCCCCATGAAACTTCCTTTGGAGGAGGAGTTGTTGTTAGTACTGTCCCCGCCTGTCTCCATTGTGGTGCTCCCCTCGCCTCCACCGTCGGTGGATTAGGCCTCCAAGTCCATGTGGGATGCAACTCTCTCCATCGGTGGTGCCTCTGCTCCTCTGCCAGATGATGCTGATGTACACAAGGACAGGGTGACAAAACAAAAAGGGGGTAAGAGACAGAGGATACACTTGATCAATGCCAGCAACAACACTACTGTTGGCGTACACAACTCACAGGGAACAGCCCTATGCACTAGGCCATGCACTAACAATTACAATTCTAGTCACCAGGCCATGGGGTACAATGCCTAACGCCATTAGCTGCACACCAGAAACCCACAGGACCCTGCCCAGTAGTAGATGCCCACTAAAATAATTGGGGTTGGAGTGCATCTGAGCTTGCACATCATGGAACCTACCCTGCCATGTTCGCCCTGGCCTAGGGGCACCCACAGCCCACATCCCCCACCCATGTAATACGTTAACGCGTGCAAAGTCATGATTCTGACTCTGTACTCACCCCCTTGTGGCTGCTGTGATGCCTTCAAGAGCCCATCCAACTCCGGATAGGCCACCGCCAGGATGCGGAACATCAGGGGGTCAGGGTACGACGGGCATCCCTTCCTCATTGGGAGGCCAGCCCCAGCTGGGCCTCTGCCGTCTTCCTTGCCCAGCGGCGCAGGTCCTCCCCCTGTTTGCGGCAGTGGATGCTCCGCCTGTCAAAGACTTCCAGGGTCTGCACCTCCTTAGCGATGGCACGCCAATTACCCTTTTTCTGATGGGTGCTGACCTGCAGAAAAGATGCATAACAAAAAGTATTAGTCATACCGTCCGGACTGTTACACTCATGGCCCACCATATCCCTCCCATGCCCTTACGTACATACATTGACCACCATACATGCAGCACTCTGCCCAGGACCTCTCAGACCCCCCCTACACGAGGCTTACACACACACAGCTCTCCATACATTCATGCCCAACGCATCATGGTCACAGTGTACTCACCTGTTTGCTGTAGGAACATAAAGTAAAGGGTACTGGGGTAGGACTCCATCCACCAGTCTCTCGAACTCCTCCGAAGTGAAGGCAGGCAGACACTCGAGCCATTGTCGCTTCCAGACACAGGTCACAGCAGCACTTGCAGAGTAGGTCCTCTCCTGTTGAAGGTCAGGTAGCAAGTGAGTGAACAGATAGAAAATTGCGGTCACGTCCGCGGCGGTGCGTACCGTCACTGCCGGCATACATCGCCATTGGCTCCTGTAACCCCTAGGCCCCAATGATAACCAAAGCGGTGTTGCACGGTGGTCGTCGAACGCCGACAGCAACGGCGCACAATGCCAGTGGAATTACCTCATTTCCACTTGTCCCTCCTCACAGGTCAGGCAGCCGCCATTTCAGGGGGGCACAGGCCATGGCACCTAACTGCGTCACAGCTGACATAGGCACATCAACTGACTTACAAGTTCACATACTGTTTCTGTAAAGCAAAAATTGAATATTAATCTGAGAATATGTTTGAATATGAACTTCTGCTCACCGTTTTTCACCCTGGAGTTCAACCACTGAGGATGAATATGAGCTGGAGACATCCCCCATGTGCAGACCCCTGGTGGACCTGGCGACAATGGAGGACAGGCATATTATCCTAACCTACAGACTTGATAGGGCCACAATCCAAGAACTGTGTGCCCAATTGGAGCCAGACCTGATTTCAGCTATCCGCCACCCCACAGGTATCCCCCCTCTAGTGCCGGTCCTGTCAGTGCTCCATTTCCTGGCAAGTGGTTCCTTCCAAGCGTCAATGGCCATGGCATCAGGGATGTCACAGCCTATGTTCTCAAACATGCTGACCAGAGTGTTGTCTGCCCTGATGAAACACATGCACAGCTACATCGTTTTCCCCCAGGTGGAGGATTTGGCCACAGTGAAGGCTGACTTCTATGCAATGGGACATATCCCCAACTTCATTGGTGCCATTGATGGTACACATATTGCCTTTGCCCCCCTCAACCCCTGGAAAAATGAACAGGTGTTCAGAAATCGAAAAAGCTTTCACTCTCTGAATGTGCAAATGGTGTGTTTGGTGGACCAGCACATCTCCCATGTCAATGTAAAGTATCCTGGGTCTGTGCATGATGCCTTTATCTTGACGAATAGCAGCATCCCATATGTGATGTCTCAACTCCAGGGGCACCGGATGTGGCTAATAGGTGAGCCCATGGTCCCCACCCAGTTGATGTAGGTATATTGGTGTGGTGTTGACCTTAAGGGTGAGTGTGTTGCTAACAGGAATCCCTCAATATTTACAGGTGACGTTGGTTACCCCAACTTCTCACGGCTACTGACCCCAGTGAGGAATGCCAGGACAAGGGCAGAGGAATGTTACAATGAGGCACATGGGCGAACAAGGAGGATCATTGAGTGCACCTTTGGCCCCCTGAAGGCCAGATTCCGGTGCCTCCATCTGACAGGTGGATCCCTGTACTACTCATCCAAGAAGGTGTGCCAGATCATCGTTGCATGTTGCATGTTGCACAACCTGGCCTTGAGACGCCAGGTGCCTTTTCTGCAGGAGGATGAGCCTGGAGATGGTCGTGTGGCAGCGGTGGAGCCTGTGGACAGTGACGAAGAGGAGGCAGAGGAAGAAGGTGTGGACAACAGAACTACAGTAATTCAACAGTACTTCAAGTGATACACAGGTAAGACACTGTAACTTCACCTTCCATTGCAGTTTTGTGTTGGACATTGAACACGGCAGCCTGATTTCCCTATTTCTACGGCCACTTACTGTACCCTTTGGCATCTCTATTATCAGGTATCTGTGCCCCACTCTGGCTCCTGGTGTGTTTACTGCTGCCCACTACAGGTCATACCTATGTAAATATTACAGTACATTTGAATTGCTATGTTCACAGCTTGTTAAACTATTACATATGTCATTCACTTCACTTCAACACATAGCTTTATTCGGTTACTTTCAACCATAAAAGCAAAACAACCAACAATTAAATGAAAAAAGAAACAGGAATTAAGTTTAAAAAGTGATAAGAATAAAATAAAAACATATGTTTCAGCCTTAAAACACATAACATTACTTTCCTTAAAAATGCACCTAACCCCCTAATACCTATCATTTAAATTAACATGGGGTTTTATTTCAGTCTAGGTGTATGATTAAAATTTAGCAACTAAAACACTTTTTTTTTTTTTAGTTCCACATCATCATTTTTCCCCAGAAAATTAATTCGTATATGCCAAGCCGCTACAATATACTTGCTAACCGCACAGGATAGAGGGAGAGAAGTTTCCCTCATCATGATCCTTAAGGCAACAATACAGTGTCTTACCCCCATATTCCTGCACACAGGTTGTAACCACTTCCGTCGCGCAGTCAAATAAGCTGGGCATATAAACATAAAATGTACAATAGATTCTGAAATGTGATTACAACACGGACAAAGATCGGGACTTGGAGTCACACTCCGTGTGCTGCCATAGGATTTAAGAGGCAGACAACCATATCTGAACTGAATATATAGACTCTTACTTAATGGGTCAAAAATTGTATCCATATATGGTTCCAGATACTGGTACCATTTAAAATCAAAGAATTGTGAAGTCAGTCTGCCGTGTGTTGAGCACAGCAGGTAGTTTTCCCTGACATATCCAGTAAACAGTTTTCAAATGATTCTTCTGATCCTTCCTTATACTTTCTGGATGACTCCAAAACTCACTAAGACCCAATCTATGAAACCATTTTGAGATGTGGTTAAACCAGGGAATGCTAAGTACATTTGGTCTATCTAGAATGTCTTGAATAGACTCCTTGTATGTGGATAGCTCAGGGGTGGTCCATACACAGACCCAGAAAAGCAATGGTCGTAGGGCAATTACATCTGAGATGCGTGAAAGGCCATGGTCCCAGAACATTGGCAGCAGTGGGGTACTGCAAGGACAGGCCAAAGTTGACCTTACAAAGTTGTTTTCCCCCACTGCAAGCTTGCCAGTGTTCGAGGACCCCCACATTTCTGCCCCATAGACCGCAGCGCTCTGTGCCTTTGCTCGGTAAATTTTAATAGTTGGAGTAATCACTCTCTCAGAGGTAGACTTGTAAAAGCGTAAAATGGCCCCAGATCTCTGTGCCAGAAGAGCTAAACTTTTATCGATTTGGGCCCCCCAATGCAGATTGTTGCTAATTCTCATCCCCAAATAATCTATGGAGCTTACCATGCCTAGGGGGGTTCCATTATAGAAAATTGAGTATCTCTTAGTGGGGCCGCAGCCCAGGGTCATAAGTTTAGTTTTGCTATGGTTGAGTTCAAGTCCATAGTCACCACAAAACGAACTAAACTTATCCACCAGTACCTGGAGACCCATAGGAGTTCTGGAGATCAGGAGGGAATCATCAGCAAATAGCAAAATTGGAATTTTATGGTTGTTCAAGGATGGAGCATCATTTTGGCAGTTGGTAACGACTTGCACCACCTTGTTGATGAACAATGTAAATAGCGTTGGGGCAAGAACACAGCCCTGGCGCACTCCTCTTCTAATATCTATTTTGTCGGTGAGTTCCCCCTGATTACCCCATCTGACTTGTGCAAATGTTTTTTCATGTAATCTTTGAATTAAATGCACTAAGTTTCCTGGGATACCGATTTTGTTTAATACTCCCCATAGTTTCTCTCTTGGGACAAAATCGAATGCAGATCTTAGATCTACAAAAGCAACATAAAGTTTTTGCTTAGATAGGGTGACATGTTTCCAAAATAGTAATGACAGCCTGAAGACTTGGTCCATGGTGTTAGTTTTAGGCCGAAAACCGGCCTGTAAGGGGGATACAATTTGGTTGTCTTGGATCCAATCGGTAAGCCTATCTAAGACTTGCTTAGCAAACGTCTTCTGAAGGATATCGATAAGGCTGATTGGTCGATTGGTCGATAATTTACAGGTGAACCAACATCACCCTTTTTGTGAATCGGTATTATTTCTGCACCACGCCAAGAATCTGGAATAGGGCTACCAGCTGCTATGGCATTAGACAATAAATTGATGTACCATGCCCATATCTTAGGTTCTGATTTAAACAGGTCCCCTGGGATCTTATCTGGGCCAGGGGCTTTGGCTGGCCTCAGAGAATTAATTGCGGCTGTTGTTTCGGCTAAGGTAAAAACAATGCTCTCATTTGAAGTCTTGTTAACAGCCCAACACTCATCATATCCAGGGTCCTCCAGAGCTTGCGGTGCAGGCAGAGCATAAATTCCAGAAAAATAGGACACCCATCTTTCGGGCTGAATGTACATACCAATGTCATCATTGCCCCTTTTCGAACTAGAGGTCATTCAATTGACAGACTCCATACTTGTATTAGTTCCAAGGGTGTTTATTTCAGTGCTGAGAACTAAATGGGGATGTGCAATGGACTGGGTTGATGTGGAGAACTGTCCAGGATAGTGTCTAGTCTATTGGTATCATAGATGCATTGTCCAAGGGGGCATAGGAAGTGGAGCAATGTCAGTTAAAGGTGGACAGGGTGACAGAGTGGGACACAAGGGTGTCAATCAGGGGAGTCTCATTTCCTGACGAGGTCTTGGCAATGTTCTCTGGCTTCTGCCTGGATCGCAGGGACCTTTTGCGTGGTGGTTCTCCTTCTTCAGTGGGTGGGGTGCTGGTGGCCTGTTGTTCCTGTGGTGGGGCCTCCTGTCCACTAGCGTCGGTGGAGGTGGAGGGCTGTTCTTCGTGTGGCTAGTGTCAGGGGCCCGTTGGTGTGCCACTGTCTCCCTCATGGTGTTGGCCATGTCAGCCAGGACCCTTGCAATGGCGACCAGGGTGGTGTGGACGTCCTTCAGGTCCTCCCTGATCCCCAGGTACTGTCCCTCCTGCAGCCGCTGGGACTCCTGCAGCTTGGCCATGGCCCATGGTCTACTGGGAATGGTGGTATGCTCCCAGGATGTTGGTGAGTGCCTCGTGGAGAGTTGGTTCCCTGGGCCTGTCCTCCCCCTGTCGTACATCAGTCCTCCCAGCTTCCCTGTTGTCCTGTGCCTCTGTCCCTTGAACCGTGAGCCCACTGCCACTCACCCCAGGTCCCTGATCATTCTGTGTTTGTGTGGTTGCCTGGGGTAGTGGGGGTGACACTGCTGATTGACGTGTCCTGGGGACAGAGGGATGGGCCCGCTGGGTGGGTGTTGTGCTGGTGTTTCCTGAGCGGGGAGGCTCTCTGGTGGTTTGGGAATGTGGCTGGGTCACCAACTGTCCAGACGTCCCTGATCGGCCAGGTTGGTCATCCTGATCCAGGCATGCAGAGCTGCTGTCATCACTGTGGGCCTCTTTTGGGGGGGGACTGAAAGTTGCTGGCACCTCCTCTCCGGTGACATGGTGTGGGGGTCCTATGGGGTGTAAATGCAGTGTTATTGTTTCTGCGTGTGTCATCTTGTGCATGGGTATGTTTTCCTCTATGGTTGTTATTGGCAAAGCAGCTTTGGCTTTTGTGAGTTGTGATTCGGTTGGCTAAGTGATTGTCACTAGTGTGCATGCTGTGGTGATGAGTGTCCATGCAGGTCTGTGATGGGTGTCCATGCATTGGTGTTGCATGAAGGGCTTGGTATTGGGATGGGTGGGTTGTGATGGTGGGGTATATGTGAGTTGGTGGAGTGATGGGGGTGAGGGCAGGGGTGGGGGTATGTGATGGCATGCAGGTAGGGGGGGATAAAGTAGTAAAGATTTGACTTACCAGAGTCCAGACCTCCTGCTACTCCTGCCAGGCCCTCAGGATGCATGATCGCCAAGACTTGCTCCTCCCATGTTGTTAGTCGTGTGGAAGGAGGTAGGGATCCACTGTCAGTCCTCTGTACAGCTATCTGGTGTCTTGCTACCACAAATGCACCTTCCCCCATAGGTCATTCCACCTCTTCCTGATGTCATCCCTTCTTCTGTGGTGCTGTCCCTTAACGTTGACCCTGTCCACGGCTCTCCACCATAGCTCCATCTTCTTTGCAATAGATGTCTGCTGCACCTGTGATACGAATGGCTGTGGCTCTACCCGGATGATTTCCTCCACCATGACCGTTAGCTCCTTCTCAGAGAACCTGGGGTGTCTTTGTGGTGCCATAGGTGTAGTGTGAGTGGTGTGTGTGAGGGTGTGTGCGGTGATGTGTTGGGGTGTGTGCTGTGAGGTGCGTGTATGGTGCATGGGTGATGGTGTTCTGTGGCTCTGGTTCTGTGTGTGCTCTTGGTCTCTCTCTCTCTCTCTCTCTCTCTCTGTTATAGATTTTTTTGGAGTCGTAAAGGGTTGTGAGTAGTGTGGGTGTATGTTTTATAGTGGTGTGGGTGTGTGTATGAGTGTCAGGTGTGTGTAATTTGAATTGTCCAATGTGATGTTGTTTTTTAGTGTGTGTGTATTTTGAGCGCGGCGGTGTGTACTGCCAATGGTTTACCGAGGTTGAATGTCTGCTGCGGTGATTCGTGGGTCATGATGCTGTGGGTGGATTTCTGTTGGCGTAACGGTTTGGGTTTTGGTACCGCCAGTTTATCACTGACCTTTGGTGTGGTGGACATGTGTGTGTGTCTGTATAGTGGCAGATTTCTATGTGTGGGTCATAATACCCGTAGCGGTATACTGCTGCGGTCGTGGTATGTTGGCAGCAGTCAGCATGGCGGTAAGCTGCACTTACCGCCAATGTCATAATGAGGGCCATAATAATTTTGTTTACCTACCGCAATTACAATAGTTTCCAAACTCTGGGTATTAGTTAGGGGTTTTACCAGTTTATGATGGCCGCCATACTCACTGGAATGGTCACATGACCTTTCACTTCCTTATTTAAACTCACCGGGAAGGCCAGCAATGTTTGATTCTGACTTGCATGTGTTGAACGGTTGTGAATGGAGACAGATGCTGCAATGGAGGCAGAGTTTTTCTAGAGTTAATGTTGTATGACAGTTAAGCAATACTAATATTTTTATCTTTGTGGATTTGTTTACTTGGGCTTGTAGGTTGAAGTCCCCTGGTGTTGCTATAGAGCCTATTTTTGCAACCTGTTGTAAGTAGCAGAATATGGCTATTCTGGTTGGGAGCCTGACACAGTGTAGTTTATGGTGAACGTTTCATATGTTTTTAAAGTACATTTTTAACTTTCCTTGCCATATGGGTGGCAGCTTATACTAGTATCCACACCTGTGTTATTGTGTTTTTTTGGGTTCAACAGGCGGTACACATGGTGTGATTTAATAGATTGCATGTACTATTTTTTTATTATTTTTTCTTCTGTGTAGGTATTATTTAACAACACTGATGATGGTCTGGCAGACCTCGGACTGCCACTACAGGCTGAAACGTCAACATTACCTTCTCATTTGACAAGCTGAATTGAAAGCCCATGATATTGCTTGAACTGGGACTGAAAACCAGGCAAATATTCTGAAGAACTGTGTCATGAGGAGGGCTACAACCCCTTCCTGGATCTGCACTTGGGATTCAATCTTATGATCTAGAGGGGTTATATACAGTGTTGTTGTTTATGAGATGGACATTTGTTGGTATTGTTGTACATTTTTTTAACTTCCTGAACCCTATTGAGTAATATATTGGATTTTAACAGTACGGAGCTGTCTTATTTATTAATTGAAGACTGGATCATATGTATGCATACTATATCTAAATAATTCCTCTAGGAGCATTTTAAGTGAGACACAGATGAGGTGATGGCTTTGATGAAGGTTTGGGGTGATTGAAAGAACGTTTTAGAATCCATGTATTTTCTTATTCAGCTCACAGTTTAGCTGATTAAAATATGTGCAGCCCCATGGATGTAGTACAGAAAATTTCTTACAGAGTAAACAACTGAAAAACAAGCTTCGGCTAAGCCAGTAGGTCTGGCAATAGGCTTAGTCAAAATTGGAAACACAAGAATGCAGCAATGCTCTAATGCTGGTGATGGTGATGATAATATTGGGTTGGATGTTAATGATGATAGAAATGTGGTACTTTTGGTGGTATGGGCTGTAGTAATATTGGTAGTAACGGTCTTGCTTGTCATGATGGCGATTATGATTGTGGCAATCATTATAGAAGTAATGGTGTTGGTAATGATTCAGTTTTGGCAAAAATATACAAAAAAGTCCACTGCAATAAAGAAAAATTACAAAACAGTATGGTTTTCTGCACACAGTGCATGAACCAGATAAATAATTTAGTATGTGGTTATTGGGTGTATTTTTCAGATGTGAAGTAGTCTCTCGTTCATTCCATAGCAAGTACTCCAGAGGAGGTGAAATGATATACAAAACAGCTAATAGCTAGTGGTGAGAGAGATATTCCTATCAGTGGAGCCAAAACTCACTCCTTATATTTTTTAAATAACTGGTAACAACACATCTTGCCGAGAGCAATGTCATTAAGCCAGACCTATAAAACAAAGTATGATGAATAGAATTACTCTTAGCAACTGATATTTATACTGGGCAGGCGTTAAAGGTGCCATTAAACATGATGCAAGGAAATCTGTTAGATTTCCTTGCACCATTTTTTCAGCCCCCACCTAACTGGGGAACACCCCTTTTACATACATTGTGCCTGGCACAGGCATAATGTAGCGCAAAGGGTTACAAAGTGTCGAAATGCATGAATTGCGCCACTTTGTAACTATGACTTTGTAAAAATGACGCTGATGTGGCGCAAGGTGGTGGTAGGGGCTTATAAATGTGCCCCTCAGTTTGGCATAAGCATTTTAAGGATGTGGTTGTCCAAAGAATTGAGTAGGACTTGGCACCTAATACATATCATCAACGTGCTGTAAAGTCAAACGTTGTTTCACAGCCAAATACCAGCTACCTGTGAAACACTATGGTTCATGAAAACCCTTTTTATGCAAAACAATAAGGGTGTCATGCGCGAAACCCTATTGCGATCGCAAACGCTGTTTTGACAACCGTAAAAAAAATGTTCGTTTCCTACAACAGGACAACAAGACTTTCGAGATCCTTTACAATTTACAAATAGGAATGGTGAAAACGACATCCCCATTCTATCTGATTCGGAAAGGAATTTGCGACCACAATTTAAGTTGCAAGTATGGGGCAAGTGATTCGCAAAGGGAAAGAGACGTTTATCAATGTGTTGGCAACCCGGGGCAATAAAATGCATGCTTCCCCTCATGTTTTCCAAAAAGGTATGTTTTTTTCTGTTTAAAAGCATCAGCTGCTTTTGAAAGAAAGGTTTTCTTGTTGAAATAGAGTCTAGAAATGCCGGTCTGCTGTCCTTTGCAGGGCACTATCTCTGTGATTGCTGCCAATCACCAGGGGTCACAAATTGCAACTTGCTTAATGAATATTATTTAGGCTGTCGTTCTGTAACCCCTGTAATTCAGTATTTTGTAAACCGACCTATTAATACACAGGTCGGTTCACAAAATACTATTGCATTTGCAAAAAGTCTGTGCGTATATGCAACAACTTTTTAGGAATGGAATAGTATAGGCCATCATACCCCGTCCAGAGAAAAGGACCCGAGTCGAATAAACGCGTTCTATACATTAGCCACAAGATGGCAACAAAGTGCTATATACATTTCTAAGTAGTTTCTATCCAACGTTTTTAACAGTACGAGCCGATTGACAATTTACTGGCTATGCTGAAACATATACATGAATTAAGGGTGACCAGAAGCCTCGGATTTGTCAGGGCAACAATAAAATGTTCCCATCTTTAAGGGAGAGTCGGTTCAACCTGCACATTCATCTCATTGTTGTGCAGGCTCACAGTTCAACCGGCCCTCCCAGAAAATGGGGACATGAATTTATTGGCTGAAACTCTCCTGTTGTGCTGCCTCGTCTCATTCAAGCGGCACAGCAGGGTTAAATGAGGTGTGACCCAGTAGTGTAGAGCCTGTAGGTCAAGCCTGGGCCCACCAGCAGCTGGGCCCTGGAACTCTTCACAGAACAGGAAGGGAACGTGAAAAACCGACCTCCCCACTAAAAAAAATGTATAATGCCCTGAGTCCTACCTAGTCGGACGTTTAGTCCTAGTTCTATGCCCGCGCCCGTCCTGTTTTTTGGTTCTTAAATCTAGTCCCCCTACGATGAATTGCAATTATCTGAATATTCTGAAATAATTTTGTATGCTTTTTGGAACATCTGCTTCAGATTATATAATTTAGGCCCGTATTTATACTCCGTTTGCGCCGAATTAGCGTCGTTTTTTTCGACGCAAATTCGGCGCAAAACTAACGCCATATTTATACTTTGGCGTTAGACGCGTCTAGCGCCAAAGTATTGGCAAATAGCGTCATTTTTTTGCGTGAACGCCTTCCTTGCGTTAATGAGATGCAAGGAACGCGTTCCCGGCTAAAAAAATGACGGCGACGCAAATGCGTCGTATTTATACTCCCGGGCAAAAATCACGCCCGGGAGGTGGCGGGTCAAAAAACCCCGCATTTGCGCCACTATTTAACGCCTGGGTCAGGGTAGGCGTTAAGGGGCCTGTGGGCTCAAAATGAGCCCACAGGTGCCCTCCCCTGCCCCCAGGGACCCCCCCTGCCACCCCTGCCCACCCCAGGAGGACACCCAAGGATGGAGGGACCCACCCCAGGGACATTCAGGTAAGTTCAGGTAAGTATAATTTTTTTATTTTTTTTGGGTGGCATAGGGGGGCCTTATTTGTGCCCCCCTACATGCCACTATGCCCAATGACCATGCCCAGGGGACACAAGTCCCCTGGGCATGGCCATTGGGCAAGGGGGCATGACTCCTGTCTTTACTAAGACAGGAGTCATGAAATGGCGTCTGGGCGTCGTAAAAAAATGGCGCAAATCGGGTTGAGGCGATTCTTTTGCCTCAACCTGACTTGCCCCATTTTAAGACGCCCTAACGTCATTTTTTCCCAACGCCGGCGCTGCCTGGTCTACGTGGTTTTTTTCCACGCACACCCGGCAGCGCCGGTCTGCTTGCGCCGGCTAACGCCATTCCATAAATACGGCGCCCGCATGGCGCTTCAGAATGGCGTTAGACGGCGCAAAATTTTTTGACGCTAAACTGCGTTAGCGCAGTTTAGCGTCAAAAAGTATAAATATGGGCCTTAATGTTTATGTAGCAACTGACAACGAGGCAGTTCGTCAGTAGTATCTCCAGGTGCACTAGGGCATTAACAGTTTTGGTCGACTACATAACGGTGGTGATGGGATTAGGTGATTGATAGTTGTCAAGTAATACATACATTTATCATTTTTGCAACACAGAATTTCAGTGGACAGCATTCTTCCTTGTATTTTACTGACATTGCATTTGTAGAGCGCCTCATACCCCTGATAAGGTACCAACGTGTGCTAGCGGACTGGTACATACTACGCTGTGGGTCGTACTTGATTGGAAGAGTGTTTCAATGAAGCCTATTTGCGAAGTGGTTTGAAGTTGTGTGTGAGTGACTAAAGTGGTGAACTCATTCTGTGCGATGTCGCAGCATTTAATTGTCTAACTGTGGGACGAGGAGTGAGAGATGTACGCATTTTATGTATATGGATTGCTATGAGCAGTGCTTAATTTGTGCTTGTTGTTTCCGGTGCTGAGCACCGGCTCTCATTTTTGAGGGCCGGCGCTTAGTCTTCTGCCTCAAGCATTTACTAAGAGCAAAAGACACATATGGGAAAGACGGAGGAAGAGAAAAACGAAAAAGCGTCACGATGAGAGAAAGCAGAAAGCTGCTAGAGTGAGCTGAAGGGGCAGGGAGTGGCTTTATATGGATTGAAGAGGCCCGAGATGGCAGCGGGATTACTCTGCCTCAGTATTCCGTGTTCGTACATTTAATTGCAGCAGCCGCGTGTTTAAGAGGAGGGCTTTGAGCACCAGCACCTTTTTGTTTACAAATTAAGCACTGGCTATGAGCTATTCTACAGGTCTCATTCTCATCTTCTCAGGGTAACAGCACCTAATGGCATGTGATGGACACAGCAGTCAGGGCATTTGCTGTGCATAAATCCTAGACAGACAGGTGAGGGACTGCAGGATGGAAAATATATACACGCTCCCTGATAGTGATTTTGAGGGTCCGTCTTGGAGTGTCGGGAAAGTCAGTAGGCCTCTGGAGGAGAAATGTGATCATAGTAGAAGGTTACTACTCCAGAGTGAGAGAAACGTGATACACATGCGAGCAGTGGTAATAGCTGAGTAGTACCATCAGGACTGAGAATAGGTTAATCGTGTAAGAAAGTACTGGCTTATACAACAGTGAAAAAACTTGCGGCACCCGCTGGTTACAGAAAGCCAATGCGAACCCAGGTCAAACAGGATTCCTTTAGAAGCCATCCAAGAGTCATTTGATGATAATCCAACCACATTAGAAGTCATTTTCACATCATCAGACATCATCAAGCTCTTGAAGTCATCAGGAAAGCTTAAAAGCTCAGCCTGATGATTTGAGGATAACTTGAAAATGAGTACCTGATGACTTCAGAAGGTGTCATTATTCCTGATGATTTAAGGATGACTAGAAAATGAGTATTCGATGACTTCAGTAGGTGTCATAATTTCTGATGATTTGAGGATGACTTGAAAATGAGTATCCAATGACTTCAGGAGGTGTCATTATTCCTGATGATTTAAAGATGACTTGAAAATGAGTATCTGATGACTTCGGAAGGTGCCATTATTCCTGATGATTTAAGAATGACTTGAAAATGAGTATCCGATTACTTTATGAGACTGTTCCTGATGACTTTTGGATGATTTGAAAATGAGTATCTGATTACTTCAAAAGTACGATTTTGTTTTCAATAAAATGTTTTTTTTCTGGTGATTTTAACATGAATTGCTAGTTTGATGGTGGGGTGGTGAAAGTGGTATTCTATTGGAATTAGCATGGCAGATTTAAATTAGGATGCAAAATGGCAACATTTTCATTTTTCGCTGCAGATAGAGGAAGAAGGCATATTGAAGTACTTTAGATATATTCAGGGCCACTGGAATTATGTGGCAGGAAAAGGACAAATTATGAGGCAGGGTTGACTAATTTATGTGGCAAGAAATGTCCAGTTATTAATTTACAACGCCAATAGCTCTAACTCAAGCAGATGTGAGACCAGTTGCATTGCAAATGCTTGTTACCTTTTTATTCCTGGAGATTCCTAGACACCAGGAACCATGAGGAGGAAATCCCAAGTAGGGTTACTGAAGCAGCTTGAGGGTACCAGTGAGGTTGTAGGTGGCTCTAAAAGGCTTATTTAAACTCAGAAAGTGATAAAGCATATAAACTACCACAAAGTATAGGAATAGTGGAACATTCAATAACAGCACATTTTCTACTGTTCTGAAGCATTTCCTAGCTCATTAACCATTAATTTCCAAGACAAATATCACTTGCTCACTTGTATGCTAAAGTACGCCAAATGATGTTTAAAACACTCCCCGCGGCATTTAAAAGCTGTTTTCATTGACTTCAATCCAGATTCAAATATGAGCATTATCTGCCTTAGGGGAGTACGTATATCGCTCTAAAATGCTTTTTTAAACTCAGAAAGTGATAAAGCATATAAACTACCACAAAGTATAGGAATGGTGGAACATTCGATAACAGCACATTTTCTACTGTTCTGAAGCATTTCCTAGCTCATTAACCATTAATTTCCAAGACAAATATCACTTGCTCGCTTGTATGCTAAAGTACGCCAAATAATGTTTAAAACACTCCCGCGGCATTTAAACGCCGTTTTCATTGACTTCAATCCAGATTCAAATATGAGCATTATCTGCCTTAGGGGAGCACGTATATCGCTCTAAAAGGCTTATTTAAACTCAGAAAGTGATAAAGCATATAAACTACCACAACGTATAGGAATGGTGGAACATTCGATAAAAGCACATTTTCTACTGTCCTGAAGCATTTCCTAGCTCATTAACCATTAATTTCCAAGACAAATATCACTTGCTCGCTTGTATGGTAAGTACGCCAAATGATGTTTAAAAAACTCACTGCGGCCTTTAAACACTGTTTTCATTGACTTCAATCCAGATTCAAATATGAGCATTTTCTGCAATAGGAGAGCACGACTATCGCTCTAAAAGGCTTATTTGAGCTGAGAAAGTGATAATGCATATAAACCATTACCATAGCCACTAGCATTGAATATCACTAAAACCTGCTGCTATATTCAAAGGGTGTAAACATGCAGCTTTCAATAATCTCTTCATTTATTTGCTTAAAGCCCTGGTCACAGCCACCACTCCACACACACTACACCTTTTTCAAATAACATTTTCAGCAAGATTCCCCACACGCTCTGAGTAGTACTAGGCAAGGCAGAGGAAGGGAACCGACTGTTCACTATTTTGTGGTCTGGGCGAGCTTCAACAAGAATTTTCTTTTGTTTAATATATGTACCACACACCGTATGCCCCAAGCATTCCATGTCACCCTGGGCATAATTCTCCAGCTTATGCAGCATATACATTTTTTATGATTTGCTTCCCCTTCACCATAGACCAATGTATCATCTTTGAATGCTCGTGTTCCTTACTAGCCTCTGAACATGGTGTGCATCACTCCATCCAAAACCGCTAGAGCACTAACCAAACCTAACAGTATGATTCAAAACTGGGACACACTCTTATGTATAATGACAGCTGTACACCTAATAGAAGGGTCAAACATAGTCACTGCCAGGTCTAAGAATTCTCCCTTCCTCACCACCCCTCAAGCTTGAAACTTGGGAATACTCTTTGAATCAGAGATGTTGTTTATTCCACAAGTCAACACAGTGGTTAAAGGATTCAGACTTCGTTATTTCCTGCTCTGCAAAATACTCCCTTTACTCCAAACTGGCTACCGGGTGGGCCAAATCCCTTGTTATGATCAGTCTGGACTACTCTAGACGCATTTACTTAGGCCTCTGCGAAGCACTCATTGTCAGACTGCAGAGACTACAAAAGTAGCCACCATAAGCCTTAATGCATATATTCAGAACAACATCAAACCTGCTCTGAAAGATCTCGACATAACTACTGTTTAGGTCCTCTGCACTTTCTACAAAGCCTACTGGAAAAAGACTCTATTTTTTTCTGATGTGTAATTTCTGAAAGTATTCTTTAACACATAATTGTGCAGTACATTCCAATCTGCCTGACTCCAATCCGTACCAATCCACCCCACCTCACCCCACAACAATCTAACCCACTCAATCCAGTTGATGCCAGACCAACCCAGTCCACCCCACTCCAAACCAACCCACTCACCCAAATCACTCCAATCCACCATAGTTCAGTCCTCCCAACCCAGCCCAACTCAGTCTGCCCCATCTGTCCCATTCCAATCACAAACAATCAGCCCCAATCAAATATAAAACAATCTGGCCTATCCAAACTGCCCCCACCAATAAAAAACAATCTGCCCCACACAAATCTAGAGCAATCTGCCTACTAACCTAAATATCAAATGTAATGTCTAATGCCATGTCAAAGCCAATAGGCAGCTAAACTGAATACAGAATGTACTGGCTAATGCCATGTTAAAGCCAATAGGCAGCTAAACTGAATACAACATGTAATGTGCTACTGGTGAACATTGAGCAACTAATATGTACAGTGGTGAAACACAGTCATTGGTCAAACACAATTAATAGCATCACTACCCCTAAATCTTTAACCAGTCGCAAACTAATTCATGATTTTTGTATCTAGCAGGATATAATCATGGCTTCATTCAATGTCCTATTTTTCGCTTGCGATCGTTCAGTTTGTGTTAGAAAAGGTGGAGAATTTCTGCTTTTGGACAATCCTGGTGAAGTTCTATGTAAATGGCTGGTTGAAAATATTGATGAAAGGGGTCGGCTAATCACTGAAGAGAGAGACTTCAAGGCTGTGGTTCTTTTCCAATCATCTGGTAAGTAAAATAATTAAAAATGTTTGTTTAACACATGCCATTTGTGGATAAAGAACTATTTTAGTTAGGTGCCTTTATTCAGGAATTTCAAGTTCAAAAATTAAAATGTGTACTGCCCATTAAGAAAAACTTACTTTGTTATGGATTGATAGTAAGTTTGTGTCCTTTGATATCAATACATGTTTATGTACATATTTCGGGTAATCAAGGGAAGATATTTCAAATCCTCACTGTGGTCTTGTCACAGTTTTGAAATGATCATTTTCTTTTTTTTTCAGTGAAAAAACAGTGTCTTATGATTCAAAATATTTTTGAAGACTTAATTGCAAGCTATTCTGGCACAACGGAGGGTCTAAAACAGGTGTTACTTCAAAGGGCACAGGAGGAAAAGGAGTTGTTAATGGACTGTGGCAGTCGAGGAAGTGCTGGAAGACTTAAAAGGGTATTGCGTGAGCTCCAAGAGGAAGAGATTGCAGAGAAAAGATGCAAGGAAAAAAATAAAGCCAAGCAGAGTGGCCAGGATAATATAAGAGTTGCTATCCAAGCTCATGTTGAAAGGACATCTTCTCAGCCTGGAGAAGCAAGTTCACAGATTAACTTGCAGAAACTGGAAAACCTGGCCCTTTTAGCGGGGATGGCTAGTGTCCTTCATCCGAAATCTTCAAACAAATATGAAGCAGTAGGTGGTGAAAATGAAACTTTCTTGGAGTCCCCTCTCAAATTCAAGGATCAAAGACAAAAACTTGCCTTCCCTTCACCACGTCACCAGCTGATACCCAAAAAACTATTTCCTACACAAAAAATGACTGCATCACACAATGAAGTAACACCTACTAGACCCTGCAAACGTGATCATAAAATGGCACCAAATTTGTTGACACCACAAGGTTTTTTGGCTCACAGTTCACAGTCACACAGTCTGGCCTACAGTGAATTTCTGTCTACAGCAACATTCACAGATGTGAATGTGAACCATACGCCTTGCCCTGCTGACCCATTTCCAAGCAACGAAAGAGGTGGCCTTGACGAAAGTAGAGCTAAATGAGTGCTGCCATAATACACAATTGCATATTGTTAAGCCGGCATGCTAGTCTTTTTCCTTGATGACCATAACATACCTTTTGCTGCTTAGACATATTTTTAATAACTACTTAATTTCTACCTGTCAGCAGTATCAATAGCCTCAATCCTTATTACAGCATAGAATTAATATAGTGCCTTAATTTTGTCAACGTCAACAGTAAGACACATATTTATACCTTTAAAATGTGAATAAACAAATGGAAAAGTGCTTGAGCTGTACAATGTAAAAGATGGCTTGAAGATTGATTTCTTTTTTTTCCCCCTTTTTTTCCCCTCAGGACAATGAAGATAGTGCAGGTTTCCTTCTGAATGGTGTCAGTGAAATCCTTTTTTCACCGAAAGAACTTGCATCTGCAAAATGTATAACTAAAGCTCGTGCTGGAGAAGCTGCCCTAGATGAGGAGAAGGTTGATGCATTATTTGGTAAGATATTATAAATGTTCAAATTAACTTTCAGTCAATATAGGATTATGAAAATACATTATACCTCCAATGTTTGCATATGTGGTCCTGTATTAAATTATTGCACAAGGGCTCCATCACGCTTAACTAACAGCTGGGAGGTGTAATTTTGTAACTGTTTGTCCTGGGTTTTTGCTACAAATGACATGAAAATCTGGTGCAAGGCCATGTGCTGGGATTTAATTTCCAAATATGTAGGTCTAGGTGTGTGTGGGGGGTCAAAGTGGATGAATGTGCACTGGCAGACTGCACTGCTAAAAACACTGTGCTCACAGATTGTATTTAGACCTGATCAACTGATCCATTAATTAGATCAGCCACCCTCTTCCTAGCACTTGGTTGTAAGCTCCTATTTGGATTTCTGGTCAGAATGGTAGTTTCATAGACTGTTTTCCAAATATGAATATTGAAGTAGAGTTCGGGCTCGACATAGTTGCGTTTTAAGATGGTTATGTAAATGAAATCTGGTATTGACTACTTTGTTTGCAGAGGGCACATAGGTTTGTTTCAACACCTACATCTGTACTTGAATCAATCATTCTTTCAAATACGCCAGCATTTTAAAAGCTTGGGGATTTTTAAACACCCACTTGTGTGCAACATCCAGGTCCAGATTGGCCAGATATTGACCCTCCAATATGCCCTTGTGTTTTGGGAAAATAATGTATAATGTGATGAAACAGCAAGCTTGTAGATCTGAGGTTTTCAAACTGGGGTGTGTGCAGCCCCATGGGTTTATGGGTATATTCCAGTGGGGCACAAATACCTTGTAAATGAAGATGGCCACGATGCGTGACTTTGTTTAATTAGTGCTTTTCCAGGCTGTCCTAATTATGGGAGGGTGTAATTTGCGTAATTTGATGTTGTGTAGTTATATGAAATCACAAGAATTTAAGGGCCTTTGATGTAGATGGAACTGTTCTTACCTCTTCCTGAAACGCAAACAGATTTCCTAAGTCCACAACATGCTGCTTCACTCATAAGTTCATAAAGGAGCATTTTCTTTCTTTACCTTCTACATCCTCTTCATCAATGCCTTGCTCTCACCTCTGCCTTTTTGACCAAGTGCTATTAATGTTAAACTTATGAACCCTTGCAACCAAAACCATATCTCATCAGGCACACAACATGAGATATTAGATTGGAACATTTTAAAGGCAACCCAGCTCTATGAAAAAACTAAAATAGTGGTTGTAATATGATACTAATGTATGTACATTAAATATTTCAGAGTTTATGAAGTCTGTGTGCAGGGTAAACGGCTGGCCATCACTGGACAACAGAACTATGAGAAGGAAGCTGTCTATAAAGATCTGCAATGCAAGAAGAGGACTAAAGAAAACTCCACATCTAGAAACAAACAACGAAGTTGCTGGTTTTGTTGAATCTATTTGTTCTCTTTTGTAGCCTTCTGGCTTTTCTTTTTGTTCTCATACAGTGTCATGGACTTTCTTTTGTTCTCTTGTTCAGTATCCTGGCCCCCATGGAGCTAATGATGTGCTTTAGATCAATAAAATGACATGATGGCATACCCCTGTTAATCCTTTTTACTTGAACCATTGTTTTGTTCAGTCTTTTGCCACTAGTCACTATGTAAAACAACTAATAATGTGCTGTACCTCAAAGTAAGGCAAGCCCCAGTGAGTCAGGAGCATGGGAAGTGAAGCACCACAAGTTAAGCTTTTCTGAATGGAAAGTTTAACTTTGTTGCTGGCAATTACTTTTGTATATATGGTATTTTTACAGCACCAATCTAGCCAAAAAGCATGATTCTCAGAATGATTTCATACCAGTGCCCCCCTCTTGGTAGAGATTAAAAAGTAATCTTTCCAAAGCAGAAGAATAATGATCTGATTATTGGGACCAGATTTATGGAAGTTTTGTGTTTAGTTTGCTTATGTTTTATAACTCGGAACTAATGCAAACTCCTTTTCTGGATTTAAAAACGGAAACAAATTGGTATTTGGTACGATACCTGTCCAAAGTGGGAAAAAGTTTTTAAGTTTGCCTAGGCTAAGACTAGCCTAAGCTAGACTATGGTAGACACCTTTGCACTATGATGCAGAGGTGTGTGCATGGTGCCCGGCTGCCTGATGGTCCACTGGTGCAAGGGAGAGGGGGAGAAACTGTACTTTCATGTTCTCTCCCATCATGCAACACAGCAATTTTGGGTGCTGTTCTGCGTTCAGTGACAGTTTTGTAATTCTGGCACTTAGTTCTTTGGAACTCATGGCATTGCAAATAATTCATGGTATTGTGTAAAGAAGGTATGTTACATCCAAGTGACCTTTTTTCAATTGGAAGGAAGCTTGAGGATGTGGTCATCTAAATATTTCACTATCAACAAATCCATATTCCTAAACTACTAGTGAGACCTTGCCATGAAATATTGGCAGTTGGCTAATGTGCTTGTAACATGGGATTGTCAAGGTGTAATCCAACCCTTAAGGATTTAACAGTGATCCACAGCCATTCTAAATAATTTATTAAATCATCTAGGAGCTATGCACAGTTGGCCTGCAGTTGCCAGAAAATCAGCCAAGAGTATTGCACAATCATCTGAAAGTCCACATGTAGCCATGGTTTAGTAATCCACACTCATTCTGAAGTTGTCCTAAAATAATCCTGAGTAATCCATGCTCATCACTGAGTAGTCTTTAAATCATCCTAGAGTAATCCACACTCATCCTGAAATTGCCATGGGATCATTCCAAAATAATCAACAGCCATCCTGAAGCAGTAATAGGATCATCGAGGAATAACCCACAGTCATCCTGAAATTGTAGTGTGGTCATTACAGAGTAATCAACAGCCATCCTGAAGTGGTAATGGGATCATAGGGAAACCATCCACAGTCATCCTGAAACTGTTGTAGAATCATCGTAGAGTAATCCACAAGAATCAATAAATTGTCTAGAGACCATCCTGGAGTAATTCACACTCATCCTGAAGTTGTCAATTAGTATTCGTGGAGTTGTAGAAGGTCATTACTCCCTGCCAGTGGAAGTCATCAGAACACCATCCTAGAGTAGTTTTTGTGATGATTCTAGAGTCATCTCATTTAAATTTTTCGGTCTATACGCATACTTCAGGATGGTTTGGGATGACTTCACCAGTTAATTGCAGGAATAGTCCAGCTGAAGTCATCAGATGACTTCAGAATGACTCCAGGAAGATCTTCCTTTTTGACTTGGGAATGCCCCATATGGCTATCCTGTGAAAAGAAAGGCAGCCCGAGCATGCACAGTATATTTCCAGCCATTTTAACTGACCAGAAGAGACAGTGCATAAGTCCTCCCGTAAGAGACAGCAGCAGTCTTCATGCTTTTGACAGAAATCAGGTTTGTGATAATCTAGAATAATTAGAGAAGGGATGAAGAGGAGATACATGTTTGAGGCAGTGCATCCCACTGCGTGTATTGGTTACAGGTTGCCAGGCTATACTGCTCTCTGGGGTCCAGGATGGAGCCACTGTAAAGCAAACCCTGTCCATGCTTTTATGAGGCAGCCGGAATAAGTACCTTATCAGGACAACCACTGATGACTATCTCCCTACGTGCTCTAGTTAGTTGCAGTTATGCAGGATAAATGCCATATTTCATTTGTTCCCTGGTCTTGTCTGTCTGGGGACTGAGCTCAACAGAGGATGCTCAGTTTTGTTAAGTACAGCCATGTGAGTGGCTATGCATCTTTAGTCTTTGTTCCCTTGAACTTACAATTGCCTGGTATTTTTCCTATCTTTGCTTTTGGGCATTGCCAAAGTTAGGTGAGACAAGCCTCATTCTTACTAGGTTTGATGTTGATGTTGATAGGCGGCTCACTAGTTTTTCTGGAGTAGATGTTAGTCTCCACAGATCAGAATTTGACTTTTGGAGGAACTTAAGGTGGAGGATCGCTATATACTCATGAATGTCAGAAAGATAGTGGTCAAATGTTGATGACTCTAAGGTTTCCCATGTTCATGCATTCATGAAATTATAGAAGGATAGTTTAAAAGAACTGATCAGGGTTGGTAATGAAATAAGGAAAAGGTTTAAGGCCTTGACTGTACCTTGATGGAACTCCACACTGTGTGTGTTGAAGGAAGCTGAGGTCAATCGATGTAGGGAGAAGAATCTTGGAGAAAGATGGAGATCCAGCTTGGGATACTTCCTCATATGTGGAGCTCTTTTATTCTCAGTGGAAGACTTGGGCAACAAACAGCATTAAAGGCCACTGATAGGTCCAGCAGTAGCAGTTCCACTGCTTGATTTTAATTAACTGTAAATTTCACATCATCCTAGATGGTTATCAAGATTGATTCAGTGCCTTTGACTGGGTGGAATCCCGGATAATAAACTAAGAGTGGATGTTCTCTTCTGTGGGTACTTAGAGACTGGCCTATAGCTGACTTGGCCTGTTGGATTGAGATTCTCCTTTTAGATGAACAGTCTGATGAAGGAGGTATTGATTGTGGATGAGAAAGTTATTGAATCTGGAGAGTTGTTGCATATGTTTGTTTGGTGCTGAGGTACCAAATGTGGAAAGTAAGATGTAGTTAAAGATTTGTGTGGGTCTTAGGGCGAACCAAATCACCTGCCCTCTTAAACTAGTTCCCTTAACATGATATTGTCTGTTTTAGCCACTAGTTTTGCTTGTCACGTTCCTTGAAGCCAGGATGCAGGATATGTTGTTCCTCAGGTAGTGTTCAGATTTTCTTTTTTTGGAGACAAACTCTATAGAAAAGGTATCCCAGAAGTGTCATGGTTGTTGTATTGTGGTGACTATTTATTATGAGTTGCACAATTTTGAGAATATGTAGTTCAGGTCTAGACTGGAGTCTGTTTGCATACTTAATGCATAATTTATATATCCTATGAAGGTGCTGTTAGAAATGGGGTCTCTAGTTGGCAGAGGTATACACCTTTGTCCAAAGAGGGTCCACAATCCTATTCGGGGTAGGTCACACACAATCCAAATTATCCTGTGCCCACCTTCTGGTAGCTTGGCACTAAGCAGTCAGGCTTAACTTAGAAGGCAATGTGTAAAGTATTTGTGCAATAAATAATGCAGTAACACAGTGAGAACACCACAAAAAGACACCACACCGGTTTAGAAAAATATAGTAAATTTATCTGATTAAATTAAGGTCAAAACGATCAAGATTTGATAATCACAGGTTGAAAATCACTTTTGTAATGATAAAAAGAGTCTTTAGTTCTCAAAAGCAACAATTGTCTCTTGCAAGCACAAAGTACCTGGTTTGCATCAAAATTACACGCTTGAAGACCACAAAGGAGGAGATGCGTGGAGAAAAGTTAGGGGTGTGTCGGATTCCTGGGCGCACACAGACGATGCATTGCTTCTTTTCCATGCGGCAAGGGCTTTTCGTCAAATTCCATCACACAGGCTTGAATCCTCTTTGCGATGCGGAGTCTTTTGATGCCCCGGGAAGACAATGCGTGGAAATCCTGGACTTACAGGACAAAATCACAGCTGTTGTGTCACTCTAGTGGGCGATGTGGTGGAGTTTCTGTTGCACAGCTGGCGCTGTGTCAACTCCTCTCGCAGGAAGTCAGGCTGCGTCATTCTTGCTTGGTGATGCGTCGATCCAGTGGGCTGTGCGTCAAAGTTCCGGTTGCAACATTAGCGTTGTGTCGATCTCCACTTGGGGAGCCGGGCTCTATCGTTCCGGCTCGGCGATGCAGTGATTTTGTTACCACCAGGCAGGCTGTGTGTCGATTCCGGCAGGCTGTGAGTCGATTTATGCCACACAAGGAGTTTCTTTGCAGAGCTGAAGTTTTTTTGGCCCTGAGACTCCCGGAACAGGAGGCAAGTTCAATCCAAGCCCTTGGAGAGCACTTCTCAGCAGAGCCAGAGGCCAACCAGGCAGCAGAGCAACAGCAAGGCAGCAGTCCTTTACAGTAAAGCAGTCCGTGTGAGTCCTTTGGGCAGCCAGGCAGCTTCTCTTGGGAGGTTGCAGGTTGTGGTGCAGAGTGTCTGTCCCAAGAAGTGTCTAGATTGGCAGGATCAGGGACCCACAGAGTGCACAAGGTACCTTTTCAGTACAACCCTGTCTGCCAGGATCCCAGTAGGGTTTGTTTCAGTCCATTGTGTGAGGGCAGGCCACTGTCCTTTGAATTGTAAGTTTCAGGCCCTCCACCCTTCCAGCCCAGGAAGACCCATTCAGTATGCAGATGTGTGCAGGTGTGACTGAGCATCCTGTGTTTGTGGTTGTCTGGGTAAAATGCACAACAGAGCTGTCAACCAGCCCAGCCGAGATGTGGATTGGAGACCGGTTGTAAGACATAGAAGGATGTTAAGTGCAGAAAAATGCTCACTTTCTAAAAGTGGCACTTCTAAAATAGTAATAGAAAATTCAGCCTCACCAGTCAGCAGGATTTTGAATCACCATTCTGGCCATACTAAATATGACCTGTCTACTCCTTTCTGATCAGAATCTACTACTCAAACAGTATATGCGGGTAGCCCTAATGTTAGCCTATGAAAGGAGCAGGCCTCACAGCAGTGGAAAATGAATTTAGGAGTTTTCCACTACCAGGACATCTAAAACACATAGGTATATGTCCTGCCTTTTATCTACCCAGCACCCTGCCCTGTGGGTTATCTAGGGCCTACCTTAGAAGTTACTTATATGTAGAAAAAGGAGAGTTTAAGGATTGGCAAGTACTTTTAAATTTGGCAACACAAAAGGATGTGTTGCTAAAGTTGCCCTAAGTGGGAAGGGTATGCCCAGACGTGGGTCCCTTGCTCACGGTGCCACTGGATTCAAGCTAGCCTGGCTGATGAAGGGTGATACCCTGAAACCGGTCACAGGATGCTTGTTTCAGGTCCAGGGAGGACCTAGCCTGGCAGTGACGGCTGGACAGTTCCCACGGGGAACAGGGTCAAGACTGGTTTGTGTATGGCTGCGTCAAAACTGGGGTGGCATGGTGAGCAAAGGAACGATGGATTAAACCCAGATCTTGTGATCTCAAGATGGCATCTAGTAAGGCGTCAGTGAATGCTCCATTATCCATTTGTGGGATACATATCACCCGATATGAACAAGAAAATGTAAGGAAAGCATTTTGCTTTCAGTCCTAGCAAAGTCTGAAGTTTGTGAATCTCAAAGGTATTTTTAGGGCAACTGCAATGCACACCCCCTCTTCTTGGGGTGGATTTGGGATAGGATAGGATTCTTCATTTGGAAGGAATGGTTACGTAGCAGGATCTGTGATGAACAGGAGATCTGGCGATTAGTTTTACATCTAGCTGTTAATATAGAGGTGCCCTTAAGAAATGACATTTTCACAACCTTCTAACCATATTAGCACGTCCTCTCGGCTTCCCTCTGAGAAAATGTAATTCCTATATTTTTCACTTACATTGGATTGTCTTTAAGATGTAAACACTGCTACATGTCTGTCCCCCTCTCTTTTTAGAGATATTTTTGTATGTCAGAATATTATTAGTAAAATCTTTACCTAAATAATCAGAAATATTGTGTTCTAAATATTGCTCATAACAATACTGTGCCATTTTGAGTACATACTCTATTAATAACTTCAATGGAGTGATATTTTTTAAATTATATTTGGGACATGATATTCCAATCAGACTTTTATTTGGTTAAGATATTTGGGGACCATTTTGGGATATGTATATTGTTGCTGCATGTAACACTACAACGCTCCATAGCACTCCGGGTCTTGGTATCTCCTTTGTAACTATCCGCATTAAAATAAAATATGACTGATTACAATAATAGCCTTATTACAATTTAGTCCGTACGACATGTTCTTCTAAGCTCACTGAACTGTGGCATCTGTGACTGCAGAAGTCTGAAGGACGGTAGGTGGCAGACTGTGGTTGGCCAGTACTGGCAAAACATCCCAACACACGCTAGAGTTCTCCATAAAGGTGCAACGGAATAGAAATACCAAAATGAAGGGCATCAAAAACAATGTACCTGCAAACATATTCAGGGTCAAACATCTCAGCATTACACCAATCTAAATAACATGGACGTTAGACTAATACAACGTATTTTCAGTCAAAAATATGAAATGATGACACATTATTAAACTGAATGATCAGACATATTCTTTGGATGACTGACTCATAACTGACCCATAACTTTCTGACATAGCAGAGCACATAAGGGTGCTCTGAAGCGACTATCTCTTATTTGTGGATTGCTCAACATCATACTCAAAAGTCCCCAACCAGTTAAAATGAACAATGCCAACGATAAATATATCTACACTAAACTCTTAAATCATGTCCAATTATTAGATAAGATTATATATGCAATTCTTAAAAAAAACAAAAAAAACAAAGGCAAATAACAAATGGAAACATATCTCTGTCTGAATGACAGGAAGTCCAGTGAGTCTTCCTGCATATAGCTTGCACAGCCCTTCCTTGTGGAAATGACTGCCATATTACAAAACAGGACAGAGGCCACATCTACGCTGCTTGAGACAACCGTTTTATATAACAGCCCTGACAACTAGGTGTTGCCTGAGCAACTATTAATGAGTGGCTGCGGTATAGAGTGAAAGAAAAGCAATATGTAAATCTAGTCCATGTATTTTCTAGTCCTTTAGCCTCACTGTCCACAAAAGTGACCACTGGACTTTTCACAATACGGGTCTGGACGAATCCCTTTTCCTCAGATGTTGAAACACTCAAATTGGTTTTTCCTCAAGGACCATCATTACGCCTGACCCCGTTTAATACTTATATGTTTCCACTGGCTGAGCTGGTGGAATCTTTCGCATCAGAAACATATCATATTCTGTTGCTAGCGCGTCTGGTCCTTAGAAAGTAAACTTACAAGGGGAGCGTATAGGTCGATGACCCTTTTGATTCGAATGGAGTATCATAGCTATGCAGTAATCGATGACCATCAATAATCAATGCTTGAATCAATAATCAATAGGCAACAACATTAAACATCAATGAATATCAACAACATCTCATGAATAACCACAACTAAATTATACGTTTTTATCAATTTGATTTCCCTATTTTTTACAATTCTAAGTAATAAGGTTAATTCAAACTTTATTCAATTTACTCAAGATTAATTCATTAGTGACCACCAATAAAATAACCTAATCGGAACTTGAGAAAATATGCGTTCTAATGCCTCAACATAAGCTAATAAAAAATAATGTGTTAACATGAATAGCAGCGTTCAGCAAATCAGTCCATCAATCATTTGTCACCGTATATATGTCAACGTCTCAGAATAGAAACCCTACCTAACCCAGATTAGCGTTGACATGTGGGACTTTGTGCGAAAACAATTTAGAACATCAATTTGGCAAAACATCTAGCTAGGAGAAACACTATAAACCAGCACAGTTGGCACCTAGAAAGAAAAAGGCACAAAAGTCAATCAGTCCCATTGTCAGAGCTACCTATCCATGGTATGGATCAGCAACAAAGTCAGTCTTCGTCTTCAGGTCATCAATCGATCAGCATCACACCAGGCTCTCAAGAACATGAGCCCAATGACAGAATCTCGAATCTCTTCGAACGTCCACACCTAACCTCGAACATCTATTCTCTTCAATGGTTCTCCCTCTAGATCTGTTTTCCCCCTGTGTCACAACATTATATTAAAGTCACCCAGCCTATCCCCCCAAACCTAATTGATCAATTAGTCACCATATGTGACGCTAGCCAATGACTTTTTATTTTGCAAATCTATGAATTCTAATATTTCGCTGTTCTCAGGGTGTTGATTGGTTCACTGTACGATGTCCTCATCATCCGGCTCATCAGGTATCGAAAATGTTGCATCTTCTTCTCCAGTCAGTGTCTCTATTGTTCGAGTCCTGGGAAAGTACATCTCTTCTGCTTTACACAGACTTTGATACAAATTTGATTCCCTCCTCTCCTGTCCATCGGTACATTGCAGAAAGTTCTAGCTAAGCAGACTTTATTAACATCAAGTGGTTCAGGGTCAGTTCAACACATTAGCTTCTCTACAGTGCATGGTTATTCCGCTGCTGCATGAGGCCTGGCAAAACTAGGCCACAACTTCGGCTAAGTTAACTCTACAATATAATGCAAAACATACATTATAGAGCTCAATATCACATACTATTACATTATTATTACGCATTTTCAATATTTCATGCATTTTTAATCATTTTAGTACAACTCGTGAGTTGGCAGCCACTATTCAATGGCACATTTTAAAACGTGCACATTAATATTCTACATTAATTTACTCTACATATTATTATTATTCAAAATGCATAAACATTCATTAATCATTTTAATTAACATATCTGCATCAGCAATCCCCCCTCTGATGACTAAATATGTCATCGCATCACCTTTACCATCATTATTTTCATAATTCACTCTCCTCAGTGTGTTGTCTCCTTCTCAAATCTTCTCTATAAATTCTTCCCCTGTTTTGTTCTTCCTTCCTCTGATTATTTTTATACCTTTTCAATTTAATCTTTTTTCATCATTTACATAAACCCCATAACCCTAATATGTAAGCAATCACAATTAATATTCCCTGTATGATTTTTAATAATACCACATTCCAAATGTTACTAAGCCAATTTCCAACCTTTTCCCAAACACCTGGTTCCTTCAATTCTTTCAAATCCTTACTTGAGTTAGTCAGGTTAGTAAGTAAGTCTCTTATCTCCTTACTGTTGTTAGGTATATATGAGCAACAATGCCTAGAGTAATCATTTTACAGACTCCGCAGTGTTTCGCTAGAAGGATGTCTAAAGCAAGGCGATTCTGAAGCGTCATTGCTGTATCCGCAGCTAATTCTGTATCTACCAGGAGTATTGCCCCTGTAAAATTTGTCAGCATGTTATCCACAATAGTAGACAACTTTTGTGTCTTGATCGAATTCAGGATGACTCCCAGTGAGGGAATCACCGCACCAAAGATATCTCCCACAACTGCAGAAGAGGTTACCCTCCTCTGTTGCTTATTATGTAATTCAGTAAATTTCAGAAACTTCTTTAAGTCATCTATCTGATAAATCTTTGGGAAAACTATCCCCAAATAAACTGTCCCATACCATCCTCTTGGAAGATGGTAATAAGCATTAAGTCCACAAATATAATAGATACATGGAATCGCAGGGTCCTGACCATTCAACGTAAAAGTCCATTTACTCTGAAACAAAAACACATGCCTACCTTCACTCGTTCCCACAAATAAAGTGTCAGTGCGTGATTTTGGCCTATATATACAAAGCTTCCTTACGTGTAATGCATCTAATGCTAATTTCCCTTGCGTTTTAATTGCAGTATAAGCATAATCATTCTTATAAGTTCTTTTCTCTAAGCCTTTTTCTAATTTTTCTTTTAATGCTTTTCTCCTGTCATCAGTATGCCCTATGAAGCTCTTTTCTAAAGGTGTAAGCAAGCACAGAAAATTATTTCTATGCACGTATGGGGTTCCAAATGTTAGGGTAGGCTCAAATAATCCTCTAACTAATACCATATCATGATCCTTAACTACTCTACTCAGATATCTAATAGGAAAAAACGAAAACACCAAATCAAAATTAGAATAAAAATACTTTATATACCCTTGATTATAGAACCTTGTTAGTAGCAAACTACAGCTTTTTCCGTAGGTTAGCAGAAGACTATGGTACGTAACCCCTTCTTCTACTGATGAAGCAATTTGTGTGCACACAAGACAATCCCTTGCATCCATCGTCTCAACATACTCACTCAATGAGCGATAGAAAAAACATTAGAAGAAAGCTCTCCTTGAGCATTAGTATATTTACGCAAATACTTCTCATCTAACTGAAACCTTTCTAAAGCTGTTAGTGTAGTAGTCTCAAGAATAGAAGCACGATTGACTCCTTTTGTATCAAAAACAGATATTCCCACAATCACTACTATAAACAAAATCCCACACATAATAGCCAATCCAATGATCATATATTTACAGTGTCTAGCATTCCTAACTTCATTATTTAACTCACCCATGATCTGTAAAGAATCAGAAAGCAGAAGAAACTCTTATATAAGGAGTAGTAAAATCAAAAATAAGAAAAAAAGACTTCTCTCACAGTTCAGTTTCACATCCACGAACCCTTCTCCTTGTCAGAATCGATTAGCAGCTTGTCACATCCGGGTTTTATGTCAAATCAGGTTATCAATGTCTCTTTCGGTTTTATTTTCAACAGTCTCTTTAAAGTATTTCAGATTGGCTCAACAATGCAGCTTCTAGTTTCCCTTCAAGTTACATCAAAGTACTGACTCAGAACCTCTCTATCAAAGCAAAAGGACATAAACTCGTGTTGCCATTCATTTGTAGCTGCATATGCTCATTCAGGACCTGAGTAACGCCGACTTGCTATTCTCTTTCTTTCCAACTTTCGATCACCACTTATTTCTCCTTCACTCAATTCTTCTTTTCTCATAGTATCCACTTCTTCTTCTATTGTTTCATTTATGACCAATTCCTTTCTTTTTTCCACTTGCGACTAAGGCCAATTTTCTCCTTTTCTCAATCCTTCTGTCAATATTTTTCTCAGGATTGGACTCTTCTCTTTCTCTTTCTCTATGGTGTTTTCTCTTGATGGACCTGGAACGGGCTCAGGAGGAGTTGGATTACTTTGACTTTGCTCCGTCTCAACTCTTTCCCCCTCTTGGTCTGGCACTTGCTCTGTTTGTTTTTCAACACTGTCTGCTTCTGGGAACCTCTGCTGAGCTAGGCTCTCCTGCTGTATCCGTAGAGATTGATTCTTCTTCACCCTCCTGTAAATATTCACCTTTGTCTCTTACAGAGGTAATAGAACCATCTTCCACAAACTCTTGCTCAAGTCCAGGCTCTCTTGGCTCCTTTTCTGGTTCAGGTGCAGCAACCTGTTTCGCTGTTGTTGGTGCTCTCAACAACACTTCTTCATGATCCTGTGGACATGCCACTTTCTTCATATGACTTGCGTGTATCCAGTTCGGGAGTCATGCACACTTCACAGCTTTCATTGTCGTTAGGACAACTTGGTAAGGCCCTCTCCAGCGTGGCTCTAAACAAGTCTTGCAAACATGTTTTCGGACAACGACCCAGTCACCAGCTCTCAGATTGTGGCCTGGATTGTGGATGGGTGGCAGGGTAGTGGCCTGAACCTGCTGAGAGAAAGAGCGAACCACATCAGCAAGACCCTTGCAGCAGTCCAACACCATATCATCTGTAATATTTACAAGTGCATTGGCTGGAACTGCTTGTAATCTCATTGCTCTGCCCATGAGGATCTCATGGGGCAACAGCCCTGTCTTCCTGTCAGGTGTATTTCTCATCAGCATCAACACCAAAGGCAATGCATCTGGCCATTTCAGATTTGTAGCTGCACACATCTCGGCAATTCTTGATTTCAATGTACCATTCAACTGTTCCACTAGTCCTGATGCTTCAGGGCGGTAACTACAATGCAACTTCTGCTCAATGTTTAGTGCTGCACATAGAGTTTTATCACCTTGTTGTTGAAGTGAGTTCTCCTATCTGATTCTAAAGAGATCGGAAACCCGAAATGCGGTATCAACTCTCTAAGCAACAAATTTGCTACTGTGAGACTGTCATTCCTTCTTGTGGGGTGTGCTTCAATCCAGTGACTAGAAATGCACACAATCACCAACACGTACTTCAAACCTCCACACACAGGCATCTCAATGAAGTCCAATTACATTCTGCTGAATGGACCTCCTGCTCTTCCAATGTGGCTCAAATTCACCACTGTCCCATTTCCCACCTTTAGCTGCTGACAGACTACACAGCAATGACATACTGTCTCTGCTGCCTGCCTAAACTTAGGATTGAACCAGTCAATCTTGAACAAACAAACCATGGCATCCCTCCCAATGTGTGCCTGTCCATGGTAATACCTGGTCATTTGGGACAACAAACTATTTGGAAGGACCATTAGACCAACCTCAGAAACCCAAATTTCATCGGCTCTTTGGACACATTTCAGTTTAGACCAAAGTCGTTTCTCTTCCTTGTCAACATTATTTTGCAGTGTTTTTAACTCTTCCAAGGTATCGATCACTTTCAATGCCAAACTTGTACATGTATTGTCTTCTTCTGACATCAGTTCCCACTGATCTTTGAACAATATACAGTTCAATGCGCAAAATCTTGTGACTTGATCCGCATATCCATTTCCTAGTGAGATGTAATCTTGTGTCTTTTGATGTGCACTGCATTTTACCACAGCAATTTCTTCAGGTAACTGTATTGCATACAGCAATTCCTTTATTATGTTACCATTTCTTACTGGTGAACCAGCAGAGGTCAGGAAACATATTTGCGAACACAATTGAGAAAAATCATGAACAATTCCAAATCCATATTGGCTATCTGTGTAAATGGTAACTCTCAATCTAGCAGCCACATGGCACGCTCTAGTAAGAGCTACCAATTCTGCTACTTGTGCAGAATACACTCCTCGAAGCCAAGAAGTCTCTAAAGTACCTGTAATCGTGCACACAGCATATCCTGCTCTCAGTGTTCCTGTACCATCTCTGAGACATGATCCATCAACAAAGACAATTTGGTCATTTTCTTTCAATTGTGTATCTCTGATATCTGGTCTGGATTTCGTGCACAATTCAGTTACCTCGACAATCATGATCAATGTCTTCCTCTTTTTCAGTTTCAACAATATCACTTTGAAGTAATGTTGCTGGGTTCAGCACTGTACATCTTTTCAATGTTACATTTGGAGCACCTAGAATGCTCGTCTCATACCTTGTCAGTCTGGCACCAGTGAAATACTGCGTTTTCGTCCTTGTCAGTAAAATCTCCACAGAGTGAGGTACCATTACCGTCAATGGGTATCCCATCACCACTCCCTCACACTGTGATAAGCTTTGACCAACTGCCGCGCGCAAACAACCTGGTAAGGCTGCTGCGACTGGGTCAACGGTAGCGGAAAAATAGGCTACTAGGCGATAAGCACCTCCATGGACCTATGTCAAGACAGACAAAGAACAAGCATCACGTTCATGACAAAACAATATAAATGGCTTCGTGTAATCAGGCATACCCAATGCTGGAGCTCTGCACAAACTCTCTCTCAACTCATTGAACGCTTTCATCTGATCCTGATCTAAAGTAATGGGATCTGTAACTTCCTTATGTGTCAGCTGCTGCAACGGTTTGGCTATTTCAGCAAAATTCGGAATCCACCGAAGACAGTAACCTACCATTCCTAGAAACATTCTTCTATTTCCCTGTTAAGTCGGAGGACTTCTCTGCAGTTTCATTGTAATCCTTTCTCTTGAATTTATCCTTGACCATTTCTCAATTCGGTGTCCCAGATATTTCACTGACTTCTGGCAGTACTGCAATTTTAAAGGTGTCACTTTATGTCCGAATTTTCCCAAATGATTCAACAAGGCAATCGAGTCGTACTTACACTCGTCCCTCGTTTTGGACGCAATCAGTAAGTCGTCAATGTACTGCACTAGAGTTGATTGGTACTGTAACTCCAATGACTCCAGATCTGATTGAACAGAGAAACTGTGACTCCGTGTACCATTGAGGAAGCCTGCACCAGCTGTAGAATCTTTGTAGGAATTTGAAACTAAAAAGAAACTGACTATCCTCATGGAGAGGCACAGAAAAGAAAGCTTGTGACAAATCAACCACTGTAAACCACTCTGCATAGCATGGAATCTGAAACAATATTACCGCTGGGTTCGGCACTACAGGACAAAACTTGACCACCATGTCATTCACTTTTCGCTAGTCTTGCACAATTCGTACTTTCCCACGAGGCTTTTTCAGGCCAATTATCAGTGAATTAAATGGACTGCTCAACACTTCTTTCAAAACCCCTTGTTTCAGAAATTCTCCAGTTATCTGTGCCACTTTTATCAAAACATCCTGTGCCGTGTTATACTGTGAAAGCTGCGGAAACACTACATTATGGTTCAAAATGATCTTAATCGGCTCCACTCCCTTGATCAAACCCACTTCTTTACCTGTCAGGTCCCACACATTTTCCTGTACTGTTTCCTGCAAGTCTGCATGCAATTATTTCACAGTAAATATTGTGAAAAACTCAATCAACAGGTACTCTTCATTAATGGTTTCATTTTCAGTTTCAGGAGCTTTTTCTTCCTCATCGTCACTATTCGTCTGAACCTCTATTCTATTAGTTGAACAACTATTCGAACATCTGGTCTTACACAACAAGTCCCTTCCTAGTAGAGATACTGGACTTGAGTCACAGACTACAAACTTATGGAGTCTCTGGAAGTTGCCAATCTCCACCTGTACTGGATCTGTGATCAGATTTATCAACTGTCTATTCGCTGCCCTTACAACCTGCACTGTTCTGCCTGAAAGAGGTAAGTTTGGAACGTTCGCACTTCTTACTGTAGAGCATGTAGCTCCTGTGTCCATTAGAAATGAGACCCTATGACCCATCACCTTTCCTTTCACAAAAGGTCCTCTCTGATCTACTTCTAGGGATGCTGCAAGCATACATGGCTCCTCATCTGAACTTTCACACATCCATTCGGCGCTTATTCCATTCTCACTATGTAATGGGAATTGGTGCACTGTCACTACTTCTGTCTTGTCTCTGACCTGTGACCTGCTGAGTAAGCATCATCTGTTGCTGTGCCATCGGGGCTTAGGGTATCTGCATTTGCTGTCTAGGTACCATTGGAACCTCCTGCTGCATTGGTTCCAACTGTGTCATTTGTGCTCACAGCATTTGCATCGGCTGAAAATTCTGCACTTGATTCATGTTATCCTGAACACTCGGATTATGTCCTCTCATTCTAGGGACTTTTACAGTTTGAAATGTATTGACATCACCACTTTGCTGAACAACACTATCCTGCACCATCATTGGACACTCCCGCTTCCAGTGTCCACGTTTCCGCGAAGATGACACCGCAACATCTTTTTCATCCCTTGCACATCATTTTGAACCACCACAGTGCTCAAATCCGGACCACAATTCATATTGATTCCACGACCCATACCTCTCGCTTTGGGTTGGGACATGACATGACTCTTAATCATCTGACCTATTTCAGGTCTCAATCCTTCTACGAACCTGAACACAAAGTGCAACATGTCTTTTGGCTCAATTGCTTCCTTACCACTGTACTCCTTGAACGCTTTCAGCAATCTCTCATAGTAGGTATGTATTGACTCCTTTACTTCCTGCACTGTCCTGTCAATTCTCTGCCAATCGTTTTCAGGAACTCAATCACCTTGTAATAATGTTTCATTACTTCAGGTGATGGTGCACCTGTAACTCTGTCCCTTTCAGGTTCACTCGTCGGCCAATCCACTGCTCTCTTGCACTCAACCCACAAATCAGCTGGCACTACTATCTCCAACAGAGTATTCAAGTCTTCCCACAGACATTTCAAAAGCTTCACAAATCTATCTGTGTGCTGGTACCACTCAACCGGTTTCTCTCTCAGTTTTGAATAATCATTTGTAAATGACCAAATATCACTCCTGTGCCAAGAAACATGAACAAATTGCCCTCCTGGAATTTCCCTCATTGGTAAACTTTTTACTGGAACCTTTTCTTTCTGAACGCTTTCAGACCCTTCCTGTGAATCTCGTTTTCATTTATCCTTCTTCTTTACCCATCTGCCTTCCCACTTCTCTAATGCTCCCCAAATCTGAGCACTCTGCAATAACTCTTTGAGATGCGCTTTCATCCCAGCTGACCTCATGTGTTCAAAATCTTTTGCCTCAAAATCTGACCTGTAGCTTCGTTTCAAGTGCTTTGTTTTCTCAATTTCTATGTCATGTTTATCTGCCAGATCTGCCAATTTCTGATGTATCTTGCCCACTTCTCTCGCAATTCTCGGTCACAAGTAACTCAGCTCTTCTTCTGTATAGGATTCTAACCTATTTACTCCCTTTAACCCTTCAACTAGTTCGGTATTTCGGTAGCCTGCCTTACGGAATTAATCTGCTCTTTACCCTTGGATGTATTTCGAGGGGAATTCAGACTGTGTAACCACTACTTTTAACTGCTGTGCTGTTAGTCCCTGTAATTAAACATTACTCGCGTTCTGCAATGGCACCTGTTGTACCACTGCAACTGGAGTTTGCGGTGTCAAAAGCTTCAAGCTCTGACTTACATTCGGGCCATTTAAGGCATCTGGAAGTGCAACGAGTGGACTAAGGTCCATTAATGGCCTAGGTCCATCGAAAGTCTGACCCATAGATGATATTACCTGCACATGATCTCTCACCCCCTCCTCACGAGGCTTTGTGACATTTCACCCTGTTCTCCTTCAATCGGCTTATTCTGCGCAATCAATGGTACAGCTGGACCAACAGTAATCGGCAACGATATTGCATCTGGTGCTGCTCTGACACCCGCTTTTTGTGAAAGTGCTATTCCCATACTCTGATTCATTACTGGTGTCACATCTGACTGTGTCCCTGTCATTGGTGTGAACTTCGGCAAACTCTGTGGCTGTGCCTGAGGCAACAACATTGGAGTCGGTTCAGTTTGAACTAGCATTGGCCTCGGAACCACTTGCTCCGTAGGAACCACTAAGTTTGAAGTTGTCTCGAGAATTGGTATCTCTGGATAAATTCTCTTTACCGGTGGTGGGTGCATCTGCACTTGGACTACCAAAGTAGTCATGGCATTAGTAGTACTCTGCACTACCCCTTGTACCTGTCCATTATCTGTCTGTACTGGTCCCACTGTCCCGACACTTGAGCTGGGGCAGTTGGAGCAGAACTAGTACTTGGACCCCCTTCATGTATCACATATGGTGGAGGTCGGTCTCTCAACACCTGAGTAATAAGGTCCTCAACATCTGAATCTTCTTCTTCCTCATAAATCTTTTTCTTCTTCTTACCCCCTGACAAACTCTTATCACTCTTACTAGTATCCTCTTTCTCTTCTGACTCATTATCCTCTGTAACAACTTAACACCTTGCAATGCCGCCATTCTCCACTTCGTCTGCTCCCAATCCCATCTTGCCTCTGCCAAGGACTTCTCACCCTTCCTTATTCTCTTCTGGGATTTCATTTCTTGCTGTTGTCTTGCCATGAGCTCCCAAACCGCTAATGCCTCAAACTATGCTGGTCTAGGAAGTGGCTTCATCTCATATAATGTCATTCGCAATTGATCCAAAATTCTCAAATTAAATGTTCCACGCTCTGGAAACGCTAAAGCTCCCTGTTTCTCTGTCAATTTGCACCACTGCTTTAACCAAAGACATGGCGCAACACCTCACTCCTCCATCACAATAAATGCCAGAGAATTTTCCAGTGGGGTCGGCTCCCCCACTGTCGCCTTAATGTGTGTATCGCCCTTTATGGCACTCTTAAACGCTTTGAAAAACTTCACCTTCCTCTGTTGTATTTATTCGATTCAATAAGGAAATTACTTTTACTCCCAAGATTCCCTTCACCTGCTTTCTCAACCGATTGCCTCTTATGGACGGCTGCCAATCCGCTCGTGACTATTCTCACTAACCAACCTATCCCAGCGCGGCTCACTCTGACATCACACTCACACTCACACACTGCAGCTGACAAAGTCTTGCTGCTTGTCCTCCTAATCTTCAACTCACACGGAACTAATGCAAAAATATAGCGAGCACTAACCAAAAACCAATAACCAAAAACAAACCTGCTGGTTTACTACAGGAAGGTACACAATCGCTTCAGAGACCTTACGGATTTTCACTGATGGCCCTTTCGCTCATGCAGCTGTTCCTCTTTCTCAGTCTCCCACATTCGCAATTAAAACTTTACTCTCAACTGATCAATGGGTCTGTCCTGGTGCACATAGGACTCGCCAGATCTCAGTCTAAATGTTTCTTTTACTCACTTAACTTACACACCGACTTGTTGATCATGCCCAATCAACCTACTAAACCAGACAGATTACAACATATAACCCAAGTGTCTCCTACACTTGTCAATATACTCTGGAGTCTTAGACCACGCAGGGTCCAAACATCACCAACAACCACATGGACAATTTTTGAGAACAAAGCGCCACACGCATATGAAGTTCGACGACTTCCCTACTCTCCTACTGCGGAGTACGCACACTCCTACTAAACCTCAACTGGAGTACGCAGACTCCCTACTTTCCTCACATACATCACATTTCACCTGGGGTCTGCATAAGCCTTTGCAAGCGCAACCTACCACTTTCACACTATCAAAAAGACGCTGAGAACATACCCAACTTTTCTAGTGGGAAGCAGGACCTGGGAAGCCGTTTCTTGTCTTAAGGGGACATCATCTTTGCTACAATTGCCATTTCAGAAAAACAAAATTCAAACCTCATAAAAATGAATAACTAACCCTAATTTAAACTACCACCATAACCATCAATCACCACATAAGTAGTTCTGCAAAGATACTAACCATCAACCTGCTACCAAATACTGCTAGCGCGCCTGCTTCTTAGTAAGTAAAATTACAAGGGGACCTGTATAGGTTGATGAACCTTTGGATTCACATGGAGTATCCTAGATATGTAGTAATCGATGACCATCAATAATCAATACGTGAATCAATAATCAATAGGCAACAACATTAAACATCAGTGAATATCGACAACATCTCATGAATACCCACAACTCAATTATATGTTTTATCAATTTTATTTCCCTATTTGTTACTATTCTGAGTCATAAGGTTAATTCAAACTTTATTCAATTCACTCAAGATTAATTCATTAGTGACCACCAATAACATAACCTAATCAGAACTTGAGAAATGATGCATTCTAATGCCTTAACATAATCTAATAAAGAATAATGTGATAACATGAATAGCAGCGTTCAGCAAATCAGTCCATCAATCATTTGTCACCATATATGTCAACATCTCAAAATATTAGTTTTTGTGGGACTTCATGCGAAAACAATTTAGAACATCAATTTGGAAAAACATCTAGCTAGGAGAAAAACTATAAAACAGCGCAGTTGGTACCTAGAAAGAAAAGGCACAAAAGTCAAACAGTCAAATTGTCATAGCTACCTATCCACGGTATGGACCAGCAACAAAGTCAGTCTTCGTTCAGGTCATCAATCGATCAGGCTCTCAAGAGCATGAGCCTAATGACAGAATCTTCGAACGTCCACGCCTAACCTCAAACATCTATTCTCTCCAACAGTTCTCCCTCTAGATCTGATGTTTTCCCCCTGTGTCACGACATTATATTAAAGTCACCCAGCCTATCCCTCTAAACCTAATTGGTCAATTAGTCACTATATGTGACGCTAGCCAATGACTTTTATTTTACAAATCTAAGAATTCTGACATTTTGCCATTCTCAGGGTGTCGATTGGTTCACTGTACGATGTCCTCATCATCCGGCTCATCAGGTATCGAAAATGTTGTGTCTTCTTCCCCAGTCAGTGTCTCTATTGTTCGAGTCCAGGGAAAGTACATCTCGTCTGCTTTACACAGACTTTGATACAAATTTGATTCCCTCATCTCCTGTCCGTTGGTACATTGCAGACAATTCTAGCTAAGCAGACTTTATTAACATCAAGTGGTTCAGGGTCAGTTCAACACATTAGCTTCTCTACAGTGCATGGTTATTCCGCTGCTGCATGAGGCCTGGCAAAACTAGGCCACAACTTCAGCTAAGTTAACTCTACAATATTATGCAAAATATACGTTATATAGCTCAATATGACATATTATTACATTTGGATTACTCATTTTCAATATTTCATGCATTTTTAATCATTTTAGTACAACTCATGTGAGTTGGCAGCCACTCTTCGTCGGCACATTTTAAAACGTGCACATTCATTTTCTACATTAATTTTCTCTACATATTATTATTATTATTCAAAATGCATAAACATTCATTAATAATTTTAATTAACAGATCTGCGTCAGCACTGTAGATATGCTCCCATTATTAAATGAGGGTGGAGTTTTTGCTGCCTGCAAGGGGACTGTGGTGGATTGGATGGGAATTAACCTTCAGTGTAATACTGACAAAACTGAGGTGTTGTTATTTGGTGCAGATCTGATCTCTGGTTGAACTGTTTGTTAGGCTAGAGATATTCCTGCCCCTCCTTATCCAGCTGATCTGGGCTTTCAATTTGATCTTCTTCAGTCTTTCAAGTACTAGATTGGTTTGGTGGTAAAATCTTGTTTTTAGATTATGAAAATGTTAAAGAAGTTCATAACTATAGTCATTGGGGAAGCTCAAAGAGTGGTTGTAGAGGCACTGGCCATCTCATGCCTGGATTATAACAAGTTCCTTTATATGGGCCTACCGGATTATCTTCTTCAGTGTTTGCAATTGGTTAAATACATGGCTACTCGCCTATTGTTTTACCACCCCATCGCTCAGCAATCTCCTTGTACTTACTGGAGTGGCACTGGTTACCAGTAAAATAGAAAAACGTGTTCACAAAGTAGGTCTTTAGCCCTTTCTACTTCCCATGACACAGGGCCCCTGTATTTGTCTGCCAGACTGCAGCAGCACCATGGAGCTAGAATGCTTTGCTCAAGTGAGGCTCGGCTAATGGTGGTATCTCACTTTAACCCTCTGGGTGTCCAGGACGTAACGGTTAAGTCCTTCTTTGCACAGCTCGGATGCTTTACGCTAGCGCACCCCAATGGACAAGCACCCCCATCCCATGGGCAGGGATGGAAGGGGAATTGCAACCCCGACTCCCCAGTGATGTCTGACGACGTCAGTGCATATTCGCGCACTGACCTTGGCAAGGGCTGCCCCCCCACTGTGCTGGAAGCTCAGCTTCCAGCGTGGATCGGAAGAGAAATGCAAAGGCATATTTTAGGCCATTTCTGCCCCGTTGGGGCAGATTGGCCTACTTTTTATTAGGCCAAACTGCCCCCGAGGGAGGGAAAAACCGCTAAGGCACCAGGGATTTTTTTTGGGCCCATTTCACGAAAGGGGAGCAAATCTATTTTAGACCATTTCTGCCCCCTTGAGGGCAGATCGGCCTATTTTTATTAGGCTGATCTGCCCCGGGGGGGGGGGCAGAAACCACTTAGGCATCAGGGATAGATGTGTGTGTGTTTTGTTTGGGGGCAGCCCCTTGCGCAACGGTCGCTCCCCATGGGGGCACATTACCGTTGGCCATATTTGCCTCCCTTGGGGCCAGATTGGCCTATTTTTGTAAGGCCCATCTGCCCCCAAGGGGGGCAGAAAGCCCACCAGAGACCAGGGTAGATTTTCTTTTTTTTAAAAAGAGGTTCGGGGTATGGCCATACCCCCACCCCAAATTAATGGGGACAAATTTGTTCTACCTACTGGTTTGGGCAATTACCCCATATCCACTCCTTAGGGGAGCAGAAAGCCTTCTAGATGGCAGGGAATTTCTTTTAAAAAATAGTGCGGCAGTGGCTACCAACCACTATGGGCATGGTTATGCTCCTACCCCAACTGAAGAGGGTAACAGTCTTTCACCACTCTCCCTGCCCTATCCCACGGCAAGCAAGAGGACATTTGATTATTTGGGGTTTTGGTATTACATTTGGGCCATGAGAGCTTGTCTAACTCTCAAAATCGTCCCACTTGGAATGGTGAGGGCTACACTTTTTGGACTTTGGAACGCTGCCATGTAGAAAAATCTACAAGACCTAGACACATCTCAAAACTAAGCATCTGGGTGAGTCCAGGGTAGTGTGTTAAAAAAAACAGGTCAGTTGTCAATGTAAAAATGGGATGTGTCCATGTTGCGTTTTGGGGCGTTTCCTGTCACAGGCAGTAGGCCTACCCACACAAGTGAGATACCATTTATATTGGAAGACTTGGGGAAATGCTATGTGGAAGGAAATTTGTGGCTCCTCTCAGATTCCAGAACTTTCTGCCACCGAAATGGGAGGAAAAAAGTGTTTTTTTTGCCAAATTTTGAGGTATGCAGAGGATTCTGGGTAACAGAACCTGGTGAAAGCCCCACAAGTCACTCCACACTGGATTTCCCTAGGTGTCTAGTTTTAAAAAATGCACAGATTTGGTAGGTTTCCTTAGGTGCTGGCTGAGCTAGAGACCAAAATCCACAGCTAGGCACCTTCCCAAAAAAACGTCAGTTGTCAGTGCAAAAATGTTATGTGTCCATGTTGCGTTTTGGGGCGTTTCCTGTCACGGGCAGTAGGCCTACCCACACAAGTGAGATACCATTTATATCGGTAGAATGTGGAAATGCTGCGTGGAAGGAAATTTGTGGCTCCTCCCAGATTCCAGAACTTTCTGTCACCGAAATGTGAGGAAGAAGTATTATTTTTTTGCCAAATTTTGAGGTTTGCAACGGATTCTGGGTAACAGAAGCTGGTGAAGGGCCCACAAGTCACCCCATCCTGGATTCCCCTAGGTGTCTAGTTTTTTAAAATGCATAGGTTTGGTAGGTTTTCCTAGGTGCTGGCTGAGCTAGAAGCCAAAATCCACAGCTAGGCACTTTGCAAAAAACACGTCAGATTTCAATGTAAAAATGTGTTATGTCCCTCTTGAATTTCCTGTCGCTGACACTAGGCCTAGCCGCACAAGTGAGGTACTATTTCTATCAGGAGTCTTGGGGGAACACAGAATAGAAGAACAAGTGTTATTGCCCCGTGTCTTTCTCTAAAATGTTTCCTTCCAAATGTAACACAGTGTGTAAAAAAGACATTATTTTGAGAAACTCCCTGCTAATAGTGGGACCCCGGAATTCAGAGATGTGCCAGTAACCACTGCTTCTCAACACCTTATCTTGTGCCCATTTTGGAAATACAAACATTTCCTTGATACCTATTTTTCACTCTTTATATTTCAACAAATGACTTGCTGTATACCCGGTATACAATGAAAAACCATTGCAAGGTGCATTGCAAGGTGCAGCTCATTTATTGGCTCTGGGTACCTAGGGTTCTTGATGAACCTACAAGTCCTATATATCCCCGCAACCAGAAGGGTACAGCAGACATAACGGTATATTGCTTTTGAAAATCGGACATTGCAGGAAAAAGTTACAGAGTAAAACGTGAAGAAAAATTTCATTTTTTGTCACCTCAATTTCAATATATGTTTTTTTCACCTATTATTTTCTGTAGGGAAAGCTTCTGGGATCTACACAAATGATCCCTTGTTGAATTCATAATTGTGTGTACTTTTTTAGCTTTTTGGGATCCAGCATTGGTTTCACAACCATTTCTGTCACTAACTGGAAGGAGGCTAACAGCACAGAAAATAGTACAAATGGGGTATGTCCCAGTAAAATGCCAAAATTGCATTGAAAAATTTGTTTTTCTGATTCAAATCTGCCTGTTCCTGAAAGCTGGAAAGATGGTGATTTTAGCACCACAAATCCTTTGTTGATGCCATTTTCAGGGAAAAAAAACCACAAGCCTTCTTCTGCAGCCCTTTTTCCCACTTAAAAAAAAAAAAACTAAATTGTATCTGTATTTTGTCTAATTTCGTGGTCTCCTCAAGGGGAACCGACAAACTCTGGGTACCTTTAGAATCCCTAGGATGTTGGAAAAAAAGGAAGCAAATTTGGCATGGGTAGCTTATGTGGACAAAACAATATGAATGTCTAAGCACGGACTGCACCAAATAGCCAAAAAAAGGCCAGGCAGTTGAGGGGGAAAATACCTGGCAGAGAAGGGGTTAAGCAAGTTTGGATTGGGGGGGGTGTTATCCTTTATGGTACAAGCTGTGAAAACCTAGAATGGTTTACCATTTCAACTTAGACCTCTGCATGATGAAATAGGCTTTTGGAAAGGCTTAAAATGCATCTATTTAGGATTTAAGTATTTCCTTCGCCTGGGTTACCTGTTGGATCAGTGCCAGGGCACACTCTGACCTGTTGTGCACTATAGAAGTCTATTCATTCTTTCATTCATCCATCCATCCAACTGAGGATTGGTGTACATGTGCGAGCAAACAGAAACTGGTCTATGGTAGCAGGGTCGCGCTGGCCAATAGGGCAATAAGGCAATGCCTAATGGGCTAGTTTGACAGATCAGTGCATGGCCCAGTATTTTAGCAGTAGAGGGCTGGTTTTATGGCACAGTGGGCAGGTTTTAACTGTTAATTTCACTGATATTAGACTTTTTTTGCTAAATGCTTTGCTAATGGAAGCCACTTTCGTTTTGGTGCCTGAACATATATGTTGTCCCAGTCTGACCCTGGCAGGCAGATTAAAGGTTCACGAATATTGTGGATTGTGTGTAGATTTTCACCTATACAGATCCTGGACACCTATGATCTATCCAGTTCCCAGCTTTACCCTGACAAAGTGAAACAAATAACATTTCCTCCACTTTATTTGGAGAGGAACAAAGATCTCTGCAAGCAAAACATCTTTGTTTCACAACTGCTAGTGTACCACGAGAGTTTATTTGAACAGTCTTGTAAAGACCCAAAAGATTCATTAGAGGTGATAACCTTCTCAGGCAAACGAAATCCAAGTCAAGCCCTCCTGATAGGTCAGGGGCTCACAATAGAAGTAAAGCATCCCTCAGATTGACATAAGAACCTTGCATACAAGGCTCAGTTCGATTCATACATGCCGTAGCAAAGGGGTCTCCAAACGTACGTGTAATGGGAGCTTCTGATGTTCAATGCAAACAATTGTGAGCTACTAGTTTTATTAGTGATGCAATAGTGGCCAAACCTGTCAAGATTACTAGCAGTGACCACCTCATGCACTCCATGGTTGCCAACAGTAATGTAAACAAACAGTTGCAATGCAACGGGTCTCGCGTTTGCTCGTGTTAGAGCTGACAGCGTTGTAAACTCCTAACCCAACTTTTCACTGGTAATTAAACCTATCGGCAAAAGCGCATTTATGTACTAACCGGAAAAGTGCAATTAACTGTGTCACAGGGTTGATATTATGGAAAGCTCTCAACTTCTGCCAAGCGAGATGGCGCTGGGAAAAGAGAGAAAAAGGAGTCCACGGGCCGGACGGAAAACAGCGAGCCTCGCATGTTTTCTGTACTTGGTCGATGCGCTCGAGGAGGGCTATCCACTGAAAAAGGCATGAAGTATGCATGCCTTCCATTAATGAAATCAAGCAGATTCTAACAGGCAAGCCCATGAACCAATGACGTGACGTGGACGGGGCTCCGAGCCCTTTTTAGTAACTAAAGCGTCTCGCTTAGCGAAACACATGCGCAAGCGCATGCGACGCAGGCTCGACCCTAAAAAGGCTTAGTTACTTTGGAATGCCTCTACATGTCAAATAGCATAACAGCCACACCTGCAATGCCCCAGTTACCAAAGTAAAAGCATTAGTAATAAGTCTCTCCACATGATTTATCCCTCAGAAATTAGCCTTAAATACTTCAATATATTTCGGAAATTCAGCCATTTTTCTCCAACCATCTGCTGAAAATACAAATTTTTTCTTGAATACACACTTTTGTCATAAGTACATTAATTCAACCCACAGAATGTTATCATTTAGTAGGCTGGTATTCATACAGGAGAGATAGTTACAGGTAACTTGGGGGGTTACCAGCAACTCACAAGCTAATCCTTAGAGAAGCCTGCTCTAGCAACCAGCACCGTGCCCCATACAATAGTATGGTGTGATATGGTACATTCCCCTCCAGTGCAGGTAATGGTCTAGCTAGCCACAACCACCAGGAACATAACCCTCATTCTAAAGGGCACAGGGTCACCGTTGATCCTTGGAATTTTAACCCTGTCATTCTCATCTGGGGTGATTAACATTTGCGCTGCTGAGACTCTCAATGTGGAAGTGGTTCTGGTAGGGAAGATTGGCTCTCAGAGGACCTAACTACTGCATAGAACCCAGGCTACCTGCCACTTCTCGTTTTCCTGCTTACTGATGGGTCTGCTAATCCTTTAGGTGGTCCATGGATTATTTCTAATGCTCTTATTGGATATTTCATGACTCACAGCAACAGCCTGGGATGCGCTCCACCCTATGGCACTGACCCCTTGAGGCTCCTGTCAGCTTAGTGTTTTCCTGTTTATCTCATGGATCATTAGGTGTTCCTGCAGGGCCATGTTCACTGGGACTCCTTCAGCCCCTGACCTCTGGATCTTAAGTACTCTCTTCAGCTCACATTATACAACTTGCAGTCTTTATCAGTAAATTAGATACCGGTTACCAGCATAACCACGTGATAAATAAGTAAACCCTGGCCAAGTGTAATAATACATAGGCATATCCAGGCTACCTTCAGCTCTTCGCTTCTGTTGCCAGTGCATGTATGACTGCCTTCCTCATCCCTTCAAGACCACTGCCATTCTACAGGCAGGCAGGGCTTTCTCCTTCATAGTCACAACTTTTTCTAGGCACAACAAATTTTAACACTCATTCTCTTCATCTCATACTCATCCTGAAAGAACGAGTCTCACATTTTGTACTCTCGATAGGAATTCTCATTAAAAACATTACATACATCTATTTTCCAGTGATGGACTAAATTTACTACCTGCCCTTGGTGCGCTACCTTGTGCTCACTGATGATTCAGTAACATCTGGGCTGTTTCGAAAAACAGGATATAAACACAAAGGCACACATTCCACATAGAGGTGTAAAGTTGATGTTAACTATGTGTAGTAGTAATTCTGGGATGGAGAATTATAGAGATATTATAAGGTAAACTAAGTGCAACAGGGAATAATATCAGGAATTTTGTTTTTGCACTTATCTCTGCAGGTTATTCCCAAATGTAGTACCATTATTCTGGACTAATCCCTTCAGCTTTGATGTGACAGTTTTGTTCCTGGAAAGCTCTGTGGTAATTCCTCACGCAAAATACTGCACTAATTGTTCTGCCAATTTGAGTGGGAAATTTAGTTTTTTGTACAAATTGGCATTATGAAACTACTCAGCACAAAGGCCCAAATGTCAGACAAATATCATCCCCATTTTTTAGTTTTCATGTTGTATGTTTTACCTCAATATGCTTGGCTCCTCTATTCATAGAGCAACCCCTTTCGTTCCTGAACCAATTTTAAACTAAGGGATCAATGGTAGAAGATTGGAACCAAAATATCACGCGGACAGAATATCATGTCAAAAATGTCGGGGACCAACACACTGAGAAGGTAAGTTCAAATGGGTAAGTATAGATTTTCTACTCTTAACTCCACATTTACATGCCTTGAAAGCACAAATATTGTCATGGTACATACATGTGGGGTCCTACATAGTGAAACTTTACATACCTACAGAAACTACCTTCTCTATATTTTTGTCCTCATCATTCTTGACCATCAAAACTTCACTAAACTTCACCAAACTTCTCTAAACTTTAATAATATGCGTAGAGTATTTTCTTCAATTGTTTCTCAAATTGGTTTTCAAAAAATAATAATTTATGATTTCATAAGTCATAAATTTGTTTAATAAAATATTATGTATATGATTTATTCAAGGCATATTTTGAAAAACAATTTCAGATAATTATACCCTTTTGTTAGTGTTATACCTCTATTTTGTAATTTTTTAATTAAACCTAGAAAATTAGAAGTTAACAATTAGTCTAATTTTGTAGGTATAAAAAACAATCTTGTTTAACAAAAAAATCACACCTAGTTCTTTTCAGCTGGAGTAAAAAAAACATGTAAAAATAAGACCAAGACTGATATGCTTGAAGAACTAAGAAAAGCAAATCATTACTAACAAATAATCAATATGTAGATAATCTTGAAAATAAAATACAAAGTAACTATCCTAGGAACATACAAAGTTTGTGCCAAAATGGCTACAACTTATACATCAACATCATATTAATGCAGCATAGATGCCATTACTGTGTATAGATAGTCCATGATACATAACTACTTCTCCTCATCACTTCTTCACATGCTGCCTTCTGATAGTCGCCTGTACCACTTACTTACTGATATTTCTGTCTTTGTTTTATTTACATCCACCATTGTAGGTGTTTTAAGAACATCAAGCATTTACTTGTAGACAATTCAGTCTGTGCAGTCATGTTACAATATTTAAGCAAGTATAAATGAAGACATCAAATCATCTTGTTGATTAAAGACCCTATGGGATAATGATACCGCGTTGTTGATGCAGCACACCTCCTACTGCAAAGTTAAGATTATTCTCTCTCCTCAGCATGATAAAATAGGAATCAGACGTACAATTTGAAATTTTGACTGTGCGATTTCATGAATAAATTGTTGGAAATACTACTGATTTTATTAGAAAATAAAATCCATTAGTTAAATAATGTGTATGAGTGAAAACTAGGCCTAACCAAAAGCGTATTTAACCGTGCACTTTCCTTTCTAAACTTTGAATGACCCACATTTGCTTGCCTTGCTTGATTTGCTAACAATGACATATTTTAACATAATTTAGTTCAGCAGAAATGTTAACTTTTGCATGACCTTTGCATGGCAAACTTCCTCCTACAACAAAGAAAGCAATATTATTTGTATCTAGCTGACCCTTATTGGAATTCCAAAACGTGCTAAAGTAATATAAAACGTATTTCTTCATAAATAAGCTTATGTTGTGAAGGTGCATGCAAATGGAAGTGACGAAATGAGATTGAACTGTTGTGTTTTTCAGAGAGCAAAGTGCATGAGAAAGAATGCATATGCATCCAGACTAATGTTGACAGAAATACAGTGTGTTGCATGTTTAGACTGCCCGACCTTCCCAAGAAAACTGCATCTCCCGATTGAATCTCAAATATCTTGAATGAAACAACCTTGCTTAAATGTATTCTTCATGTTACATGTATAAATTGTGTTCCCAGGTAAGGAACGGTAGCTGTTAACTGAGGCAGACAAGACTTGCAGATTTTGTAAGACTGACTTTCAGACCCAGACTATCACTCTGAGCTCTTGACACGGTCAGATTTGTTTACTGCCTAGACCAATCTCTATTTAGAAGACTGTTACAGTATTCTTTATAAGTACTGATAGCTTCACAGACCAGACTGCTACTAGAATGGTACTTTTCACTAGACATTGACTAAAATGATTTATTTTTACTGATTTAGAATAATAAAATAGCGACAGATTTTGGGACACGCTGTATGCAATGTTTAAACTTTAATCGACTAATAAAGAAAAACTAAAAACTTATGATAAGATAAAGCTTTTAAAACATTAAATCAACTTTCATTATTGGCTCCTGATGAAAACGAATTTGAAATGTGTTTGTATTGGGAATTGCAGCTTGCACCTAAACTCATTCCCAAGGTCCTCCTCCTGGGCCCTAGGAGGTGCGGAGTATTTTATAAATGTAGCATTCTCCACTCTCCCAGAAATAACCAGTTCCTGGACTGTATATATTGTGCCTGTACTTGTGATTTGTGTTCATTCCAGCGGGTTTTTGCATGTGTAGTTTGTATGACGTAATACAATCCACAGCATCTAGTGCATTGACCACACATGTACCCTAACCTTTCATTTTGAAAGCATTGCATTATATGCTCTCTGGTTGGTTCTGCCTGTGCCACTGGGTTTCATAGCACAGTCAGAACCATCCATTTTAATGTGTATGATGATGACAATGGGTAAACGAAGATATTGCTTAACTGTGAACATATGAAATGTACTTGACTACATTTCCTTAATCTGTGTCTAATATGAGCCTGCACTAAAACACATTTGTAGGTGTGCTTTGCTAGGTTAGATTCCTCACTACAGACTGTTCATTTTTTCGCCTCCCTTCTAGGCACCTTAGTGAACGTATTTTATTTACTAATCATAGGATAACAGATGTCCATCCTGATCCTGACCCATATAGTTTTTGTTAATATGAGCTGCTGGATACCTTCAGGACAATAGTAACGTTTAGGGTCATCCTCATGAAGTAAAAGGGGGTACAATGCCCCCAATGACAGTAGGTCGATGCCATGATCAGTGTCTTCGACAACCGGGGAAGACACCTCTTGGACTACAAGGGAATGGCAGGTGTATTTGCATGGGCACATTCCACATACAAATGAAACTTGAACCTTTCCAACATTGAACACAAATAGATAATTACCATTATCGAGCAGGTTGTGGAGAAACTCACACACTGCCTAAGATTAGGTCAGCTGCTGTAATTCTGTAAGGTTAGTATTTGAACCTGCTTGGTTATGGTGGAGGCAGCTCCGATTCCATTCTTACCCACGGGGGGGGGGCATCCAAATACCATCTGATCTGGGGATGTAGAACCATAGTGTCTGTCTTCACCCACTGGAGGAATTCACAATCAGAGTTTCATTTCAGAGCTGGACAGTAACGACCTTACAGATGGAAGAGATAGATGTTTGGCTTATGTTCCCCCCAGCTAGTTTGCGAAAGGATTCGTTTCTGTAATCTTGCCATGCTCTTGTTCTGGTAAATGGAAGGAATATTCACAGAACACTCAGACTTGCGTTTGTCAACTGCAGGCATGCTGGGAATCATGAGTAGAGCTTTGATGAACTCTGGTTTCTCAAAGGGATAGTGGGAATCCCAAACCTTGCAGCCATTTTACACCTCGAGTCAAGTTGTTCTACTAATTCATTTCCTCCACCAAGATTAGCTTTGCCTATGCATTTTAGGGCACAGTACAGCATGTAGTCAGTTTTAATGTGTGACACATGCAATATATGTTTTATTAAAATATGCCATTAAATATGCCTATGCAAAATAATTTCAAGGTGCAGGATAGAGTATAGGTGATCGGAAATTGGTGGCTATTGTGGCAGATTTACGCTCCATGACCAAGAATTTAAGCCATCTTTTTTGCAGCAACTTACTGTCACGCCTTCAGCCGATCCCAACCCCTGCCTCACCATTGCTGAGGAGTTGGATTACTTGGTCCAAACTATCGCACACACTCTGCAGGTTTTTTCCATCAGTAGTGATAAATGGAGTCCTTTCTCTCCATCACCTGACAGACCCAACTCACCTTTGTTGGATTATAACAGCATTATCATCTTCAGTCTTCAGCAAAGGTCTGCAGGGACTGCACCAACACACTCTTCTCAGGTACGCTAAGAGGCCTTTGCTTTTTCAGAGTGAGATATCTTTTGGGACTATTTACTTTGACTAAAATTTGTGGATCTTGAGGTGTCCACCACACGAGAACAGTGCATCTCTTTATTTGGAATTCCTAACCCCCTTATTCCACTAGAAGACAAAATAATCAATAGTCGCTGTTTATATTTTACTGCTAAAGGTGTTTATAGGAAGAGCTGTGTTCTTTGAATGTATCTGCAGTATTGGCTATGTAGCTATAAGACCCAGATTCTGTCTTCTCTCTTATAGGTCCCTTGCCAAGAGTTCTGCCTATCTTCCCTGTCTCTTCTTTCACAGTTTACTCTGTAGCCGCAGGACAAGAGTATACCCACTCACTTAGGAACACCATTGGGTTGAGATCTCTAGTCCCAAAACTCCCTGAATACATTATTTTTCAAAACCTCAATTCCAGTACCCCAGGCTCAACAGACGTAGCCCTCTTGGAGCCTTTTGCACCCAGAGACGACAGGACAAGGGAGACGGCTGCAAAGGAAAGGTGGAAAACAGTTCCTGTCACTTAGTTGGGCATGGAGGAGTGCCAATTGCCAGTTACATTTTTCAGAGGTCTAGAAACAGGTTAAGTTTCTTGCCAGCCTCATGTAATAACAATAATTAATAAATAAAAAAACATAGACAGATATATATATATATATATATATATATATATATATATATATATATATATATATATATATATAAACATATATATATATATATATATATATATATATATATATATATATATGTATATATATATATACACATAGAAGGACTTTGGGTCAGCCCTCTTCATTTTGTTCAGTCGTCATTGATAGTTTACTTCTACCAACTAGTGCATGCAGCACTGGGCAATAGGTCAGCCAACTTTATCACTTGCTCACTTGCACTGTGAGTAACAGCATGTCCCTGATTGCCTGTGAACATTCGCCTACAAAAATGGGGTTCGGTGCCGAGCTGGTGGGCTAATATGTTACTTTGCCAATGCTTTTTTCTTTCCATTTTTTTACCCTTTTTACCCCTTTTAGGCAAGAATGAGCCATAACCCTTTGGTTTTACTACAATTATACATATGCAACATTTGTTACCATAGGAGCTTTCAGCCAGCCCTATATATCCAGTGATCTGTTGTTGTGTCATTGACATTTTTATTCCACTTACCACAGCATACAGCATGGGGCAATGGGTCAGCCAGCTTCAGCCATTGGCTAACTTCGCTAATAGTGACGGTATTTTGCTGTTTCACATCACCACAAAGTTATTCCCTAGGCTACCAGGGACTGCCAATGTGAAGTGACAGTGAGGCAAAACAATGTTTTTGCTTTTAGTCAATATTTATTTTTTATGTTGGGGAAGACCGGGCAACAGCTCAAATGTAAAGTTTAACCCCTTAGCTGCTGGGCCTTCTCACCCCCCACCATGCTGAGCCCTTTTTTTTAGCTACTTGAGGTAGTTCACGCTTAGGCCTTCATAACTTTTTGTCCACATAAGCTATCCACGCCAAATTTGCGTCCTTTTTTCCAACACCCTAGGGATTCTAAAGGTACCTAGAGTTTGTGGGATCCTGTGAGAAAGTAGCCTCTTTCTAGCATGGTTACCCCCACTGTTGGCCTGTTTGTGAGTGTGTGTCAGTGTGCTTTTACTGTCTCACTTGGATCCTGCTAGCCAGGACCCCAGTGCTCATAGTGAAAACCCTATTTGTCAGTGTGCTTTGCCTGTCTCACTGGGATGCTGCTAGCCAGGACCCTAGTGCTCATAGTTTGTGGCCTAATGTGTGTGTTTTCAGTAGTGCTTAACTGTGTCACTGAAGTTCTGCTAACCAGACCTTCAGTGCTTATGCTCTCTCTGCTTCCAAATTAGTCACTATAGTTTAGTGACTTCATTTACCAATTCCAATTGGCACACTGGACCCCCCTATAAGTACCTAGTATATGGTACCTAGGTACCCAGGGCATTGGGGTTCCAGGGGATCCTTCTAGGCTGCAGCATTTCTTTTGCCACCCAAAAGGAGCTCAGACAAACCCTTTCACCGGACTGCCACTGCAGCCTGCGTGAAATAGTGCACACACTATTCCACAGCCATTTTCACTGCACTTAAGTAACTTATAAGTCACCTATATGTCTAGCCTTCATTTACTGAAGGCTAGTGCAAAGTTACTAAGTGTGAGGGCACCCTTGCACTAGCAAAGATGCCCCCACGCTGTCCAGGGCCAATTCCCCGGACTACGTGTGTGCGGGGATACCATTACATGCATGCATTACATATAGGTCAATACCTATATGTATCTTCACAATGGAAACTCCGAATATGGCCATGTAAGGTGTCTTCTATCATGGAATTGTCCCTCCTGTTCCAAATCTGGTATTGGAGGGCCGACCCCATGCATCCTGGGGGCTCCACCATGGACCCCCAGTACTGGCAAACTAGCTCTCTGAGTCTTGCACTTCAGCTATAGCTACTGCCACCTCACAGACAGGGTTCTGCCAACCTGGGGTCTGAGCAGCTCAGTCCCAGGAAGGCAGAACAAAGCATTCCCTTTGGGAGGAGGGTGTTACAACCTCTCCTTTTGGAAATAGGTGTTACAGGCTTGGGAGGGGTAGCCTCCCAGAGCCTCTGGAAATGCTTCGAAGGGCACTAATGGTGCCTTACTTGCGTAAGCCAGTCTACACCGGTTCTTGGACCCCCAGTCCCTGCTCTGGCGTGAAACTGTACAAAGGAAAGGGGAGTGACCACTCCCCTGTCCACCACCACCCCAGGGGTGGTGCCCAGAGCTCATCCAGTGTCTCCCTGGTGTTAGCCATCTTGTTTTTGAAGGTGTGGGGACACTCTGGAGATATCTGAGTGGCCAGTGCCAGCAGGTGACGTCAGAAACCCCTCAATAGGTGCATACCTGGTTAGGTAGCCAATCCACCTCTCGGGCTATTTAGGGTCTCCTGTGGGTTCCTCTTCAGATTCAGCTTGCGAGTTTCCACCAGGAATCCTCTGCTTCATCCTCTGACCGTCAGATCAACCGTAGACTGCTCCAGGAACTGCTGTAACTGCAACAAAGTATCCAGAAAGGCCACTGTGACCCTGCAACTTCAGCTCCACCCAGCAACTGCAACAGTTCCCAAAGTGTGCATGCTCTGGGGACCTTCTGTCTTCACCCTGCACCAGAAGGACTGAAGAAATCTCCCTTGGAGTGATGGAGTCACTCCCCTGCTCCAGCAGGCACCTTCTGAGATGACAATCGGTTCTCTGGGACTCCTCTCCTGGCGACAAGTGTGCTCTCTGGAACACAGGTGGGGGACCCCTTCAACACACACTGTCCTAAGGTCCAGCTGTCCAAATTTGGAGGAGGTAAGAGCTTGCCTTCCCCGTCTGCGACAGTAACTTTGTGCACCGTGTCATATTCAGCTCCTGAAGCCTCTGTGCACTATTTGCGAGAATCCTTTGTGCACAGCATTCGGTCCTGCGACGCTCAACTCGCTGAGTTGTTCTCCAGCGGCGTGGGACCTTCTTTTGTAGTGCTGCAGCAATCACAATTTGCACCTTCTTTGTCCCCATGTCCTGGGACCTCCGTGGATGCTACCTGGTCATCTGTGAATTCCCCCCAGTGTTGGGAGCCCCTTCTGCCTCCTCAGTCCGAGTTGAGGCTCACAGGTCCCTCCTGGGTCCAGGCAAAGCCATTTTGACCCAATCCGCAACATTGCTTGAACCAAGGCTTGTTGAATGAATCCAGCCCTCCAACTCGCCTGCATCCAACATCTCCATGTGGGACATCCTTTGCATCATTCAGAAACCCGCAGCCATCTTCTTTGGTGCTCTTCTGCAGACTTCTTCCAACCGGAGAATCCTCTTTTGCACCATCTTCTGGTTGGCAGGGGTCCTGTCCTTCCTGGAATCTTCTGGACTTGGTCTCCTCTCTTTACAGGTCTTCAGGTACAGGAATCTACCATTTGTTGCTTGCAGTCTTGCTTGGTTCCTGCAATAACTCTTATCACGACTTGTAGTGTGTCCTGAGGGAACTTGCAGTACTTTACTCCTACTTTCCTGGGCTCTGGGGTGCGGGTATTTTACTCACCTTTGTGGTTTTCTTACACTCCCAGCGCTCCTCTACACACTACACTTGCCTAGGGGAGAATTTGTGCTTCACATTCCACTTTCTTAGTATATGGTTTGTGTTGCCTCTAGGCCTATTTCTTCCTATTGCTTTCTTTGGTATTTTCTACTGTTCACGCTATTCTGTGACTATTTACTTACCTGATTTTGGCGTCTAGTGTATATATTGTGTATAATACTTACCTCCAGAAGGAGTATTGCCTCTAAGATATTTTTGGCCTTGTGTCACTAAAATAAAGTACCTTTATTTTTGGTAACACTGAGTATTGTCTTTTATTGTGTATAAGTACTGTGTAACTATAGTGGTATTGCAGGAGCTTTGCGTGTCCCCTAGTTCAGCCTAAGCTGCTCTGCTACAGCTACCTCTATCAGCCTAAGCTGCTAGAACACTACTATATTTCACTAAGAAGGGATAGCTGGACCTGGTATAAGGTGTGAGTACCTAAGGTACCCACTACAAGCCAGGCTAGCATCCTACAGTTCACCCGCAGGAGAGCAAGAAATTAGCCAAAATACAGCAAACATTTTGGTTTTTTTTCAGAAAAATGGGAACCAAGTGCTGCAGAAGAAAGCATGTATTTTTTTCTCCTGAAAATTGCATCAGTAAAGGGTTTGCAATGCTAAAATCACCATCTTCCCAGCTTTCAGGAACAGGCAGACTTGAATCAGAAAACCACAGACAATTTTGGCATTTTACTGGGACGTACCCCATTTTAAATAATTTTTGTGATTTTAGCCTCTGTCCATTTAGTGACAGAAATGGGTGTGAAACCAATGCTGGATCCCTGAAAGCTACACATTTTTGAAAAGTAGAGTAAGGCCCTCATTATAACATTGGCGGTAAATCCCACTTACCGCCATGCTGACTGCCACCAACATACCACCGCCGCAGAAGATTACCGCCACCCATATTATGACCGACACATAGCAATCCGTCACTATACAGCTACACACACAAGTCCGCCAGCCCAAAGGTCAGTGATAAACTGGCGGTAGCAATCCCACACCGTTACGCCAACAGAACAATGCCCACAGCAGTATGACCCACAAATCACTGCGGCAGACATTCAATGTCGCTAAACCATTGGCGCTACATACCGTGCTCAAAATACACACAACCTAACAAAACTACACCACATTGGACAATTCAAACTACACACACATGACACACATATACACACACACACACCCACACACCGCTATAAAACACGCACCCACATTACCCACAACCCTTTACCATTACAAACAGGCGCCACAAGAGAGATAGCAAAACCACAGACAAGACCACAGACACACACCACCATCCCCTATACACCATCCATGCACCCTACATCACATACCACAACACAGCACCCCACACACCCTCACCCACACCACTCACAATACACCCATGGCACCGCAACAACACCCCAGGTTCTCTGAGGAGGAGCTAAGGGTCATTGTGGAGGACATCATCCGGGTGGAGCCACAGCTATTCGGATCACAGGTGGAGCAGACGTCCATGGAGCTATGGCGGAGAATCGTGGACAGGGTCAATGCATTGGGACAGCACCCAAGAACAAGGGATGACATCAGGAAGAGGTGGAATGACCTACGGGGGAAGGTACGTTCCACGTCAGCAAGACACCAAATAGCTGTATAGAGGACTGGTGGTGGACTCCCACCTCCTCCCCCACAACTAACGACATGGGAGGAGCAAGTCTTGGCAATCATGCATCCTGATGGCCTGGCAGGAGTAGGAGGAGGACTGGACTCTGGTAAATCAAAACTCATTACTATCACCCCCCCACCTGCATGGCATCACAAACCCTCACCCTTACCCTCATCCAATCACTTCACCTCCCACATACCCCACCATCACAACCCACTCATCCCAATACCAAGCCCTGGATGCAATACCAATGCATGGACACCCCTCACAGACCTGCATGGACACCCATCACTAAAGCATGCAAATTAGAGAGAATCACCTGGCCCACAAAATCACTACTCTCACAAGGCAAAGCTGCTAGAGCAATAACAACCATACAGGGCAACACACCCATGCACAAGATGACACACACAGAAACAGTAACACTGCATTTACATCCCCACTGGTCCCCCACCCAATGTCTCCAGAGAGGAGGTGCCAGCAATTTCCAGTCCAACCCCAGAAGAGGCACACAGTGATGACAGCAGCTCTGGACTCCTGGATCCGGATGACCAACCTGGCCCATCAGAGATCTCATGACATTTGGTAACCGAGGCACAGTCCCATACCACCACAGAGCCTCCCCCCTCAGGAAACACGACCACAGTACCCACCCAGCGGGCCCATACCTCTGTCCCCAGGACACATCAATCAGCAGTGTGTCCACCACTACAGGGACCTAAGGGCCCCTCACAAACACAGGACGATCAGGGACCTGGGGTCAGTGGCAGTGGGCACATGATTTAGGGGACAGAAGCAGAGGACAACAGGGAAGCTGGGAGGACTGCTGTGAGACAGGGGGAGGACAGGCCCGGGTAACCGACTCTCCAGGAGGCACTCACCAACATCCTGGGAGCATACCACCATTCCCAGGAGACGATGGGCCAGATACTGGACAAGTTGCCGGAGACCCAGCGGCTGCAGGAGGGACAGTATCTGGGGATCAGGGAGGACTTGAAGTCCATTACTACCACCCTGGTCTCCATCGCAGACATGGCCAACACCATGAGGGAGGTAGTGGCACACCAACGGGCCCCTGACACTAGCCAAACCGATGAACAGCCTTCCACCTCCGCTGCTGCTAGTGGACAGGAGGCCCCGCAACAGGAACAACAGGCCAACAGCACCCCACCCCCGGCAGAAGGAGAACCACCCCGCAAACGGTCCCTGTGTTCCAGGCAGAAGCCAGAGAACATTGCCAAGACCCCCGCCAGGAAATAAAACTCTCCTGAATGTCACCCTTGTGTCCCACTCTGTCCACCTTGAACTGCCATTGCTCCCCTTCCTATGTCCCCTTGGACAATGCACCTGTGATACAGACTGGACTCTATCCTGGACTGTCCTCCATCATCACCCCAGCCGATTCAACCCATTGCACATCCCCCTCTAATCATTAGCATTTAAATAAACACCATTTGAATAAATACAAGTATGGAATCTGTCAAATCATTTAACCATGTATTTGTTTAACAAGCTTTAAACACTGCAATATAACTGTACAGTAAAGTATACATAGGAATGACCTGTAGTTGGCTGCAGTTAACACACCAGGAGTGATAGTGGGGCATAACTATCTGAAAAATAGAGATGCCAAAGGATACAGTAAGTAGCCATAGAAGTGGGAAAATCAGCCTTCCAGTGACAATGTCAAATACAAAACTGTCAATGTAAAGTTTAATTAGAGTGTCTTACCTGTGTGTCATTGGAAGTACTGTCGTATTATGTACTTCTGTTGTCCTCATCCTCATCCTCTGCCTAATCATCTTCACTGTCCACAGGGTCCACAGGGTCCACTGCTGCCACACGCCCATCTCCAGCCTCATCCTCCTGCAGGAAAGGCACCTGGCGTCTCAAGGCAAGGTTATGCAACATGCAGCATGCCATGATTATCTGGCACACTTTCTTGGGTGAGTAGTACAGGGATCCACCTGTTAGATGGAGGCAACGAAACCTGGCCTTCAGGAGGCCGAATGTCCTTTTTATTCTTCTTCTTGTTCGCCCATGTGCCTCATTGTAACATTCCTCTGCCCTTGTCCTGGGATTCCTCACAGGGTTCAGTAGCCATGAAAGGTTGTGGTAACCAGAGTCACCTGAAAATATCGAGGGACAACTGTTAGACACACACTGACCCTTAGGGCTCACACCATACCCATACACGAACAACCCCTAGGTGGGAACCAGGGCTCACCTATTAGCCACACCCGGTGCCTCTGGAGTTGAGACATCACATATGGTATGCTGCTATTTGTCAGGATAAAGGCATCATGACCAGACCCAGGATACTCTGCATTGACATGGGAGATGTACTGGTCCGCCAGGCACACTATCTGCACATTCATGGAGTGAACGCTCTATTGATTTCTGAACACCTGTTCATTTCTCCGTGGGGGACAAATGCAATATGTGTACCATCAATAGCCCCAATAATGGTGGGGATATGTCCCATAGCATGGAAACCAGCTTTCACTGTGGCCAAATCCTCCACCTGGGGTAAAACGATGTAGCTTTACATGTGTTTAATCAGGGCAGACAATACTTTTGTCAGACTATTGAGAACATTGGCTGAGATCCTGCTGCCAAGCCCACGGTCACTTGGAAGGAGCCACTTGCCAGGAAATGGAGCACAGATAGGACTTGCCCAAGAGGGGAGACCCGGTGGGCTGACGGATAGCAGATATCAGGTCAGGTTCCAATTGAGCACAAAGCTCTGTGATTGTGGCCCTGTCCAGTCTATAGATGAGGATAATGTGCCTGTCCTCCATTGTTGCCAAGTCCACCAGGGGCCTGTGCATGGGGGGATGTTTCCATCTCCCAGCCATCCGCAGTGGTTGCAATCTAGGGGCAAACAGTGAGTAGTTGGTCAGTATTCCATAGTTCCAAACACTACACTGTATTGCATGTTGTGACTGTAACACAATATTGTTGTATAGGCCCAAATGGTGCCTATGTGTACTGTGACGCAGTTAGGTGCCATGGCCTGCCCTCCCTGAAATGGCGTCTGCCTGTCCTGTATGGAGGGACAGGTGGAAATGAGCTAATTCTGCTGAAGTTGTGCGCTGTTGCGGGAGGCGGTCGAAAACTGCCGTGCAAATCCTCATTGGATCCTATTGTGCACTATGGGTTACAGTGGCCAATGGTGATGTACGCCAGCGGTGACGGTACGCACCGCCACAGACGTGACCACCATTTTCTATCTGTTCACTCACTTGCTGCCTGACCTTCAATAGGAGAGGAACTACACTGCAAGTGCTTCTGTGGCCTGTGTCTGGAACCGACCATGGCTCATGTCACTGGGGAAAGGACCCCTGCCTTCACCACGGTGGGGTTGGAGAGACTGGTGGATGGGGTACTACCCAAGTACCGAATGCTGTATGGGCTTCCAGACCAACAGGTAAGTACACTGTGAGCACGATGAATGGGGCATGAATGCATGGAGCGCTGTGTGTGAGGGCCCCGTGTGGGTGGGGGGGTTGGGGTAATGGCCCTGGGCAGCGTGCTACATGTATGGTGGGCAATGTCTGTGCATAAGGGGATGTGAGAGCTATGTTGGGCCATGAGTGTAACAGGCAGGACGGTCTGACTGGTTCCTTTTCCTATGTGTATTTCTCTGCAGGTCAGCGCACATCAAAAAAAGGGTATATGGAGTGCCATCGCCAAGGACGTGCAGACCCTGGGGGTCTATGGCAGGCGGAGCACCCACTGTCGCAAACGGTATGAGGACCTGAGATGCTGGGCAAGAAAGACGGCAGAGGCCCCAGCACCCCACCCCCTGCAGAAGGAGAACTACCTCGCAAACAGTCCCTGCAATCCAGTCAGAAGCCAGAGAGCATTGCCAAGACCCCGCCAGGAAATAAGACTCTCCTGAATGTCACCCTTGTGTCCCACTCTGTCACCGTGTCCACCTTGAACTGCCATTATTCCACTTCCTATGCCCCCTTGAACAATGCACCTGTGATACAAATAGACTGGACTCTACCCTGGACTTTCCTCCATCTTCACCCCACCCCATTGCACATCCCCTTCTAATCAGTAGCACTTAAATAAACACCATTTGAATAAATACAAGTATGGAGTCTGTCAAATCATTTAACCACTGATTCGTTTAACAAGCTTTAAACACTGCAATATAACTGTACAGTAATGTATACATAGGAATGACCTGTAGTTGGCTGCAGTCAACACACCAGGAGCGATAGTGGGGCAAAAATATCTGCAAATAGAGATGCCAAAGAGTACAGTAAGTGGCCATAAAAGTGGAAAAATCAGCCTGCCAGTGACAATGTCAAATACAAAACTGTCAATGTAAAGTGTAATTACCTGTGTGTCACTAGAAGTAGTATTGTATTATAGCACTTCTATTGTCCTCATCCTCTGCCTCCTCATCTTCGCTGTCCACAGGGTCCACTGCTGCCACCGCCCATCTCCAGCCTCATCCTCCTGCAGAAAAGGCACCTGGTGACGTAAGGCAAGGTTGTGCAACATACAGCATGCCACGATGATCTGGCACACCTTCTTGGGTGAGTAGTACAGGGATCCACCTTTTAGATGGAGGCAACGAAACCTGGCCTTCAGGAGGCCGAATGTCCTTTCTATTATTATTCTTGTTCACCCATGTGCCTCGTTGTAACGTTCCTCTGCTCTTGTCCTGGGATTCCTCACAGGGGTCAGTAGCCATGAGAGGTTGGGGTAACCAGAGTCAGCTGCAAATATCGAGGGACAACTGTTAGACACACACTAACCCTTAGGGCCCACACCATGCCCATACACCAACAACCCTTGCATTGACATGGGAGATATACTGGTCCGCCAGGCACACTATCTGCACATTCATGGAGTGAAAGCTCTTTCGATTTCTGAACACCTGTTTTCCGGGGGGGGGGGACAAATGCAATATGTGTACCATCAATATCCCTAATAATGTTCGGGATATGTCCCATAGCATAGAAATCAGCTTTCACTGTGGCCAAATCCTTCACCTGGGGAAAAACGATGTAGCTGCGCATGTGTTTAATCACGGCAGACAATACTCTGGTCAGCACAATTGAGAACTTTGGCTGAGACATTCCTACCGCGAAGCCCACTGTCACTTGGAAGGAGCCACTTGCCAGTGCCATGCAAATCCTCATTGGATCCCATTGGGCCCTATAGGTTACAGTGGCCAATGGTGATGTATGCCGGTGGTGACGGTACGCACTGTCGCAGAAGTGACTGCCATTTTCTATCTGTTCACCCACTTGCTACCTGACCTTCAACAGGAGAGGACCTACATTGCAAGTGCTGCTGTGACGTGTGTCTGAAACCGACCATGGCTCATGTCACTGGGGAAAGGGCCCCTGCCTTCCCGCTGCAGAGTTGGAGAGACTGGTGGATGGGGTCTCACCCCAGTACTGAATGCTGTGTGGGCCTCCAGACCAACAGGTAAGTACACTGTGAGCACGATGAATGGGGCATGAATGCATTGGGTTCTGTGTGTGAGGGCCTCGTGTAGGGGATGTGAGGACTATGGTGCGCCATGAGTGTAACAGGCAGGACGGTCTGACTGATACCTTTTCTTCTGTGTATTTCTCTGCAGATCAGTGCCCATCAAAAATAGGGTATATTAGTGTGCCATCGCTAAGGATGTGCGGACCCTGGGGGTCTACGGCAGGCGGAGCACCAACTGTTGCAAATGGTGGGAGGACCTGAGACACTGGGCATGGAAGACGGTGGAGGCCCAGCTGGGGATGGCCTCCCAACGAGGAAGGGGTGCCCATTGACCCCTGACCCCCCTGAAGGCCTGCATACTGGTGGTGGCCTCTCCAGAGCTGGATGGGTGCTTGGGGGCATCACAGCAGCCACAAGGGGGTGAGTACAGTGCCCCAATATACTACTTGGGCGTGGTGGGGTGGCATCCGGGTGGGGGATGTGGGCCTGTGGGTGCCCCTAGGCCAGGGTGGCCAGTGCAGGGTAGGGCCCATGTTGGGCAGGGTCTAATGTCAACCTCCTCCAAACAAGCTAGTAGGCCTCCACTACTGGGCAGGGGTCTGTGGGTCTCAGGTATGCTGCCATTGGCGGTAGGTATCCCTGTCCATGGGCTGGTGACTAGCATTGTGACTGGTTGTGCATTGCCTAATGCGTAGGGCTGTTCCCTGTGTGTGAATGTGTTGTGTACGCCAGTGGTGGTGTTGTTGCCGGCATTGACCAAAGGTATCCTATGTCTCGCCCCCCCCTTTTTGTTTTGTCACCCTGTCCTTATGTGCATTAGCATCATCTGGTGGAGGAGCAGAGGCACCGCCGATGGTGATGCTGCATCCCACAGGGCCCAGGAGGCTGAATCCACTGATAGTGAGGGCACCAGTGGAACAAAGGGTGAGGGGAGCACCACAGCGGAGACTGGAGGGGACAGTTCTGACAGTGATACCTCCTCCGATGGAAGCTCCCTGGTAGTGGCGGACACCTGTGTGCCCACCCCAACTACAGGTACAGCCACCACCCCTGTACCAGCACGGCCCTCCCAGCAGCCCCTCAGCGTGTTTACAGTGCCAGCTCAGCCAGGAGGGTGGGCATTTCCTTTGCCCCAGGCACCTCGGGCCCTGCCCCAGATAGCCTGCTGCCCTGAGTGAGGAGGCTATTGACCTCCTGCGATCCATCTCTGTTGGGCAGTCAACCATTGTGAATGCCACCCAGGGGCTTGCAGCTCATTTGCAACAAACAAATGCATTCCTAAAGGGCATTCACTCTGGCATGGCGGCCCAACAGAGATAAATCCAGGCTCTGGCCTCCTCCCTCATGGCAGCCATTGTCCCTGTTTCTATCCTCCCCTCTCCAACCTCTTCTGCCCAATGCCATTCCCCTCAACCACAACCTATCCCAAGCACACAGGCAGACCAGCATGCACCCAGGACAACCCACAGGAGTGGTTCATGCAAGCACAAGCACCACACATCATCCCACAGGTACTGACACAAACACCATCCAGATGCAGACAACCCAACATCCACTGCCTCCACTGTGTCCCCCTCCTCCTCGTTGTCCACCTCCGTCCCAGTAGTGTCTACACTCACACCTGCATGCACTACATCCTCATCCACTACCACCCCTCACTGGCAGTCACTACCCCCACTTCCATGCACTCATCCCCTGTTTCCACCGCCACTGTGTCTGTGCCCCCTCCTCCCAAGGTACCCAAACGCAAGCACTCAGACACCCAACAGCTTCCAGCCCATGCACCTGCACCCAAACACAACAGACACCTCCTACAACCACTTCCTTTTCCACTACTCCCAAACCTTCACCCTCTTCCCACCCCAATGTCCTTAAGAAGCTTTTCCTCTCCACCATTGACCTCTCCCCTACCCCTCCTCCCTCCGTCCTTCTTGTCAGGCCAGGGGGAAGAAAACCCAGGCAAGCACCTCAGCCACCCAGTACAGTAGTGTCGACAGCTACTACAGGTGGGAGAGGATCCTGGGCACCAGGCAGCAACACTGACAGGGTGCCTGCACCAGGTGCATCAAGCAAGGGAAAGGAGGCACCACCAGCTGCAACTAGAAAGGGCAAGGAGGCACTACCAGCTGTAGGAGTGAATAGCAAGGAGGCACCACCAGCTGCAAGTGTGAAGGGCAAGGGGCCATCCCCGGCTGCTGGCAGGAAGGGCAAGGGGCCTGCACCAGCAGGCTGGAAGGACAGGAGGCCTGGTGCTGGGACTCATTTGGAGCCTCCACCACCAACCATGGTGGTTCAGCCATCCGAGGCTGCAAGGGAAGGTCTGGAGCCTCTCCCCACCACTACTAGCACTGCCACCAGCACCACTGCCAGCAGCAGCAGCCCCAGTGGGCAGCCGTCCGAGGCTGCAGGGGATGGGCTGGAGCCTTACCCAACCACTGCCAGCACCAACACCAGCACCGCCACTGCCACCATTGAGCAGCCGTCACCGCCGACAGACAGTGTGTAGTCCTGCCTCCATGGGCTGTTGTTCGTCCTGGCCCCTGCAAATCCAGTGGGTCTGACACTCAGGTGAGAGACTGTGACCTTGCACTCCCCAAGATCGGCATCACAGGGCACAATGCCCCCTCCATAACCAGTGGAGAAGCGATCCACTCACCCCATCCTTCCCAGGATGAAGCACACTGGGAACAAGGCCCACTCCAGAACCAGTGGAAGAAGCCATACACTCACCCCATCCTTCCCAGGATGAAGCACATTGAGCACAATGCCCCCTCCAGAACCAGTGGAGAAGCCATCCACTCACCCCATCCTTCCCGGGATGAAGCACACTGGGCACAAGGCCCACTCCAGAACCAGTAGAAGAAGCCATACACTCACCCCATCCTTCCCAGGATGACGCACATTGGGCACAATGCCCCCTCCAGAACCAGTGGAAGAAGTGATCCACTCACCCCATCCTTCCCAGGATGAAGCACACTGGGCACAATGCCCCCCCCCCCAAGAACCAGAGGAAGAAGCCATCCACTCACCCCATCCTTCCCAGGATGAAGCACTCTGGGCACAAGGCCCCCTCCAGAACCAGTGGAAGAAGCCATCCACTCACCCCATCCTTCCCAGGATGAAGCACAGTGGGCACAATCCCCCTCCAGAACCAGTGGAGAAGCCATCTACTAGAGAGACTGTGGCTTTGACCTCCCCAGGACCAAGCAGTGGGCAAACAACCCACTAGAGAGACTGTGGCCTGGCACTCCCCAGGACCAAGCAGTGGGCAAACCACCCACTTGAGAGACCATGGCCTTGCACTCCCCAGGACAGCGCAGAGGGCATGTAGCCCCCTCCAGGACCAGTGGTGTTGTACCGGCTGAGGTGCCCCCCACCATTTCCCGTCCCCCTGAGGTGCCTGTGTATTTTCAACCTGATGCCCCTGCAGTGTTCTCTCCATGTTGTTGCAGGAGTGAGGTGGGGTCTTGGCCTATGTGTTGTGGCCCTGTGGCCCACGGACATTGAGGACTGGGCAGTGTCCCTCCATTTGTAAATATGTATATACGTTTGTAATTTAATGCACTTATTCATGTTCTTTAATCGTATTACACTCACTTTCTTCCAATCATTTTGTCCTTGCATTATTCCGGGGGGGTACGGGGTGGATATGTAATGTTACTGCATCTGTTTGTGTGTATGGTGTTGGGGGTGAGGGTGTTGCATGTGTGTGTCACTCTCTTTTTCCTCCCCCCTTCCTGGTGTGCTAGGAGGCAGTACTCACCGTGGTCGTCTTCGCCGGCGTTAGTGTTCGTAATGCAGGAAAAGGTAGACGAGCATGGGAAATATATGCAACTCGGGCTCCATGGCATTGTGGTTGTTCCTTGTGTCTCCAGAGGTGAGTCCTTTGACTTCTGTGTTCTGTTTCCGCCGTGCTTTTGATGTCATTGGTACCGCCCCAGAAAAGGTGGCTGATAGGTCTGTTGTAATACTGTGGGCGGTACATTGCTTCTACCTCGCTATTGGCGGTTACTGCTGTGGTGCTTGTTGCTACCGCTGTGGCGGTCGGTGTGTTAAAGTGGCTGTCTGCCTGAGCGGTTTCCGCCGAGGTCATAATTCCATTTTTGTTACCGCCGGCCTGTTGGCGGTATTACAGCCGCTTTATCATCGACCGCCAGGGTTGTTTGTGGGCCTAAATTATGAATTCATCAAGGGGCATTTGTGTAGATCCTATGAGGTTTTCCTACATGTTAGACTTTTCATCCTTGGTGTGGTCTCCCTTAACTTTTTTCCTCTGTTTCCCAGGTTGTTGATGTGTGCTGGACTCTGTTTTTGCTTTTTATCTTACTCTGGGCACTTTACCACTGCTAACCATTGCTAAAGTGCAAGTGCTCCTTTCCAAAATGTGTATGTGATTGGTTTATCCATGATTGGCATATTTTATTTATTAGTAAGTCCCTAGTATAGTGCACTAGAGGTGCCATTGGACTGTAAATCAATTGCTACTACTGGGCCTGCAGCACTGGTTGTGCCAGCCACATAAGTAGCTCTGTAATCATGTCTCAGACCTGCCACTGCAGTGTCTGTGTGTGGGGTTTTAACTGCATATTTGACTTGGCAAGTGTACCCACTTGCCAGGCCTAAACCTTCCCCTTTCTTACATATAAGACACTCCTAAGGTAGGCCCTAGGTAGCCCCAAGGGCAGGGTGCAGTGTATGGTTAAGGTAGGACATATGGTAATGTGTTTTATATTCCCTAACAGTGACATATTGCTAAATTTGTTTTTCACAATTGCAAGGCCTGTCCCTCTCATAGGTTAACATGAGGGCTACCTTTAAATATGATTAAAGTGTAGATTCCCTTTGGGAGTGGAAGGACATGTGGAGTTTGGGGTCTCTAAGCTCACAATTTTAAAATACATATTTTAAGAAAGTTGATTTTGAGAGTGTGTGTGTTTGAAAATGCCACTTTTAGAAAGTAAGCATTTTCTTGCTTATACCATTTCTGTGACTCTGCCTGTTTGTGGATTCCCTGTCTGGGTCAGTTTGACAATTTGGCTGGTTTCACCTCACACTAGACAGTGACGCAAAGGGAGCTGGGGTGTAGTCTGCATTTCCTGATGAGCCAACTGTGCTAGGAGGGAGGGAAGGAGTGGTCACTCACACCTGAAGGGGCTGTGCCTGACCTCACACAATACAGTCTCCAATCCCCTGGTGAGTGTCTGGGGCCTGGCCTGGGCAAGGCACGATTTCACATTCAAAAGAGACTTTGCTTTGAAGTAGGCCTTCTTCAAAGGAGAAAATGGATAGAAGAAGGGCACCCAAAAGAGAATTTGCTTTGAAGTGGGCCTACTTCTTCAAAGGAGAAATGGGTATAAGGAGGGCACACTAAACCACACACTTTAGAACACTTCTGGAAACCAGAGGAGGAACCGCTGCCTGGAGAAGAGCTGAGGAAGAAGAGCTGACCTGCCTGTGACTGTGCTTTGTGGAGCTATACTGCAGTTGCTGCTTTTGCCTCAGTAAGAGGGCAAAGACCGGAGTTTGTGTGCCTTCCATCTTGTGAAGATCTCCAAGGGTTTGATTTGGAGCTTGCCTCCTGTTGCTTGAAGCATCAGGGACAGCAAATACTTCTCTCTGCCAGCACCTGGAGTCTCTGGAGAGATTCCTACTCTGCCCTGGGGTGCCCATCCAATTCTTGAGACCCTGAAAGGAGGGGCTGGCAGCCTAAGAGGAAGAAATCCATGCACAGAACGCCGTGCGGGGAAAAGATTGATGCAACTCCGATCTGTGGCTGAAGAATCGATGCGCTGCAGGCTTTGTGGCTAAAAATCGGTGCTCGCCTGCAACGCGATGGAAGAATCGATGCACAGAGCTGGAGAAACGACGCGCAGCATCGTTGACAGAGGATGGTGGGATCGCAACCCGTGCTGCGTGGTTTTTAGATCATCGTGCAGCTGGATTTCTGACGCAAGCACCGCTGGGCATGTACAAACAATGCACGGCCTGCCCGGACCCGAGAGTGCTGACCAGATCGACGCATCGCACTCCTGCGGAGAGAAGAAATTACGCGCCCCACCCAACGAAAGGAGAAACGATGCAAGGTCTCGCTCATGAGTGAAATCGACGCATTGCAAGCCCTTTTTGATGCTCACTTGCCCGTGCAGCGTTATTTTTGACGCACCCAAAGTACATTTTCACGCTAACAGTGTTAGGGGGTCATTCCTACATTGGCGGGCGGCGGTCGCCGCCCGCTAAGCGGGAACCGCCGAATGACCGCGGTCAAAAGACCGCGGCGGCCATTCTGGCTTTCCCGCTGGGCCGGCGGGCGACCGCCAGAAGGCCGCCCGCCGGCCCAGCGGGAAACCCCCTTGGAGCCGGCGGAGTCGAAGGGGTGCGACGGGTGCAGTGGCACCCGTCGCGATTTTCAGTGTCTGCTTTGCAGACACTGAAAATCTTAGTGGGGCCCTGTTAGGGGGCCCCAGCAGTGCCCATGCCAGTGGCATGGGCACTGCAGGGGCCCCCAGGGGCCCCACGACACCCGTTACCGCCATCCTGTTCCTGGCGGTGAAAACCGCCAGGAACAGGATGGCGGTCGGAATCCCCAAAGCGGCGCTGCAAGCAGCGCCGCCATGGAGGATTCCCTGGGCCAGGGGTAAACCGGCGGGAAACCGCTGGTTGCCCTTTTCTGACCGCGGCGAATGGCCAAGGAAGCACCGCCAGCCTGTTGGCGGTGCTTCCGTCATTTTAGCCCTAGCGGTCGCCGACCGCCAGGGTTAGAATGACCCCCTTAGTGCGTGTTTAAAACTACACGAAGACTCTTTTTTCTTTCTAATTGATAACTTGACTTGTGTAGTGTGGATTTTTGTTGTTTTGGTCTTGTTTTGTTTAGATAAATATTCTCTATTTTTCTAAACCTGTGTTGTAATTTTGTAATGTTTTCATTAAGTTACTGTGTGTGTTGGTACAAATACTTTATACCTAGCATGCCAAGCTACCAAGGGGGTAAAGAGGGGTTAGCTGAGGGTGATTCTCTTTTACCCTGACTAGAGTGAGTGTCCTTACTTGGACAGGGGGTAACCTGACTGCCAACCAAAGACCCAATTTCTAACATTAGTGATCAAATAACAGCTGAAATAAAAAAATATTGAAATTAAGGTGAAAAAAACAAGCACTTTTCTCCATGTTTTACTCTGTAACTTTTTCCTGCAATGTCATATTTTCAAAAGTAATATGCTGTGACGTCTGCTGGACTCTTCTGGTTGTATAAGGCTTATAGGTTCAACAAGAACCCTAGGCACCCAGAGCAAATAAAGGAGCTGCACCTTGCAATGGCTTTTGTATACTGGGTGTACAGCAATTCATGTGGTGAAATATAAAGAGTGAAAAATAGGTATAGAGGAAACCTTGGTATTTCCAAAATGGGCACAAGATAAGGCATTGAGAAGCAGTGGTTATTTGCACATCTCTGAACTCCGGGGTGCTCATACTAGCATGTGAATTACAGGGAATTTCTCAAATAGACGTCTTTTTTACACACTGTTTTACATTTGGAAGGAAAAAATGTAGAGAAAGACAAGGGGCAATAACACTTGTTCTACTATTCTGTGTTCCCCCAAATCTTCAGATAAAAAAGGTACGTCACTTGCGTGGGTAGGCCTAATGCCCGCGACAGGAAACGCAACATGGACACATCACATTTTCACGTTGAAATCTGACATGTTTATTGGAAAGTGCCTAACTGTGGATTTTGGCCTCTAGCTCAGCCGTCACCTATGGAAACCTACCAAACATGTGCATTTTTGAAAACTAGACACCTAAGGGAATCCAAGATGGGGTGACTTGTGGTGCTCGCACCAGGTTCTGTTACCCAGAATCCTTTGCAAACCTCACAATTTGGCAAAACAACACTTTTCTCTCAGATTTCGGTTCTGGAATCTGAGAGGAGCCGCAAACTTCCTTCCACCCAGCATTTCCCCAAGTCTCCCAATAAAAATGTTACCTCACATTTGTGGGTAAGCCTACTGCCCGCGACAGGAAATGTCCCAAAACACAACGTGGACAGATCACATTTTATCAAAGAAAACGGACGTGTTTTTTGCAAAGTGCTTAGCTCAATCAATCAGTCAGTCAATCAATCATTTGTAGAGGGTGCTACTCACCTGTGAGGGTCTCAAGGCGCCTGGGGGAGGAGCTGCTACTACTCGAACAGCCAGGTCTTGAGGTGTCTCCTGAAGGTCAGTAGGTCCTTGTTCTGTCGTATGTGGGTGGGGAGGGTGTTCCAGGTCTTGGCAGCGAGGTAGGAGAATGATTTGCCGCCGGTTGTTGTCCTATAGATGCGTGGAACGGTGGTGAGGGCGAGGTTGGCAGAGCGGAGCTGTCGGTTCGGGGTGTAGAAGGTGAGTCGATCATTGGGGTATGCTGGTCCGGCATAGTGGAGTGCTTTGTGGGCGTGGGTGAGGAGTTTGAATGTGATCCTTTTGTTGACGGGAGCCAGTGTAGGTCTCTCAGGAGGGCTGTGATGTGGCTGTGGCGAGGGATGTCGAGGATGAGGCATGCGGAGGCGTTCAGTATTTGTTGCAGTCTTTTCAGGAGAGCGGGCGTGGTTCCTGCGTACAGAGCATTGCCATTGTCCAGCCTGCTGCTGATGAGGGCCTGGGTGACCGTCCTTCTGGTTTTAGCAGTGATCCACCTGTAGATCTTGCGGAGCATGCGGAGGGTGTTGAAGCAGGAGGATGAGACAGCGTTGACTTGTTGGGTCATGGAGAGCAATGAGTCGAGGATGAAACCAAGGTTGCGTGCGTGGTTGGTGGGCGTTGGTGCGGCTCCCAGCATGGTCGGCCACCAGGAGGCATCCCATGCGGAGGCGGTGGGGCTGAGGATGAGGACCTTTGTATGGTCTGAGTTCAGCTTTAGGCGACTGTACTCCATCCAGATGGCGACAGCCTTCATACCTTCGTGGAGGTCGGTTTTGGTGGTGGCTCGGTCCTTGGTGAGGGAGAGGATCAACTGGGTGTCGTCGGCGTATGAGATGATGTTGAGGTTGTGAGATCGTACGATGTTGGCGAGCAGTGCCATGTAGACATTGAAGGGGGTCGGGCTGAGGGAGGAGCCCTGTGGTACGCCACAGATGGTCTTGGTGGCTTCAGCTCAGAATGGAGGGAGGCAGGCTCTCTGGGTTCTGCCGGTGAGGAAGGAGGTGATCCAGTCCAGGGCTTTGTCACGGATCCCTCGTCGTGGAGGCGTGTATGCAGGGTGTGGTGGCAGACAGTGTCAAAGGCGGTTGAGAGGTCAAGGAGGATGAGGGCTGCGATTTTGCCTTTGTCCAGGAAGGTCCTGATCTCGTTGGTGGCAGCGGTGAGGACAGTCTTTGTGCTGTGGTTGCTGCGAAAACCGGATTGGGACGGGTCCAGAATGTTGTTTTCCTCAAGGTGGTGGGTCAGTTGCCTATTGACGATCTTCTCGATGACCTTTGCCGAGAACGGAAGCAGGGAGATGGGCTGGTAGGTTTTTGAGGTCCTTAGGGTCTGCCTTGGGTTTCTTGAGTAAGGCGTTGATCTCGGCGTGCTTCCAGCTTTCCGGGAAGGTGGCGGTCTTAAAGGAGCTGTTGATGCTCATAAGGAGCTGGGGGGCGATGATGGAGCTCGCTTTGTTGTAGATGTGGTGCGGGCAGGGGTCAGATGGTGAGCCGGAGTGAATGGTGTTCATTACTTTGGTGGTGTCAACGTCGCTGACATGTGTCCAGGAGAGCAGGGGGTTGGTGTGGCTATGGGACGGTGAGTCGGAGGTGTTGGCGACTGCCGGTGGGGTCTTGGTGTTGAAGTTGTTGTGAATTTCTGCGATCTTGCGGTGAAAGAAGGTGGCGAGGGAGTCACAGAGGTCTTGCGAAGGTGGGATGTTGTTGGTGCTAGAGCTGGGGTTGTAGAGTTTTGCACGATGTTGAAGAGCTCTTTGCTGTTGTGCGCGTTGTCGATTCGTTCCTTGAAGGAGGATCTCTTGGCGGTCTGGATGAGCTGGTGGTGCTTGCGGATGGTGTTCTTGAGGGCCGTCTGGGAGGCTGGAGTCTGTTCTTGGCACCACTTCCTCTTGAGTTTTCGGCAGGTCTGTTTGGAGGTCCGGAGGTTGGCGGTGAACCAGGTGGCCTTTCTGATAGTGCGGTTGTAGGAGAGTTTCTTGATCGGGGCGAGAGCGTTGGTGCAGTCATTGATCCATTGTCTGAGGTTGCGGGCAGCTGTGTCGGTGTCAGTGGTGTCGGCTGGTGGGGCTTGGGCGAGGGCAGAGATCAGCTGGTGACCTTGTTCCTCCAATTTTGGTGATGGAAAGTTGTGGAATCTGAGAGGAGCCACAAAGTTCCTTCCACCCAACATTTCCCCAAGTCTCCTGATAAAAATGGTAACTCACTTGTGTTGGTAGGCTTAGTGCCCTCGACAGGAAATTCCCCAAAACACAACATGGACACATCACATTTTCCCAAAGAAAACTAACCTGTTTTTTGGAAAGTGCCTAGCTGTGGTCTTTGGCCTCTAACTCATCCAGCCGACATCTAAGGAAACCTAGCAAACCTATACATTTTTTAAAACTAGACATCTAGGGGAATTCAGAATGGAGTGACTTCTGGGACTCTCACCAGGTTCTGTTACCCAGAAACCTTTGCAAACCTCTAGATTTGGCAAAAAACACTTTTTCCTCAGATTTCGGAGATGGAAAGTTGTGGAATCTGAGAGGAGCCACAAATTTCCTTCCACCCAGCATTCCCCTAAGTTTCCAGATAAAAATGGTACCTCACTTGTGTTGGTAGGACTAGTGCCCGCAACAGCAAACACCCCAAAATGCAACATGGACAAATCAAATTTTTACATTGAAAACTGACGTGTTTTTTGAAAGTGCACAGCAGTGGATTTTGGTCTCTTTCTCGGCCGGTACCTAGGAAAACGTACCAAACCTGTGCATTTTTTAAAACAAGACACCTAGGTGAGTCCAGGATGGGGTAACTTGTGGCCCTCCCACCAGGTTCTGTTGCCCAGAATCCTTTGCAAACCTCAATATTTGACAAAAAACACTTTTCCCTCACATTTCGGTGATAGAAAGTTCTGGAATCTGAGAGGAGCCACAAATTTCCTTCCATCCAGCATTCCTCCAAGTCTCCCGATAAAAATGGTACCTCACTTGTGTGGGTAGGCCTAGTGCCTCTGTCAGGAATAGATCACACAACGGTAAATGTTGGTACTTACATGAGGGCAACTGTTGACCCTGGGGTGATCCATTCCTGATGCAGACACTCAAGTGGGATAGCGTTTTTATCAGGACAGGTGGGGAAACACTGGGTGTTAGGAATTTTGTGGATCCCAGCATATTCCTGCAGTGTGTGTGACAGATATGCAAGAACAAATTGAGTTTTTATTCAACATTTCACATTTGCAGGGTATTCTGTGTAAGAAAAGTTTGGGGAATCCACACAAGTCACAGCTCAGTGGTCTCCCCCGGATGTCTAGTTTCCAGAAATGTCTGTGTCTGGTAGGTTTCCCTATATGGCCGCCGAGCCCAGGACCAAAAACACAGGTGCCTGCCTTACAAACCAGGTTGTTTTGTGATGGATAATTTTGATATCTGCACAATATGAATTGGGCGGTGGAGTTTGGGGCTGAACTAAATTGGGGAGCTCCCAATAGAGCACTCTCTCTGTGCTTGCTGCCACATGCCCCTTCTCTCTGGGTTGGGCTAACCCGCTATTGTCATGCTGCACAGACTGTGCTTGTGAAGGGACAGCAGGACTGTCCTCATCACCTCTCTCATAATCAGTGGAAGAGGAGTTATCGAATGGGACTCCTCCGACTAAAAAATCACTCCCAGAGTCTGCGCCATTGTCCTATCCCTCAGATGCTGTCTCAGTATCTGCTGTTTCAGTCTCTGATCCTACGTCAGAGCTGTCCTCCATAACCAGAGTGAGGGCTTGAGCAGCAGTCATCCAAGAGATGCCATCTCTGCTACTGGCTAAACTGTTGCTCTAAAACATTAGCCTACGTAGACAGTCACAAAATTGTTGGTGGGTGTGTGTGTGATACGTATAACAGTAGAGGTCACTTTACCTTCGCTTCTTCCCTCAATATGCACGTTCTCTCAAAACACTAAAAAAAAGACACACTGTTACTTCACCTTGTCACATACCAATCGTCACAGTCTTTAGCGCCTCTAGCGCCCAGTCGAACAATCAATATTAGTGCTCCCACTCCCATTACCACATCCTCCGATTCCCTCACCACCACCCAACAAAAGTGCCTTTCATCTTTCCATAGCCCCCCTCGCACATACATTTCATTTGTATTATAGCACAGATAATGGCTGGCTTTACTAATCTACTCAGCTATTTACATAAAATACAGATTTGATCTTTGCAGTAGGCATATAACCCTTCTATTCTACTTTATGGCATCAAAACTTCCACTAGACAAAATTCAGATCCTTTTGTAGCAGAAACTTAATCACAAGACTTACTTGGCTTTTTTATTGCTTCCTAAAAGCTGCAGTTGAAACGCATCAGTTGAAGTATGTGCATTGCTTTGAACACACAAGGTACAACTGCAAGAGAACTGGGGGTGTATATATACACACATATATATATATAAATATATATGTATATATATATATATATATATATATATATATATATATATAAAGAGATTACTTTTATATATCGGTGTGGTTTTCCTGGGAACCTATTGCAGCCCCTGGCAGATATACTTGTTCACCCCAAACCAAGACCTGGAAGATTTTATATGCTTCCCAAAATTCAAAAAATGAATAATCCTGGCCGCCCCATCATCTCTGGCAATGATACGGCCACTGAGAGACCATCTTTATTTGTTGACCTGCACCTCCAGCCCATTGTCTAACAACTTCCATCATTTGTTAAGGACACCAGTCACTTTCTTCAGATTATTGAAAAATTAAACCAAACCTACACATTTGATGATGACACTCTTCTGGCTACATTTGATGTTACATCATTATACACCAATATACCACATGATGATGGGCTTATGGCATTATCTGAAGCTCTTAATAAAAGAACTGTGAAAAAACCATCAACAAATGTGCTTACCAACTTTGCAAGAGTTATCCTTAAATCCAACAATTTTAACCTTCAATGGTAAACACTATTTGCAGATACAAGGGACATCCATGGACACTCGGATGGCTCCTTCCCATGCAAACATCTTCATGGGAAATCTGGAGGACTATATACTTGTGAGTTCTAACATCAAACCACTGGTATGGCTACAATACATTGATGACATATTTATAATATGGAATGCAGGAAGCAGAACACTTGAGCAATTTACAGCTTTTATCAACAGTATCCATCCTACCATCAAATTCACTGGCAGCAATACTAAACAGAAGAGTCATCTCCCTTTTCTGGATGTGTTACTCACCATTCATGAACAAAAAATGATAACTGATATGTACCACAAGCCTACAGATGCTCATTTGTATCTAAACTGGACTTCATGTCACCCACGCCACACTAAACTCAGCATCATCTACAGCCAAGCACTCAGAATGAGACGCATCTGCAGCAATGAAGACACTTGTAAAGGCCATCTTCAGGAGCTTGTTAGATTATTTAAAAAGCAAGGCTATCCTCTGCATATCATTCTGCAACAAATTGACAAGTCTTTGCAGTTACCCAGGGAAGCACTTATTTGGAATAACAACAGAAGAAACAAAAGTGACAGAATCCCCTTTGTGGTTGACTATCATCCATCAGCTCCCAACTACAGAAATATAATACAAACAACTTTTCCCTTACTATCTATTTGTGAAAACTTGCAAAAGCTTTTTCCAAAACCGCCAGTCATTGCTTACCGCAGAGCTCCCAATTTACGATCCTTTATTGTGAGAGCTGAACTTAAGCAAGCTGCAACAAATGCAGGAGTTCATTGCTGTGATTCCAAAAGGTGCATCACATGTGAATACCTTTTACAAACATCATCAGTAACTAGCTCTGTTACAAAAATGAACTATGGAATAAGACAGCATCTTACATGTCACTCAACATGTATTATTTATGTGATTCATTGCCAACGTCAAAGCTGTAAAAAACAATATGTAGGTCAAACTGTGAATGACCTCCGTACACGATTCAGGAACCACAAATCAGCAATAATTAACAAGAAACTTGACCAGCCTGTAGCCAACAATTTTAACCTTATGGACCATTTACTATCAGATTTGAAGATTTTCCCTGTGGAACATGTTTTAAAGGAAGAACTACTGGACATCAGAGAAAATTTCTGGATGTACTGTTTAAAATCACTGCATCCAGATGGACTGAACATCACTGACAATACTACTTGATTTCTGCATATCTGAAGAGTTCTCAGGACTGCATTGATTCCACATTCCAATTGGAATCTTCACTCATGATGCTTTTTGAAAATCCACCAGTGTCAGCTGTGCAGCCACTGAGCAAACCATCTTGTAGTACCTGAGGAAGGCGGAAGCTGAAACGTTGTAGTAGAAATATATTTTTGTTCTTTAGTGAGATCATCTGTTTGAGTCACTTCTTTCTTGGATATTACATTTTCTTGTGACTCATTGTATCCTTTGGGATCCAGAATTTTGCCCTGGCTGGCTGTTGTTTTCTTGTGATCCTGCATCTTCCAGTATATATATATATATATTTTTAAAGAGCTGTGTGGTTTCCTTGGGGGTCATAGTGGCTCCCAGGGAAACCATAGAACTATTAAAAACATTATTGCCCACACAGGGGGTCGCCCTGCTCAGGGGCAACCCCCTGTCAATTTCATTTTTTAAAATATTTAATTTATTTATTTATTTTTTAACATTTAAACCCCTGGGAGGGCGTGATCGGGCTCAATCACGCCCCCAGGGGTAAACCTACCTTTTAAAAAAAAAAAATGCCCCTGGGTGGAGGGCGGCCTGTTTTCTGAGGGGGCCGACCTCCCCAAATTAAATCCATAGTGTCTAGTGGGTTTTCCTGGCCCTCGATTGCAGATGCGCTGCGATCAAGGGCCAGGAAACCGTACAGGAAGGCCTCGTTTGAAAGTGGAGAATCTTGCGGCATGCTAACATCACAAAGGGGTGGATGGGGGTACACGGGGAAACAAGGAAGATCTTCTGGGTCTCCCGAGGTTTTTTAAAAATTAAAACAAAATCCTTGGGTGCAAAGCACCCGAGGATTTTTTAACCTCCTCCCTGGTGTCGGCCAGTGGTCGTGACCCGCACCAGGGAGGTAGTGTGGGTGTGGGCCACTGGCCGATGCCCGCGCCCAAGAAGTAAAAAATCCTAGAATTAAAAAAAAACAATTAAAAAGCTGTAAGGTTGGCAACCAATGCTAGAGCTTTTGGCTTTGGCATAAACTTGTTTCTTTTTTAGTCGTGTGTTTATACGATGTTTTGAGATTACAGTAATTCAAAGCCAATAGTACATTTTCTATGCACATCAAGCATCACATTTCCATATGATATTCAATAAAAACGAAAAAGTTTTTCTATAAGGTTCACAGTACAGCTATTTGTTAGGAAGCACCTTTACTGATGAGTTAAAATTACGTGATAGTTAATTTGTTGTTTAAATATCAAAATAGTTTTGCAAGATTCTGACCACCACATTCAGGCGATGATAAGTTTTTTTCTTTTTACTTTTGAGGCATAGGCTTGCAGCACAATTCTTTTTTTTAAATGGACTGTTGCACCAACTTGTCAAGGCTAGAACTATTAACTTTGTCAATGTGTGTTCTTCCTTCTTTTCTTTTTTAGGGCTCTGCTCTAGGTGGTGTGCATGTGCTGTCTCAAACTGAGACGTGCTATATCTGCATCATAGGCTTCAGCCCGCCCCTAGCCTTCCCATTTGCTGGCACCCTTGTCCCTCCATTTTGCAGTATCCCCATTTGTCAAGGGCATGCATACGTCATGCCTTTTCTGCTGTTTAGCCCCACATGAGAGCACCGGCCAACTACTATTTACTTACTCAGTCGCCATTTTCTCTCCATTGTTTCGAGACTTCTTTTTCATGTTGATTTCAATGGGAGACCAATCCACCACACATTAGGAGCTCTACTGTTCCTGTCGCTTGTTCATTTTGGTTTCAATGGGGACCGGTCCCTCTACACATTAGGAGTGCTATTGTTCCAGTTGCTTGGTTTGCTTCATGTGGCTGCTTTCTTTTCAGTGTAGGCTTGGATATTTAACATTGTCATTTGTGTTTTATGAGCTGCGCCATTGAGTCTGTGAGATTGGAAACATTTTAAAGTGACAGTGTTTGCTAAAGGAAAGTTCTGCGCTATTGTTCCTGTCACTTAGTTTGTTTCATACGGCTGCTTCATTTTCTGTGTAGGCTTGGATATTTAACATTGCTGTTTGTGTTTTATGAACTGTACCATTGAGTCTGCCCTTCGTGACTGCCCGTTTTCTGCCTGTTTCTTGCACTCTGTGCTTTTCTGCTTGTTTCTTGCCCTCTGTTTCTGCCTTTCTGCTCATCTCTTGTTCTCTGTTTGTGCATTTCTTCTCATTTTCTGCTTGTTTTTTAGCCCTCTGTTTCTGCCTTTCTGTTTATTGTTTGCCCTTTGTTTGTGCCTCTCTGCCCACTTCTTGCCCTCTGTGCCTCTTTGCCCATTTTCTGCTTGTGTCTTGACCCCTGTTTGTGCCTTTCGGCTTGTTTCTTGCCTTCTGTTTGTGCCTTTCTGCTCACGTTTTGCCCTGTTTGTGCCTTTCTGCCCATTTCTTGCACCATTTGTGCCTTTCTGCTTGTTTCTTGCCCTCTGTTTCTGCTTTTCTGCTCATTCCTTGCCCTCTGTTTCTACCTTTTTTCTTGTTTCTTGCCCTCTGTTTGTGCCTCTCTGCCCATTTCTTGCCCTTCGTTTAAGCCTCTCTGCCTGTTTCTTGCACTCTGTTTATGCCTCTCTGCCCATTTCTTGCTCTCTGTTTAAGCCTCTTTGCCCGTTTCTTGCGCTCTGTTTATGCCTCTCTTCCCATTTTCTGCTCATTTCTTGCCATCTGTTTCTACCTCTCTGACCGTTTCTTGCCCTTGATATGTGCCTTTCTGCTAGTTTCTTGCCCTCTGTTTGCGCCTTTCTGCTCATTACTTGCCCTCTGTTTGTACCTCTCCGACCTGTTTCTTGACCTCTGTTTGTGCCTCTCTGCTAGTTTCTTACCCTCTGTTTGTGTTCCTGCTGTTTCTTGCCTTCTGTTTTTCCCTCTCTGCCCATTTGCTGCTCATTTCTTGCCCTCTGTGTGCTGGCTGCTGGTTTCTCACACCCCCACACGCCCTCCCATTCACCACCCCCACTCCATTGCCAAGGGCAATAGGTCGCCTATTGCTGAGACCTATTGGCCTTGCCAATGATTGTTTATCTTCCGTGAGGAAACGCTACTGATAAATTAGCAACACCCCTGCTTTCAGCATGGACCGAAATTCTGATAGCATTTCACAGAAATAGATGGAAGTAGTTGAGCGAGAAACATTCTTAAGTGAACAGATTAACTAGTGAGGATTTTGAGCTGAAGGAATTTCACAGTATTTTTGAACTATTATCCAAAAAAATGACGAGCAGCATACAGCGTATTAACACCCATCTCGGGTGGACAGTGAGAGTTCTGTGGATTAGACTTCAAACCTGTAGTTTGCCTTCTTTCAACAGCAGCCCTAGAGTCATCATGCATGTGTTAGGAATGAGAGTGAGCATGTGCTGCTGACTACTGACATCTGCTGTGATCTACAAATCATAAGATGGATTGCTCGAGAGGACAACTCAACTATCCATGCTTCCAAGCTCATTAAATTGAGTAGCATTAGTTTAGCATGAATTTATGTAATAATAACTCCTGCTGATATCGCAAATAGGGGCATATTTACATGCCTCTTGAGCCGTCTTAGCACTGCTATAGCGTCATTGTTAAGGCAGTGCTAAGGTGGCATTTCCCTTGCACCAGATTTACAAAGTGATGCAATGCATGCATTGTGCCACTTTGCAACTCCTTGTGCCACATTATGCCCGCGCCAGGGATAATGTATTCAGTGTGGCATTCTGACGCAGGGACGCCAGAAAAAATGGTGCAGTGAAATTCACAAGATTTCACTGCACCATTTTTTCCATCATTTTTCATGCCTGCTCAAGGCAGGCGTTAAAATGAAACACTCAATTGAATCAGTGAAAAAATTCTGTCGCTGTTGTGGTAACCACTACCATGGTGTGCCGTATTGTAACTACAGAGCAACCATGGTGTTGTTAGGCGAAGCAAGGGTGATGCAAGATAAGTGGTGCATTGTGCCCGATGCGCTACTTTTTCATAAATATACTCCATAGTGTGTAGAAATGTAGTTTTAAGAGTAGAATAAAAAACTATTTATTGTCAAAATTATTGTGTCTCAGAAGTCCATAATCTAATATGTATTTCTGGGATGCAATAATTTTCATTTTTGTAATGAGCATAAATGTGCCTGTTCTGTGGAACATCAACACGTATATTGCAACAATGAGATGAGATTGCCTACACCTTGGGTATGTTTTGCGATTGCAAGCATCACCAGGAATCATATTATCATTAACCCCTCGGGTGCCCAGGATGAGCTGGTCTCATCCTCGGCCACGGTTGCCATGTGCCAAGGACGAGACCAGCTCGTCCTGCACCCAGGCCACAGGGAGAGCGCTAGCGCTCCTCCTGTGGCCTCCCTCCCACCCCCCCTGTCAGGGACCCAACCCCCCCTCGGCAATCTGATGACGTGAGCACGCTCACAGTGCGCCAACGTCATCAAATGTTGACGGGGACGCGCTGGAAGCCATTGGCTTCCAGCACATTGATCGGAGAGGACCTCCTTCTGATAAGTCCTTCTCTTGGTTTTTTTTTGCGGGGGAAACAGACATAGGGGGAAAGGAAAGAGTTTTTCCTTTCCCTCTGTGTCTGTTTTCAATGGATTCCTGCTCCACAAAGCGGTCGAGGCCCGCGATCGTGGAGCAGGCATCCACCACTAGGCATTATGGATTTTTTTTTGTTTATTTTGGGAAGCGACCCCTTAGGCAAGGATCATTCTCCTGGGGGCATTATTATATCCATGTTTAGATCTCATCCCTGGGGGGGTTGAAACCCACTAGGCCACAGGGATTGTGTTGTGTGTATTTGTGTGTTTTTTGTGTCTTTGGGCACCCCTTGGTCAAAGGGTACCCCCCCCAAAAGGGGCACATTAGTGATGGCCATTTCTTCCCCCCTTTGGGGCGGATCGGCCTATTTTGTTTAGGCCCATATGCCCCCAAGGGGGGCAGAAGCCACCAAGAACCAGGGGTATTTTTCTTCCTTTTTTGTGTGTTGGGGCACCCCCATTAGCAAGGGTTGCCCCTCAAAGGGGGCATAGAACTCTTGTCCATTTCTATCCCATCTGAATATTTTTTGTAGGCCCATCAGCTCCCCAGGGGGGCAGAATCCACTTAGGCTCCAGGGAAAACTTCTAAATGCTTGTTGGCGGGGTGTTTGTCAACTGGCAAAGTATTTGCATTTGTGATTATAACAGTTTATTTCCCCTTTTTTTCTAGTTCAAAGCTTTTGCTTCCTTTGCTGTGGCTCCTTGTGGTTTTGGCAGTGGTTCACCTGTGGTTTGCGAAGTTGCATGTTTTAGGTAAGTAAAAGAAATGTACTCCAAAGGGTTATTGTTGCCATGCATGAATGACATGTTTGTAGGTGGTATACTAAATGCAGGATTGTGTGTGACATTGTCCTTAGATTTGTGCGCAATGATATTTGTGTTGTCTTATGTCTAATTTGCTTTTCTTTTTTCTTTTTAGTGGGATATCATTGGTGATTGCTGTGTCTGTGCAAAGTAGTTGCTGGTGAGTCTAGCTTTTTTAGGCAAGTGAGTGGTATAGTTTTTGAGTACATAACTCTTTGTGATAAATCCACACTTTGTTTATTACTTATTTTAGATAGTGCTGGTTGTTGTTTGTGCATTTGTCAAGTTACACTCCTTAGAGAGGATCATGACTAGCTGCAGAGTGACCACTCAGCAGGTTGTTGGCATGCTTTTTGAGTCGTCTTATGACCATAATTATGAGACCAACTCTGCATCTGAGGCAGAGGAGGAAGTGAGAGATTCTGTCAGTGAGTTTTCTGTCCGAGAGGAATCCTCTGTGAGGAAATCACTCTCAGTGCAGAAGAAGGGCCTGCTTTGGAGGAGGACACTGATGTGCCAATAGTGCAGCATCCTGAAAGGTTTCCCTTTGGAAGACCAGACACCTGGATTGCCCAAAACATGGAGCAGCCACAGTTGCTTGCCTTTATTGGTCTCCCAGGGTGTAGAGTGAATACGGAAACCTTTTTGCCTGTCAATCTCTTTGACTTGTTTATGGATGATGTATTTTTGGAAGAGATTGTTGAGCAGACTAATTTGCATGCTGAGCAGTATTTTGGAGGGACAACTCTGCCAGACCTAGGCCTCAGTCTAGAGCTACCCAGTAGATTCCCACAAATCTGGAAGAGTTGAAAAGGTTTCTGGGTTCGACTTTTTTGATGGAGTTGATAAGGAAGCCATCACTGACTTCTTATTGGTCTATTAGTGCCTTTATGGCAATGGCTATCTTTTCTGCAACCATGGCTCGTAATCAGTATTTGCTTCCTCTTCGGATGCTGCATTTTGTTGACAATGCTTTAGCCTTGCCACAAAATCACCCTGATTGTGACCGTCCTTTTAAGATTAGGCCTGTCCTTGATCATGTTGTAGATCACTTTCCAGGGAAAGAAATATCTATAGATGACTCTTTGGTCCTGTTCAAGGGGCGTTTGGTTTTTAAGCAGTACATTCCTAGCAAGAGGGCACGGTATGGAATTAGGATGTGTATGCTGTCTGAAAATAGTACAGGATATGTGTATAATTTCCGGGTCTACACTGGTAGGGATTCCAACATTGACACCCTTTGTTGTCTGCCCACTTTTGGAGTTAGTGAGAAAATTTTGTGGGAACTTGGTAGATGACTGTTTAACAAAGGTCACCATTTGAATGAAGATAACTTCTACACTGGAGTGCAGTTGTTCAAGGAATTGTTCAGAGTGGACACAGTTGCTTGTGGCACAATCTGTTTTAACTGTAAAGGCTACCCAAGGGAGCTTGTCTGTAAAAAACGTGAGAGGGGACAGTGCAGTGCCTTGTGTAAAAATGAGCTTCTACCTCTGAAATTTGCAGACAGGAGAAATGTGTACACGCTAACTACCATCCATGATGAAAGTACTTCCCCTGTGACTGTTTGGGGTCAGGTTGTGGAAGTGTGCAAACCTGGGTGCATTCTGGACTACAATTAGCACATGGGTGGTGTTGATTGAGTAGATCAGAAGTTGGAACCTTACACTACAGTTCATAGGTCTTACGTGTGGTATAAAAAGTTGGCCATCCATTTGTTTCATTTAGCAACTTTTAACACTTTTATTGTGTTCAAGGATTGTTCCACTGAGTCAAGGATGAGATTTGTTAAATTTCAGGAGTTGGTGATAGAGAGCCTTATTGTGGTGGAGCAGGCAAGAGTTCGTAGAGTAGCAATGGTGGAGGAGGTGGCTAGATTGAAAGAATGCCACTTTCCTTTTCACATTCCTCCCACTCCCAAAAAAGACTTGCCCACTAAGTAATGTAGAGTCTATTCCTGAAGAGGTATCTGTAGGGAGAGCCGAATGTGCTGCCCGGACTGTCCTTCACAGCCTGGGATGTGTGTGGGTGGCTGTTTCAGGAGTTACCACACCTGGAGGAATTACGGGGAACTACAGTGAGCGCAAACTGCCTGTTTTATATTTTCATCTTTTCAGTTTCACGGTTGGCATTACTGTCATGTATTCAGTTAGAGCTTTTGTGTTTGTAGTTTTTTGCTTATTTATAATTAGTTAGTGGTTTCTTTGTTGTTTAAAAAAAAAGGTGATGGCGGTGTGTTTGGAGTGGCGCCTAGCTGGCGGTGTGCTTGGAGTGGTACTTGGCTGGCGGTGTGCGTGGAGTAGCGCTTGGCTGGCAGTGTGTGTGGAGTGCTGCTTGGCTGGCAGTGTGTGGAATGGTGCTTGGCTGGCAATGTGCGTGGAGTGGCAATTGGTGGTGTAAATAGTGACTTGCTGTTGGACACTGCAACACACTGCCAGCCAAACGCTTGTCCAAACACTTCCATCAGTTGATGTTATTGCTGTACCAGGCATGTGCGTGTATGACAGTGATGGGCACGTGAATTGTGCTGTCTGTTGATGCGATTGTTGTAACGTGCTAGGCCTGTGGCTGGTGGTGTGAATGGTCTTGTACATGTCATGTATGAAAGGTGTATGAATGGACTGTAAAGCAGTTGGTGCCTTGATGCAGCTTTACAAATCATGAGCTGTGAGTCATTGGTTCAGTTGTTTGGCTTTTCCGTTATTAACAGTGTATTTCATTTTTGTGAAGTCTCTTGTTAATACAATTTGACCTACTGAACCATCACTCACCCTGTGCCAAATCCAAAAAGTATGGGTGGTAAAAATGACAAAACCTGCTCTGCTGTAATCAGGCATCGCAGAACACCCGTGACATGTTAGGTGTCTCGTGTGGGACCCCGATGATGATGCATGCAACCAACTTGGTTGGTGGGCGAGGGTTCTTTTTAACATAACTTAAGTGCATTTCTTTTTACAATTTTAGTGTTTGGAACTTCACAGCAGGATGTGGATACATCAAAATGATCTATTACAAAAAAAACTCTTTTTCCAGAGGGGGGGAGGGGGGGGGGCACCTGCATTTTTGATCCTGAGTGTGGTTTCATCTAGGGAAGCCTACCAAACCCATATAATTTTGAAAACTAGACACCCGCAGGAGTCCAGGGAGGTGTGGCTTGCGTGGATCCCCCAACATTTTCTTACCCAGACTCCTCTGCAAGCCTCAAAATTTGCTTAAAAAAGCATATTTTCCTCACGTTTCTTTGTAGGATCACTGCACCGGCACACATTTCCTACCACCCAGCATTCCCCTCAATCTCCCAAGTAAAATTATACCTCACTTCTGTGGGTACTCGAAGCAGAGTCAGCCTGAAAATGTATAAACGCAAAAATTAGGCTTATCAACTCGCTGTGAAATCCCATCAATCTCTACAAGTTTTTGGCCTTTTCCTGTTGCAGCCACCTGGGGACCCATACAAGTAAGGTGTCATTTTTATCAGCAGACCAAGGGGAACAATGGGTGGTAGGAAATTTGTACCGGCACAGAGATCCTACACAGAAAAGTGTGGAAAACGTGATTTATTCAGCTATATTTGAGGTTTTCAGAGGAGTCTGAGTAAGAAGATGTTGGGGGATCCACGGAAGCCACACCTCCCTGGACTACTCCGGGTGTCTAGTTTTCAAACATTTCTGGGTTTGGTAGGTTTCCCTAGATGATCGCCGCACCTAGGACCAAAAATGCAGGTGCCCCCTGGCAAACCAGGTAGTTCTGTGATAGATCATTTTGATGTGTCCTCATTGTGTTTTGAGGCATTTTCTGTCACGGGCACTAGGCCTACCCACACAAGTGAGATACCATTGTTATCAGAAGACTTGGGGGAATGCTGGGTGGAAGGAAATTTGCGGCTCCTCTCAGATTCTAGAACTTTCTATCACCGAAATATGAGGAAAAAGAGTTCTGTTTTGCCAAATTTTGAGGTTTGCAAAGGATTCGGGGTAACAAGACCTGGTGAGAACCCCACAAGCCACCCCATCCTGCATTCCCCTAGGAGTCTAGTTTTCAAACATGCACAGGTTTGGTAGGTTTCCCTAGGTACCGGCTGAGCTAGAGGCCAAAATCCACAGCTAGGCACTTTGCAAAAAACAGGTCAGTTTTCTTTAGGAAAATGTGATGTGTCCACGTTGTGTTTTGGGGCTTTTCCTGTTGCAGGCAATAGGCCTACCCACACAAGTGAGATACCATTTTTATTGGGAGACTTGGGGGAAGGCTGGTTAGAAGGAAATGTGTGGCTCCTCTAGAACTTACTATCACCAACATGTCAGGGAAAAATAGATTTTTTGCCACATTTTGAGGTTTGCAAAGGGTTAAGTGTAACAGAACCTGGTGAGAACCACACAGGTCACCCCATCCTGGATTCCCGTAGGAGTTTAGTTTTCAAACATGCACAGTTTTGGTAGGTTTCCCTAGGTGCCAGCTGACCTAGAGGCAAAAACCCATAGCTAGGCACTTTGCAAAAAAACAGGTCAATCTTCTTTGAGAAAATGTGATGTGTCCATGTTGTGTTTTGGGGCATTTCCTGTCGCGGGCTCTAGGCCTACCTGCAGAAGTGAGGTACTATTTTTATTGGGAGACTTGGGGGAATGTTGGGTAGAGGGACGTTTGTGGCTCCCCCTCAGTTTCCAAAACATTCCATCCCGAAATGTGAGTTAAAAGTGTTTTTTTGTGCAAAATTTGAGGTTTGCATAGGATTCTGGGTAACAGAAATTGGTTAGAGCCCCACAAGTCACCCCATCCTGGATTCCCTTAGGAGTCTAGTTTTCAAAGATGCACAGGTCTGGTATGTTTCCCTAGCTGCCGGCTGAGCTACAGACCAAAATGCACAGCTAGACACTTTGCAAAAAACAGGTCAGTTTTCTTTGGGAAACTGTGGTGTGTCCACGTTGTGTTTTGGGGCATTTCCTGGCGTGGGCTCTAGGCCTACGCACGAAGGTGAGGTGCCTTTTTTTTATTGGGAGACTTAGGGGAATGCTGGGTAGAGGGACGTTTGTGGCTGCCCCTCAGTTTCCAGAACATTCCATCACTGAAATATGAGGTAAAAGTGTTTTTTTGGTAGATTTTGAGGTTTGCAAAGGATACTGGCTAACAGAACCTGGTGAGAGCCCCACAAGTCACCTCATTCTGAATTCACCTAGGTGTTTAGTTTTCAGAAATTTCCAAGTTTACTACCTTTTCCTAGGTGCCCGCTGAGCTAGAGGCCAAAATCCATAGCTAAGCACTTTGCAGAAAACAGGTCAGTTTTCTTTGGGAAAATGTGATGAGTCCATGTTATGTTTTGGGGCATTTCCCATTTTTATCGGGAGACATGGGGAAATGCCGGGTGGAAGGAAACTGGTGGCTCCTCTTGGATTCAAGGACCTTCCATCACCAAGATGTGAAGAAAAGGTGTTTTTTTACCATATTTTGAGGTTTGCAAAGGGTTCTGTGTAATAGAGCCCGCTGAGAGCCCCACAAGCCACCCCATTCTGGATTTCCCGTGGTGTCTATTTTTCAAAAATATTTAGGTTTGCTAGGTTTCCCTAGGTACTGACTGAGCTAAAGGGCAAAATCCACAGCTAGGCACTTTGCAAAAAACAGGTCCGTTTTCTTTGGGAAAATGTGATGTGTCCACGTTGTGTTTTGGGGCATTTCCAGTCACAGGCACTAGGCCTACCTACACAAGTGAGGTACCATTTGTGTTGGGAGACTTGGGGTAGTACTGGGTGGAAGGAAATTTGAGGCTCCTCTCAGGCTGCTGAACTTTCTGTCACCGTAATGTGAGGAAAAAGTATTTTATTGCCAAATTTTAAGGATTGCAAAGGATTCTGGGTAACACAGCCTGGTGAGAGCCCCACAAGTCACATCATCCTGGATTCCCCCAGGTGTCTAGTTTTCAAAAGTGATGAGGTTTTGTAGGTTTCCCTAGATGCCGGCTAGGCTAGAGGCTGAAATCCACAGCTAGGCACTTTGCAAAAAACAGGTCAGTTTTCTTTGGGAAAATGTGATGTGTCCACATTGTGTTTTGGGGCATTTCCTATTGAGGGCAGTAAGCCTACCCACACAAGTGAGGTACCATTTTTATTGGAAGAGTTGGGGGAATTCAGGGTAGAATTAAGTGTATGGAACCCATCAGATTCTGGAACCTTCCATCACCAAAATGTGAGGGAGACATTGTTTTTTTGACACATTTTGAGGTTTGCAAAAGATTCTGGGGTAGAGAACGTGGTGAAAACCCACACATCACCCCATTCTGAATTCTTCTAGGTGCTTAGTTGCCAGAAATATCCAGGTTTGCTAGGTTTTCCTAGGTGCCGGCTGAGCTAGAGGCCAAATCCACAGCTAAGCACTTTGCAAAAAAATGGTCAGTTTTTTGGGGGAAAATGTGATGTGTCCATGTTGTGTTTTGGGGCATTTCCTGTATCGGTCAGTTAGCCTACCTACACAAGTGAGGTACCATTTTTATCGGGGGACTTGGGGGAATGCTGGGGAGAAGGAAATTTGAGGCTCCTCTCAGATTCCTGAACTTTCTGTCACCGAAATGTGAGGAACAAGTTTTTTTGCCAAATTTTGAGAATTGCAAAGGATTCTGGGTAATAGAACCTGGTGAGAGCCCCACAAGTCACACCATGCTGGATTCCCATAGGTGTCTATTTTTAAAAAATGATCAGTTTTGGTAGGTTTCTCTAGGTGCTGGCTAAGCTAGAGGCTGAAATCCACAGCTAAGCACTTTGCAAAAAACTTGTCAGTTTTCTTTGGGAAAATGTGATGTGTCCTTGTTGTGTTTCGGGGCATTTCCTGTATCGGGCAGTTAGCCTACCTACACAAGTGAGGTACCATTTTTATCGGGGGACTTGGGCGAATGCTGGGTTCAAGGAAATTGCGGCTCCTCTCAGATTTCTGAACCTTCTGTCACCGAAATGTGAGGAAAAGGAGTTTTTTTGCCACATTTTGAGGTTTGCAAATGATTCTGGGTAACAGAACCTGCTGAGAGACCCACATATCATCCCCTCCTGGATTACCCTAAGTGTCTAGTTTTCAAACATGCACAGGTTTGGTAGGTTTCCCAGGGTGCCGGCTGAGCTAGAGGCTGAAATCCACAGCTAGGCACTTTGCAAAAAACAGGTCAGTTTTCTTTGGGAAAATGTGATGTGTCCATGTTGTGTTTTTTACATTTCCTGTCTTGGGCAGTTGGCCTACCTACACCAGTGAGGTACCATTTTTATCGCAGACTTTGGGGAATGCTGGGTGGGAGGGAATTGGTGCCTCCTCTTAGATTCCACAACTTTCCATCGCAAAAGTGTGAAGAAAATGTGTTTTTTTGCCAAATTCTGAGGTTTGCAAAGTATTCTGGGTAATAGAACCTGGTGAGAGCCCCACAAGCCACCCCATTCTGGACTCCCCTAGGTGTCTAGTTAAAAAAAATGTATGGGTTTGTTAGGTTTCTCTAAGTGCCAGGTGAGCTAGAGGACAATATCCACAGCTAGGCATTTTGCAAAAAACAGGTCAGTTTTCTGTGGGAAAATGTGTTGTGTCCACGTTGTGTTTTGGGGCATTTTCTGTCGCGGGCACTAGGCCTACCCACACAAGTGAGGTACCATTTTTATTGGAAGTCGTGGGGGAATTCTGGGTGGAAGGAAATTTGTGTCTCCTCTCAGATTTGTGAACTGTCTGCCAACAAAATGTGAGGAAAAAGTGTTTTTTTTTCAAATTTTGAGGTTTGCAAAGGATTCTGGGTAACAGCCCTGGTGAAAGCGTACAAGTCACCCCATCCTTGATTCCCCTAGGTGTCTAGTTTAAAAAAATGATCAGTTTTGGTAGGTTTCCCTAGGTGCAGGCTGAGCTAGAGGCCAAAATCCACAGCTAGGCACTTTGCAAAATCAAGCCAGTTTTCTTTGAGAAAATGTGATGTGTCCACGTTGTGTTTTGGGGCATTTCCTGTCGAGGGCTCTAGGCCTACCTACATCAGTGAGGTGACATTTTTATTGGGAGACTTGGGAGAATGCTGTTTAGAGGGATGTTTGTGGCTCCCCTCAGATTTTAGAACCTTCCATCACCAAAATGTGAGGAAAACAGTGTTTTTGTGCACCATTTTGAGGTTTGCAAAAGATTCTGGGGTAGAGAACGTGGTAAAAACCCCACACATCACCCCATTCTGAATTCCTCTAGGCACTTAGTTGTCAGAAATGTCCAGGTTTGCTCGGTTTTCCTAGGTGCCTGCTGACCTAGAAGCCAAAATCCATAGCTAAGCACACTGCAAAAAACTGGTCATTTTTCTTTGGGAGAATGTGATGTGTCCATGCTGTGTTTTGGGGCATTTCCTGTCCCGGGCACTTGGCCTACCTACACAAGTGAGGTACCATTTTAATTGGGAGACTTGGGGGGAATGCTGGGTGGGAGGAAATGTGTGGCTCCTCTCAGATTCCTGAACTTTCTGTCACCGAAATGTGAAGAAAAGTGTTTGTTTCTCTCCAAATTTTGAGGTTTGCAAATGATTCTGGGTAACAGAACCTGGTGAGAACCTCACAAGTCACCCCATCCTGAATTCCCCTAGGTGTCTAGTTTTCAAAAATGCATAGGTCATGCAGGTTTCTCTAGGTGCCGGCTGAGCTAGAGGCCAAAATCGACAGCTATGCACTTTGCAAAAAACAGGTCCGTTTTTGGGGGGAAAATCTGATGTGTCCAATTTGTGTTTTGGGGCATTTCCTATTGCCGGCACTAGGCCTACCTACACAAGTGAGGTACCATTTTTATTGAGAGACTTGGGGGAATGTGGGGTGGGAAGAAATTGGTGGCTCCTCTTAGATTCCAGAACTTTCCATCGCCAAAGTGTGAAGAAATAGTGTTTTTTTGCCCAATTTTGATATTTGCAAAGGATTCTGGGGTACAAAACCTGGCGAGAGCCCCACATGTTACCCCATTCTGAATTCCTCTGGGTGCTTAGTTGACAGAATTGTCCAGGTTTGCTCTGTATTCCTAGGTGCCAGCTGACCTACAGGCCAAAATCCACAGCTAAACACACTGTAAAAAACTGGTCATTTTTCTTTGGGAGAATGTGATGTGTCAATGCTGTGTTTTGGGGGCATTTCCTGTCCCGGGCACTTGGCCTACCTACACAAGTGATGTACCATTTTTATCGGGAGACTTGGAGGGAATGCTGTGTGGGAGGAAATTGGTGTCTCCTCTTAGATTCCAGAACTTTTCATTGCCTTACTGTGAAGAAAAAGTGTTTTTTGCCAAATTGTGAGGTGTGCAGAGGATTCTGGGTAATAGAACCTGGTGAGAGCTCCACAAGCCACCCCATTCTAGACTCCCCTAGATGTCTAGTTTTAAAAAATGTCCAGGTTTGCTCGGTTTTCCTAGGTGCTGGCTGTGCTAGAGGCCAAAATCCACAGCTAAGCACACTGCAAAAATCAGGTCAGTTTTCTTTGGGAAAATGTGATGTGTCCACATTGTGTTTTGGGGCATTTCCTCGCGCAGGCTCTAGGTCAACCCACACAATTGAGGTACCATTTTTATTGGGAGACTTGGGGGAATGTTGTGTGGAAGGAAATGCGTGGCTCCTCTTAGATTCCTGAACTTTCTGTCACCAAAATGTGAGGAAAGTGTTTTTTTCTCCCCATATTTTGAGGTTTGCAAAAGATTCTGGGTAACAGAACCTGATGAGGACCCCTTAAGTCACCCCATCCTGGATTACCCTAGGTGTCTAGTTTAAAAAAATGCATAGCTCGTGTAGGTTTCTCTAGGTGCCGGCTGAGCTAGAAGCCAAAATCGACAGCTGTGCACTTTGCAAAAACAGGTCTGTTTTTTAAGGGAAAATCTGATGTGTCCACGTTGTGTTTTGGGACACTTCCTGTTGCCGGCACTAGGCCTACCTACACAAGTGAGGTACCATTTTTATTGGGAGACTTGGGGAAATGCTGGGTGGGAGGAAATTGGTGGCTCCTCTTAGATTCCAGAACTTTCCATCACCAAAGTGTGAAGAAAAAGTGTTTTTTTGCCCAATTTTGATGTTGGCAAAGGATTCTGGGATACAGAACCTGGTAAGAGCCTCACAAGTCACACCATTCTGAATTCCTCTAGGTGCTTAGTTGTCAGAAATGTCCAGGTTTGCTCGGTTTTCCAGGCACCGGCTGACCTAGAGGCCAAAATCCACAGCTAAGCACGCTGCAAAAAACTGGTCATTTTTCTTTGGGAGAATGTGATGTGTCCATGTTGTGTTTTGGGGGATTTCCTGTCCCAGGCACTTGGCATACCTACATAAGTGAGGTACCATTTTTATTGGGAGACTTGGGGGGAATGCTGGGTGGGAGGAAATTGGTGTCTCCTCTTAGATTTCAGAACCTGTCATCGCCTTAGTGTGAAGAAAAAGTGTTTTTTGCCAAATTTTGAGTTTTGCAAAGGATTCTGGGTAATAGAACCTGGTGAGAGCTCCACAAGCCACCCCATTCTGGACTCCCCTACATGTCTAGTTTTAGAAAATGTATAGGTTTGCTAGGTTTCCCTAGGTGCTGGCTGAACTAGAGGCCAAAATCCATGTCTAGGCACTTTGCAAAAATCATGTCAGTTTTCTTTGGGAAAATGTGATGTGTCCACATTGTGTTTTGGGGCATTTCCTGTCGCACGATCTAGGCCTACCCACACAATTGAGGTTCCATTTTTATTGGGAAACTTGAGGGAATGTTGGGTGGAAGGAAATGTGTGGCTCCTCTCAGATTCCTGAACTTTCTGTTACCGAAATGTGAGGAAAGGTGTTTTTTTCTCTCCAAATTTTGAGCTTTGAAAGCGATTCTGGGTAACAGAACCTGGTGAGAACCCCACAAGTCACCCCATCATGGATTCCCATAGTTGTCCAGTTTTAAAAAGTGCATAGGTCGTGTAGGTTTCTCTAGGTGCCGGCTGAGCTAGAGGCCAAAATTGACAGCTATGCACAGGTCAGTTTTTTGGGGGGGAAATCTGATGTGTCCATGTTGTGTTTTGGGGCATTTCCTGCAACGGGCAATAGGCCTACCTACACAAGTGAGGTACCATTTTTATCAGGAGACTTGGGGGAATGCTGGGTGGGAGGAAATCGGTGGCTCCTCTTAGATTCCAGAACTTTCCATCATCAAAGTGTGAAGAAAAAGTGTTTTTTTGCCCAATTTTGAGGTTGGCAAAGGATTCTGGGGTACAGAACCTGGTGAGAGCCCCACAAGTCACCCCATTCTGAATTCCTCTAGGTGCTTAGTTGTCAGAAATGTCTAGGTTTGCTCGGTTTTCCTAGGCGCCAGCTGACCTAGAGGCAAAAATCCACAGCTAAGCACACTGCAAAAAACTGGTCATTTTTCTTTGGGAGAATGTGATGTGTCCATGTTGTGTTTTGGGGCATTTCCTGTCCCGGGCATCTGGCCTACCTACATAAGTGAGGAACCATTTTTATCGGGAGACTTGGGGGAATGCTGGGTGGGAGGAAATTGGTGCCTCCTCTGAGATTCCAGAAAGAACTTTCCCTCGCCAAAGTGTGAAGAAAAAGTGTTTTTTTTGCTAAATTATGAGGTTTGCAAAGGAGTCTGGGTAATAAAACCTGATGAGAGCCCCACAAGTCAGCCCATTCTGAATTCCTCTATGTGCTTAGTTGTAAGAAATGTCAAGGTTTGCTCAGTTTTCCTAGGTGCCGGCTGACCTACAGACCAAAATCAACAGCTAAGCACTCTTCAAAAAACTGGTCAGTTTTTGTTTTGGAAAATGTGATGTGTCCATGTTGTGTTTTGGGGCATTTCCTGTCCCGGGCACTTGGCCTACCTATACATGTGAGGAACCATTTTCATCAGGAGACTTTGGGAATGCTGGGTGGGAGGAAATTGGTGGCTCCTCCTAGGTTCCAGAACTTTCCATCGCCAAAGTGTGAAGAAAAAGTGTTTTTTTGCCAAGTTTTGAGGTATGCAAATGATTCAGGGTAACAGACCTGGTGAAGACCCCACAAGTCACCCCATCTTAGATTCCCCTAGGTGTCTAGTTTTAAAAACTGCATAGGTTATGTACGTTTCTCTAGGTGCCGGCTGAGCTAGAGGCCAAAATCGACAGCTATGCACTTTGCCAAAAACAGGTCTGTTTTTTGGGGGGAAAATCTGATGTGTCCATGTTGTGTTTTGGGGCATTTCCTGTTGCCGGCACTAGGGCTACCTACACCAGTGATGTGCCATTTTTATTGGGAGACTTGGGGGAATGCTGGGTGGGAGGAAATTTGATTCCTGAACTTTTTGTTACCGAAATGTGAGTAAAAAGTGTTTTTTGGACAACTTTTGAGGTTTGCGAAGAATTCTGGGTAACACAACCTGGTGAGAGCCCCACAACCTGGATTCCCCTAGGTGTCTAGTTTTGAAAAATGATCAGGTGTGGTAAGTTTCCCTTAGTGCCGGCTGAACTAGAGGGCGAAATCCACAGCTAGGCTCTTTGCAAATAACTGGACAGTTTTCTTTGGGAAAATGTGACGTGTCCACATTGTGTTTTGGGGCATTTCCTGTTGTGGGCACTAAGCCTACCCATACAAGTTGAGTACCATTTTTATTGGGAGACTTGGGGAATGCTGGGTGGAAGGAAATAAGTGGCTCCTTTCAGATTCCTGAACTTTCTGTCACAGAAATGTGAGGGAAAGTGTTTTTTTGCCACATTTTGAGGTTTGCAAAGGATTCTGGTGAGAGCCCTACAAGTCACCCTATCCTGGATTACCCAGGTCTCTAGTTTTCAAAAATGTACTAGTTTGGTAGGTTTCCCTAGGTGCCAGGTGAGCTAGAGGCCAATATCCACAGCTAGGTACTTTGCAAAAAACAGGTCATTTTTCTTTGGGATAATGTGGCGTCTCTACGTTGTGTTTTGGGGCTGGGACAGTCAAAACTTTTATAGAACTGCTTTAACTGAGCCTTGGTATAACTTTCAAAGTTCTCAAGGTCAAAGTTAGCTCCAACTGATGCATCTCCAGCTTGGGACATGATGAAGATTCAAAAACAAGTGCAAAGTTCCAAAGGCAGAAAAACAAGATCCCAAATTAAGTTTGAAGGAAAGTCAATCAAGGAATGAGCAAAAAAAAATGGAAGTAGAACAAAAACACTCCGAAAGAAAAAAAATCAAAATATCTCCAAACAAGTAATACGTGGTCACGTAGTGGTCTGCGCTCAAACAGTAGTGTACACTTAATCACTGTATGTCAAGTACAAATACAAGTCCAAATCCAATCGCTGCTATCAATTTTAGAAATGGGGTCTTTGGTTGACAGTCAGGTTACCCCTGTTCAAGCAAGGACCCTCACACTAGTCAGGGTAAAAGAGAATCACCCTCAGCTAACCTCGCTTACCCCCTTATTAGCTTGGCAGAGCAGTAGGCTTAACTTCAGAGTGCTAGGTGTAAAGTATTTGTAACAACACACACACTAACTTAATGAACACACTACAAAATGACACAACACCAGTTTAGAAAAATAGAAAATATTTATCTAAACAAAACAAGACCAAAATGACAAAATCCACAATACATAAGTCAAGTTATCAATTAAAAATCAAAAAGAGTCTTTACGTAGTTTCAAACACACACTTACACTGTTAGCATGAAAATGTAACTGGGGTGTGTCAAAAATAACCGTGCACAGGCGAGTGTGCATCAAAAAGGGCTTGCGATGCGTCAATTCCACTCACGAGCGGGACCTTGCGTCATTTCTCCTTTCGTCAGGTCGGGGCACTTCATTCCTTCTCTCAGCAGGAGAGCGATGTGTCGATCTGGTCAGCACTCTCGGGTCCGAGCAGGCCTTGCGTTGTTTTTGCACGGCCAGCAATACTTGCGTCAGAAATCCACCCGGACGATGATCAGAAATCCACGCAGCACGGGTTTCGATGTCCGAGTCTCCATCAGCGATGCTGCACGTCGTTTCTCCAGCTCCGTGCGTAAATTCTTTGGTTGTGTTTCCGGGGGGCATTGATTTTCAGCCGCAGAGCCGGCGGCGCATCATTTCTTCAGCCGCAGATCGGAGTTGCGTCAATCTTTTCCCTGCACGGCACGCTGTGGGTGGATTTCCTCCTCTTAGGCTCCCAGCTTCTCCTTTCAGGGTCCCAGGAACTGGATGGGCACTACAGGACAGAGCAGAAGTCTCTCCAGAGACTCCAGGTGCTGGCAGAGAGAAGTGTTTGCTGTCCCTGAGACTTCAAACAACAGGAGGCAAGCTCTAAATCAAGCCCTTGGAGAGTTCATCTCAAAATGGAAGGCACACAAAGTCCAGTCTTTGCCCTCTTACTCTGGCAGAAGCAGCAACTGCTGGATAGCTCCACAAAGCACAGTCACGGGCAGGGCAGCTCTTCTTCCTTGGCTCTTCAGCTCTTCTCTAGGCAGAGGTTCCTCTTGTTTCCAGAAGTGTTTCTAAAGTGTGTGGTTTTGGGTGCCCTTCTTATACTAAATTTCTCCTTTGAAGTAGGCCTACTTCAAAGTAAAGTCTCTTTTGAATGTGAAATCCTGCCTTGCCCAGGCCAGGCCCCAGACACTCACCAGGGGATTGGAGACTGCATTGTGTGAGGGCAGGCACAGCCCTTTCAGGTGTGAGTGACCACTCCTGCCCTCCCTCCTAGCACTGATGACTCATCAGGATATGGAGGCTACACCACAGCTCCCTTTGTGTCACTGTCTAGTGTGAGGTGCAACCAGCCCAACTGTCAAACTGACCAAGACAGGGAATCCACAAACAGGCAGAGTCACAGAAATGGTATAAGAAAGAAAATGCTCACTTTCTAAAAGTGGCATTTTCAAACACACAATCTCAAAATCAACTTTACTAAAAGATGTATTTTTAAATTGTGAGCTCAGAGACCCCAAACTCCAAATGTGTATCTGCTCCCAAAGGGAATGTACACTTTAATCAGATTTAATGGTAGCCCCTATGTTAACCTATGAGAGGGATAGGCCTTGCAACAGTGAAAAACGAATTTAGCAATATTTCACCGTCAGGACATATAAAACACATTACTATGGGGGTCATTACAACATTGGCGGTAAATGCCACTTACCGCCGTGCAGAAGACCGCCAACTAAGTGCCGCGGCTGCGATATTCCACCACAGCTATTATGACCCACAGCCCGGTATCCACCAAAATGTATACACCCACACAAGTACGCCACACCAAAGGTCAGTGATAAGCTGGCGATAACAAAACCTCCACGGTCATGCCAACAGGAATACGCCGACAGTATCACGACCCACGAATCCACGCGGCGGTCTTTCAACCGCGGTATTCCATTGGCGGTACACACCGCTGTGCTCAAAATACACACACATTTACAAAAGACTACCACATTGGACAATTTAAAATACACACACCTGATACACATACACACACCACTCCCACACATCCAATGCAATATAAAGCACACACCCACATCACCCACAAATCCTTACTACCAAAATTGCGACTGAAGGCCAGAGAGAGACACCACCATCTACAAACTAGCATCCACAGGCACTCAACACCATCACTCACACAACATCCATGCACAAAACACCACACACTCCTAAACATCACCCCATACATCACAACACACACCACCCCACACATCACCCACACCACCCCATGGCACCGCAAAGACACCCCAGGTTCTCTGAGGAGGAGCTCAGGGTCATGGTGGAGGAAATCATCCGGGTAGAGCAACAGATATTCGGATCACATGTGCAGCACACCACCATAGCTAGGAATATGGAGCTATGGCGCAGAATCGTGGACAGGGTCAACACAGTGGGACAGCACCCAAGAACACGGGATGACATCAGGAAGAGGTGGAACGACCTACGGAGGAAGGTGCGCTCTGTGGTCTCAAGACACCACATCGCGGTTCAGAGGACTGGCGGTGGACCCCCACCTCCTCCCCCACAACTAACAACATGGGAGGAGCAGGTCTTGGCTATACTGCATCCTGAGGGCCTCGCAGGAGTAGCTGGAGGAATGGACTCTGGTAAGTCAAATCTTAACTATTACATCCCCCACCCTACCTGCATGCTATCACATACCCCCACCCTCACCCCCATCACATCAACTCCTCACAGATGTCCCACTATCACAAACCACCCATCCCAACACCAAGCCCTGCATGCAACACCAAAGCATGGACACCCATCACCAATGCATGGCCACTGCACATACCCACACGCACCCCTAAACAATTATCACACAAGGTCCCACACAAGAATGCAAGCACTGGGGTACAGGGTCACCCACCCATTGCACACCATGGCACACACAGAAGCAATAATCATTCCTTTATACCCCTCAGGACCCCTACCCAACGTAACCGGACAGGAGGGTCCAGACATGTCCACTCCACCCATAGAAGAGGCCCACAGTGATGACAGCAGCTCTGTCCAACTGGATCTAGTTGACCAGCCCGGCCCATCTGGGACCGTGGGACAGTCGGTTCCCCTCACACTGGCACAAGCCACAACAGAGCCTCCCCCTCTGGAAACACCAGCACAGCACCCACCCAGCGGGCCCATACCTCTGTCCACAGGGCACGTCAAGCAGCAGTGTGTCCACCACTACAGGGAACCCAGGCTAACCCACCACCCCAACAACACCAGGGACCTGGGGGCAGTGGTAGTGGGCACACAGTTCAGGGGACAGAGGCCCAGGAACACAGGTGAACTGGGAGGGCTGCTGTGCGACAGGGGGAGGACAGGCCCAGGGAACCCACTCTCCATGAGGCCCTCTCCAGCATCATGGGAGCCTACCACTATTCCCAGGAGACGATGGCAGCGGTACTGGCCAAGTTTCAGGAGACCCAGCGGCTGCAGGAGGAACAGTATTTGGGGTTCAGGGAGGAACTCAAATCCATCAACACCACCCTGGGCACCATTGTAGGGGTGCTGAAGGAACTCGTCAACACCAGGAGGGACACTGTGGCAGAACAAGGGGCCCCTGACACTAGTCTCGATGATGAAGTGCCCACCACCTCCGCCGGCACTAGTGGACAGGATGCTCGGCCACAGGACCACGACCCCAGCACCCCACCCCGTGCAGATGGAGAACCACCCTGCAAGCGGTCCCTGAGATCCAGGACAAAGACAGAGAACAATACCAAGACCCCCGCCAAGAAATTAGACCACCCTGATTGTCATCCTTCTGTCCCACTTTGTCACCCTGTCCATCCATCAACTGCCCCAGCTCCACTTCCCATGCCCCTTTGGACAATGCACCTGTGAGACTAATAGACTGGACTCTGCCATGGGCATTCCTCCACCATCACCCCTGACCATTTTACAACACCCTCCAATATTTAGCACTTAAATAAACACCCTTAAATCACAAAACTATCTGGAGTCAGCCTGTGCTTTCCAAAATGTGTATTTCCAATAACTGTGAAAATGCTACATCCATTGTATTGTCAACATACCTATTTCACACAGCTCTAGTCCATGCGGAAACAAAGCAGATGTCACACAGTGGGACCCACATCTGTGAAATTGAAAGGGAAAGTGACAACTCAGGGTCCATACACTGGGTGAAAGTGACAGACAGATGAGAGGTAGAACAATTATATCAGATGTAGCAGGCAGTGATGTCTTCTTACCTGTGTCTCACTGGAAGTATTCTTTGATCACCGTGTTTCTGTTGTCGATGTCCTCTTCTTCTGCTTCCTCTTCTTCACTGTCCACAGGCTCCACAGCTGCCACAACACCTCCATCTGGACCATCCTCCTTCAGAAACGGCACCTGTCGTCGCAAAGCTAATTTGTGAAGCATACAGCAGGCCACGATGATCTGGCACACCTTCTTTGGTGAGTACAATAGGGAACCACCTGTCAGATGGAGGCACCTGAACCTGGCCTTCAGGAGGCCGAGGGTCCTCTCTATAACCCTCTTGGTTCACCCATGGGCCTCATTGTAGCGTTCCTCTGCCCTTGTCCTGGGATTCCTCACTGGGGTCAGTAGCCATGACAGGTTGGGGAAGCCAGAGTCACCTGCAAATGTCGAGGGAAATCTGTTAGACACACACTAACTCTTAGGGACATCCCCAGACACCTAGTCACACTGAATAGGGTCCATGTCCTCACCTAACAGCCACACACGGTGCCTCTGGAGTTGCCCCATCACATAAGGGATGCTGCTATTCCTCAAAATGTAAGCGTCATGCACTGAGCCAGGAAACTTGGCGTTTACATGGGAGATGTACTGGTCGGCCAAACACACCATCTGCACATTCATTGAATGGTGACTCTTCCGGTTTCTGTACACCTGTTCACTCCTGCGGGGGGACCCAAGCCACATGTGTCCCATCAATGGCACCTATGATGTTGGGGATATGACCCAGGGCATAGAAGTCACCATTCACTGTTGTCAAATCCTCCACCTGAGGGAAAACAATGTAGCTGCGCATGTGTTTCAGCAAGGCAGACAACACTCTGGACAACACGTTGGAGAGCATAGACTGGGACATCCCGGATGCTATGGCCACTGTCGTCTGAAAAGACCCACTTGCCAGGAAATGGAGTACTGACTGGACCTGCACTAGAGGGGGGATACCTGTGGGATGGCGGATAGCTGACATCAAGTCTGGCTCCAACTGGGCACACATTTCCAGGATTGTGGCACGATCAAGTCTGTAGGTGACAATTACATGTCGCTTCTCCATTGTTGACAGGTCCACCAGCGGTCTGTACACCGGAGGATGCCGCCACCTCCTCATCTGCCCCAGCGGACGTGCTCTATGGAGGAGAACAGCGAGCAAAGAGTCAACCAACACTGAGGTACGTTAACACAACTTTATTCCTCAATTTTTTAAAACCGCTATGTGCCTGTATTAGTGTGTATGCAAGGCCTAGATATGTGTGACGCATTTAAAATCGATGCCATGTGGCCCCCTGAAATGGCGGCTGCCTGAACTGTAATGTGGGACAAGGGGATATGAGTTAAATGCGCTGGCATTGTACACCGTTGCGGTAGGCGGTCGAAGACCAAAGTGCAATCCTGCATTGGTTAACATTGGACCCTATGGGTCCCAGGAGCCAATGACGATGTACGCCGGCGGTGACGGTACGCACCGCCGTGGACGTGACCGCCATTTTCTCTCTGTTCAATCACTTGATACCTGATCTTCGACAGGAGAGGACCTACAATGCAAGTGCTGCTGTGACCTCAGTCTGGAAGAGACAATGGCTCATGTGTCTAGGGAAAGGGCCCCTGCCTTCAGCAATGAGGAGTTGGAGAAACTAGTGGATGGGGTCCTCCCCCAGTACACGCTACTCTACGGTTCTCCAGACAAACAGGTAAGTACGCTGTGAGCATGGCGAATGGGCAATGCCTGTGTGGAGTGGTATGGATGGAAGATAGGGGGGGGAGAATGAGGCGTGCATGAAACAACGGTGAGTGCATGTGCGTCATGGCAAGGATAGGGATGTGGGCCAATGACTGTGACGGTGCGGATGGTTATATCTTCTCCTTTTCCCCTGTAATCTTCCTGTAGGTCAGCGCCCACCAGAAGAAGGATATTTGGCGTGCCATCGCCAAGGAAGTCTGGGCCATGGGGGTCCACCACAGACAGAGCACCCACTGCCGTAAAAGATGGGAGGACATTCGCCGCTGGAGCAAGAAGACGGCGGAGGGCCAGCTGGGGATGGCCTCCCAATGTGGGAGGGGTGCCCGTCGCACCATGACCCCCCTGATGTTCCGGATCCTGGCAGAGGCGTATCTGGAGTTGGATGGGCACTTGAGGGCATCACAGTGCCCACAAGGGGGTGAGTACACTCTCATTCAGCTGATTCTGCGCGCAGTGGAGGTGTCTGGGTGAGGCAGGTGGGCTGTGAGTTCCCCTAGGCCAGGGCGAGTTTAGTAGGCAAGGTCCCGTCGTAAGGCAGGCCATGTGGCATCCCACCCCACCTGTGTTCAGAGCCAACTATACCTAGTCAGGCTCCTGTGACTTCCATGTGTGCGGCAATCGGGCATAGGCCTTGTATTCCATGTCCCTGTGATTACTTGGGGAACTCAAAGTGCACAGCGTAGTACAGGGGGCTTCTGTGTCTGTAGTGTCCGCCAACGGTAGCGGTATTGCATGCACTCAACATGTCTTTCTTCTGCCTTCCCCCCCTTTTTGTGGTCACCCTGTTCTTGTGTGCATTAGCACCATCAGGCGGATGCGCAGTGGCACCGGAGCAGGAGGGAGCTGCATCCCACATGGCCCTGGAGGGCGATACAACGGAGTCTGAAGGCACCAGTGGGACGGAGGGCGAGGGGAGCTCCACGGCGGGGACAGGAGCTGAAACCAGTGACACAGACTCCTCCTCTGATGTGAGCTCCCTTGTGGTGGCGGGCCCCTCTGTGCCTACCGCATCTACAGGTACAGCCGCCACCCCCCTACCAGCACCACCCTCCCAGCAGCCCCTCAGCGTGTGCCCCGTGGCCGCTCACCCAGGAGGATGGGCATCTCCTTCGCCCCAGGCACCTCAGCCCCTGCCCCAGTCAGCCCTCCTGCCCTCAGTGAGGAGGCCATTGACCTCCTCAGGTCCCTCACTGTTGGGCAGTCTACCATTTTGAATGACATCCAGGGTGTAGAGAGGCAGTTGCAACAGACGAATGCATACCTGGAGGGCATTCATTCTGGTCAGGCAGCCCAACAGTGAGCTTTTCAGACTCTGGCCTCAGCACTGATGGCAGCCATTGTCCCTGTATCCAGCATCCCCTTCTAACTTCCTCTACCCAGACCCAAACCCCTCTACCTTAGCCTATCCCAAGCACACCATCAGACCAGCATGCACACACCTCAGCACACAAGGGAAGCTCTGGCAAACATAAGCACCACACATCCCACAGGCACTCACACAAGCATCTTACCCATGCAGACATGCCAACATCCACTGCCTCCACTGTGTCCCCCTCCTCCACGTCTCCCTCCTCCCTCTCTGTCTCATCTCCACTCACATCTGCATGCACTACATCTTCAGCCACTACGTCCATCACCAGCACACCCATCACCACACCCTGCTCACTTGCACTCACCACCCCCACTACCATTCACACATCCCCTGTGTCCCCTCCCAGTGTGTCTGTGAGCCCACCTCCCAAGGTACACAAACGCAGCCACACACCCACCCAATAGCCATCCACCTCACAACAGCCTCCAGCCCATGCACCTTCACCCAAAGTCAGAAAATGTACACCTCCTACAACCACTACCTCTTCCTCCACTCCCAAACCCCCTCAATCTACCCATCCCAGTGTGTCCAAAAAACATTTCCTGTCCAACCTTGACCTCTTCCCCTCATCTCCAGCACCCCTTCAGTCCCCTAGGGCCCGCCTTTCCAGGTCCCAACCCAGCACCTCAGCCACAAAATCAGCGGGAACAGTGGTGCCAGCAGTAACCGGCTTCTGGAGTTCGCCAAGCAGCAGGGCAGCCAGTGTGCCAAGGAGCCAGACCACGGACAGTCCCCCACCTCAAAAGCATAAAAAGTTGGCAAGTGCCAGGTGGGAGAAAGTTAAAACATCTACCACCAAAGCCTCTCCCAGGAGTACAGTTGGGAGTGGGAAGACAGCTGCGCCACCATCCAAGGTGGGGAAGGGGCACAGAAAGACAGGCAAGTCGCCGAAAACCTGCACGGCGGACAAGACCGCCACCAGCACCGCTGCCAAGGACACCGCCGCCACCAGCGCCGCTGGCAAGGACACCGCCGCCACAAGCACCGCTGGAAAGGACACCGCCGCCACCAGCGCCGCTGGCAAGGACACCGCCGCCACCAGCGCCGCTGGCAAGGACACCGCCGCCACCAGCACCGCTGGCAAGGACACCGCCGCCACAAGCGCCGCTGGAAAGGACACCGCCGCCACCAGCACCGCTGGCAAGGACACCGCCGCCACAAGCGCCGCTGGAAAGGACACCGCCGCCACCAGCACCGCTGGCAAGGACACCGCCGCCACCAGCACCGCTGCCAAGGACACCCCCGCCACAAGCACCGCTGCCAAGGACACTGCTGCCACAAGCACTGCTGCCACAAGCACCGCTGCCAAGGGCACTGCCGCCACCAGCACCGCTGCCAAGGACACCGCCGCCACAAGCACTGCTGCCAAGGACACCGCCGCCACCTGCACCGCTGCCAAGGACACCGGCGCCTCAAGCACCACTTCACAGGACACCGCCGCCACCAGCACCACAGGCCAATGAGCGCCAAAAGCTCCAACGGTACTGGGGCCACCACGAGCAGGATGAAGCGCTCTGGGCACCAAGCCCCCTCCAGAACCAGTGGACTATCCCATTCACTACCTCAGTCCTTGGCAGGATGAAGCACTCTGGGCACCAAGCCCTCTCCAGAACCAGTGGAGTATCCCATCCACTACCTCAGTCCTTGGCAGGATGAAGCACTCTGGGCACTAAGCCCCCTCCAGAACCAGTGGAGAAAGGCACCCGCTACCTCAGTCCTTGGCAGGATGAAGCACTTTGGGCACAAAGCCCCCTCCAGAACCAGTGGAGTATCCCATCTACTACCTCAGTCCTTGACAGGATGAAGCACTCTGGGCACCATGCCCCCTCCAGAACCAGTGGAGAAAGGCATCCACTACATCAGTCCTTGGCAGGATGAAGCACTCTGGGCACAAAGCCCCCTCCAGAACCAGTGGAGAAAGGCATCCACTACCTCAGTCCTTGGCAGGATGAAGCACTCTGGGCACAAAGCCCCCTCCAGAACCAGTGGAGACTGTTATCCACTTGTGAGACTGTGGCTTTGCACTCCCCAGGATAAAGCAGTGGGCAACCCACCCACTTGAGAGACTTGTGAGACTGTGGCTTTGCACTCCACAGGATGCAGGAGTGGGCAAACCACCCACTTGAGAGACTTGTGAGACTGTGGCTTTGCACTCCCCAGTATAAAGCAGTGGGCAAACCACCCACTGGAGAGACTTGAGAGACTGTGGCTTTGCACTCCCCAGGATGCAGCAGTGGGCAAACCACCCACTTGAGAGACTTGTGAGACTGTGGCTTTGCACTCCCCAGGATAAAGCAGTGGGCAAACCACCCACTTTCGAGACTTGTGAGACTGTGGCTATGCACTCCCCAGGATACATCAATGGGCATGGAGCCCCCTCGTGGATCTGGCGTCGCGCACTCATCCGGCTGAGGTACCCCCCCTTCCCTTCCCCCTGAGGTACCTGTTGTATTTCGAACTGATGCCCCAGCAATGTTCTCTCCGTTTTGATCGGGTATCTTGTGTAGGCCTCGCCCATGCATTTTGGGCCCAGTGGTTCACGGACTTTAATGGTGGAATACCTTGGACTTGTATTCTTAGTGTATATATTTGTTTATAGTGTATATATATATTTTTCAGTACTGGATTTTAATAGATTACAAACGTTCAAAACATTTCCTTTTGTCTTTGCATTCTTCCGGGGGGCTTGGGGGGAGTAACTGTAATGTATCATGATGTATTAGTGTGGGTGAGGGTGGGGGTGTTGCGTGATGCTTTTGTGTGTCACTCTTTTTTCCCTCCCCCCTCCCCTGTGTCGTGGGTGCAGTACTCACCGTGGTCTTCGCCACCGGCGTTCGTGCTCCTGGTAGAGGAGCAGGAAGACAAAGGCAGGGAGTATGTGGAGTTCTGGTTCCATGGCGTCCTGGTTCCTCGTGGGGTGTGTAGAGGTGAGCGTTTTCCCTTCCAAGTCCTGTTTCCGCCGTGTTTTTGTTCGTGGTGAATCCACCCCGGAAAAGGTGGCGGATTGGACTGTTGTAATAGTGTGGGCGGTACATTGTCTTCCGCCTGTCTGTTGGCGGTTACAGCCGGGGTGTTTGTTTGTACCGCTGTGGCGGTCGGAGTGTTAAAGTGGCTGTCTATGTTGGCGGTTTCCGCCACGGTTGTGATTTCCATTTTTTTTACCGCCGGCCTGTTGCCAGTTTTACCGCCGCTTTAACACCGACTGCCAGGGTTGTAATGACCACCTATATGTCCTACATTAACCATACACTGCACCCTGTCCTTGGGGCTACCTATGGCCTACCTTAGGGGTGTCTGACATGTAAGAAAAGGGAAGGTTTAGGCCTGGCAAGTGGGTACACTTGCCAAGTCGAATTTACAGTTAAAACTGCACACACAGACACTGCAATGGCAGGTCTGAGACATGATTACAGAGCTACTTATATGGGTGGCACAACCAGGGCTGCAGACCTACTAGTAGCATTTGATTTACAGGCCCTGGGCACCTCTAGTGCACTGTACTAGGGACTTACTAATAAATCAAATGTGCCAACCATGGATAAGCCAATTACATGCACATTTTGGAAAGGAGTACTTGCACTTTAGCACTGGTTAGCAGTGGTAAAGTGCCAAGAGTAACAAAAAGAGTAAAATTAGAGTCCAGCACACATAACAACAAGGGAAACAGAGGCAAAAAGTTAAGGGAGACCACACCAAGGATGAAAAGTCTAACAGGGGCATTTCCTGTTGCGGGCACTAGGCCTACCCACACAAGTGAGCTACCACTTTTATTGGAAGACTTGGGGGAATGCTGGGTGGAAGGGAATTTATGGCTCCTCTCAGATTTGTGAACTTCCTGTCACCTAAATGTGAGGATTTTTTTTTATTCTTGCTAAATTTTGAGGTTTGCAAATGATTCCGGGTAACAGAACTGGGTGAGAGTCCCACAAGTCACCCCATCCTGGATTCCCCTAGGTGTCTAGTTTTAAAAAATGATCAGTTTTGGTAGGTGTCCCTAGGTGCTGGCAGAGCTAGAGGCCAAAATCCACAGCTAGGTACTTTGCAAAAAAACAGGTCAGATTTTTGGGGGAAAATGTGATGTGTCCACGTTGGGTTTTGGGGCATTTCGTATTGCGAGCACTAGGCCTACCCACACAAGTGAGAGACCATTTTTATTGGGAGACTTGGGGGAATGCTGGGTGGAAGGAAATTTGTGGCTCTTCTCAAATTCCTGAACTTTCTGTCACCAAAATGTGAGGAAAAAGTGTTTTTTTGCCACATATTGAGGTTTGCAAAGGATTCTGGGTAACAGAACCCGCTAAGAGCCCCACACATCAGCCCATCCTGGATTCCCCTAGGCCTCTTGATTCAAAATACGCACAGGTTTGGTAGGTTTCCTTAGGTGCCGGCTGAGCTAGAGTCCGAAATCCACAGCTAGGCACTTTGCAAACAACAGGTCAGTTTTCTTTGGGAAAAATGTGATCTGTTCACATTGTGTTTTGGGGCATTTCTTGTCGCGGGCACTAGGCCTACCCACACAAGTGAGGTACCATTTTTATAGGGATACTTGGGGGAATGCTGGGTGGAAGGAAATTTGAGGGTCCTGTCAGATTCCTGAACTTTCTGTCACCGAAATATGATGAAAAAGTGTGTTTTGCCAAATTTTGAGAATTGCAAAGGATTCTGGGTAACAGAACCTGGTGAGAGCCCCACAAGTCACACCATCCTAGATTCCCCTAAGTGTCTAGTTTAAAAAAATGATCAGGTTTGATAGGTTTTCCTGGGTGCCGGCTGAGGTAGAGGCTTAAATCCACAGCTAGGCACTTTGCAAAAAACAGGTTTGTTTTCTTTGGGAAAAAGTGATGTATCCATTTGTGTTTTGGAGCATTTCCTATCACGGGCACTGTGCCTACCCGCACAAGTGAGGTACAATTTTTATCAGGAGAATTGGCGGTATGCTGGTTGGAAGGACATTTGTAACTTCTCTCAGATTCCTGAACTTTCTGTCATCGAAATCTGAGGAAAAAGTGTTTTGTTCGCCAAATTTTGAGGGTTGCAAAGGATTCTGGGTAATAGAACCTGTGGATGAGCCCCACAAGTCACCCCATTCTGAATTCCCCTATGTGCTTAATTTTCAAAAATGTCCAGGTTTGCTAGGTTTTCCTAGGTGCCGGCTGAGCTAGAGGCCAAGATCCACAGCTAAACACTTTGCAAAAAACAGGTCAGTTTTCTTTAGGCTAATGTGATGTGTCCACATTGTATTTTGGGGGGATTTCCTGACACGGGCACTAGGCCTACCCAAACAAGTGAGGTACCATTTTTATTGGGAGACTTGAGGGAATGCTGGTCGGAGAAAATTGGTGGCTCCTTCTAGATTCCAGAACATTCCATCGCCAAAGTGTGAAGAAAAAGTGTTTTTTTGCTATATTTTGAGCACTGCAAAGGATTCTGGGTAAAAGAACCTGGTGAGAGCCCCACAAGTCACCCCATTCTGGACTCCACTTGGTGTCTAATTTTAAAAAATGTAGAGGTTTGATAGGTTTCCTTAGGTGCCGGCTGAGCTAGAGGCCAATATCCACAGATAGGCAATTTGCAAAAAACAGGTCAGTTTTATTTGGGAAAATGTGATGTTTCTACGTTTTTATTTTGGAGCATTTCCTGTCGCGGGCACTAGGCCTACCCACACAAGTGAGGTACCATTTTCATTGGAAGACTTTGGGGAATGCTGGGTGGAAGGAAATTTGTGGCTCCTCTTAGATTTGTGAACTTTCTGTCACCGAAATGTGAGGTAAAGGTATTTTTTTTGTCACAATTTGAGGTTTGCAAATGATTCTGGGTGACAGAACCCGCTGAGAGCCCCACAAATCACCCCAACCTGGATTCCCCTAGGTGTCTAGTTTTCAGAAACAAGCAGGTTTGGTAGGTTTCCCTAGGTGCCGGCTGAGGTAGAGGCCGAAATCCACAGCTAGGAACTTTGCAAAAAACAGGTCAGTTTTCTTTGTGAAAATGTGATGTGTCCACGTTGTGTTTTGGGGCATTTCCTGCCACGGGCACAAGGCCTACCCACACAAGTGAGGTACCATTTGTATCGGGGGACTTGGGGAATGCCGGGTGGAAGAAAATTTGAGGCTCCTATCTGATTTCTGAAATTTCTGTCACCGAAATGTGAGGAAAAAGTGTTCTTTTTGCCAAATTTTGAGGAGTGCAAAGGATTCTGGGTAACAGAACCTGTTGAGAGCCCCACAAGTCACAACATCCTGGATTCCCCTAGGTGTCTAGTTTTAGTTTTGTCTAGGTTTGGTAGGTTTCCCTAGGCGCCGGCTGAGCTAGAGGACAAAATCCACAGCTAGGCACTTTACGAAAAACAGATCAGTTTTCTTTGGGAAAATGTCATTTGCCCATTTGTGTTTTGGAGCATCTCCTGTCTCAGGCACTAGGCATACCCAAACAAGTGTGGTCCCATTTATATCAGGTGAATTGGGGGAATGCTGGGTGGAAGGAAATTTGAGACTCCTCTCAGATTCCTGAAGTTTCTGTCCCCGAAATGTGAGGAAAAAGTGCTTTTTTTGTCACATTTTGAGGTTTGCAAAGAATTCTGGGTAACAGAACCTGGTGAGAGCCCCACACGTCACCCCATCCTCGATTACCCTAGGTGTCTAGTTTAAAAAAATGTATTCGTTTGGTAGGTTTCCCTAGGTGCCTGCTGAGCTGGAGGCCAAAAAATAGCGAGGCACTTTGCAAAGAAAAGGTCAGTTTTAATTTGGAAAATGTGATGCGTCCACTTTTTTGGGGGGCATTTCCTGTCGCGGGCACTAGGCCTACCCACACAAGTGAGGTACCATTTTTATTGGGAGACTTGGGGGAATGCTAGGAAGAAGGAAGTTTGTGTCTCCCCTCAGATTACAGAACATTCCATCACCAAAATGTGAGAAAAAAAGTGTTTTTTGCCACCTTTTGAAGTTTGCAAAGGATTCTGGGTAACAGAACCTGGTGAGAGCCCCATAACTCACCCCATTCCGAATTCCCCTAGGTGCTTAGTTTTCAGAAATGTCCAGGTTTGCTAGGTTTCTTTAGGTGCCGGCTGAGGTAGAGGCCGAAATCCACAGCTAGGAACTTTGCAAAAAAACAGGTCAGTTTTCTTTTGGAAAATGTGATGTGTCCACGTTGTGTTTTGGGACATTTCCTGTTGCGGGCACTAGGCCTACCCACACAAGTGAGGTACCATTTTTATCAGGAGACTTGGTGAATGCTGGGTGGAAGAAAATGTGAGACTCCTATCAGATTCCTGATATTTCTGTCACTGAAATGTGAGGAAAAAGTGTTGTTTTGCCAAATTTTAAGGAGTGCAAAGGATTCTGGGTATTAGAACGAACCTGTTGAGAGACCCACAAATCACACCATCCTGGATTCCCCTAGGTGTCTAGTTTTAAAAAATGATCAGGTTTGGTAGGTTTCCCTAAGTGCCGGCTGAACTAGAGGACAAAATCCACAGCTATTCACTTTGCGAAAAACAGATCAGTTTTCTTTGGGAAAATGTGATTTGTCCATTTGTGTTTTGGAGCATCTCCTGCCTCGGGCACTAGGGCTACCCAAACAAGGGAGGTACCATTTACATCAGGAGAATTGGGGGAAAGCTGGTTGGAAGGAAATTTGAGGCTCCTCTCAGATTCCTGAAGTTTCTGTCCCCGAAATGTGAGGAAAAAGTGTTTTTTTTGTCAAATTTTGAGGTTTGCAAAGAATTCTGGGTAACAGAACCTGGTGAGAGCCCCACACATCACCCCATCCTGGATTACCCCAGGTGTCTAGTTTTCAAAAATGTACTAGTTTGGTAGGTTTCCCTAGGTGCCGGCTGAGCTGGAGGCCAAAATCCACAGCAAGGCACTTTGCAAAAAACAGGTGAGTTTTAATTTGGAAAATGTGATGCATCCACGTAGTGTTTTGGAGCATTTCCTGTCAAGGCCACTAGGCCTACCCACACAAGTGAGGTACCATTTTTATTGGAAGACTTGGGGGAATGCTGGGTGGAAGGAAATATGTTGCTGCTCTTAGATTTGTGAACTTTCTGTCACCGAAATGAGAGGATAAAGTGTTTTTTTGCCACATTTTGTGGTTTGCAAAGTACCCTGGGTAACAGAACCTGGTGAGAGCCTCACAAATCGCCCCTTCCTGGATTCCCCTCGGTGTCTAGTTTTAAAAAACGCACAGGTTTGATAGGTGTCCCTAGGTGCCGGCTAAGCTAGAGGCCGAAATCTACAGCTAGGCGCTTTGAAAAAAACAGGTCAGTTTTCTTTGGGAAAATGTGATGTGTCCATTTGTGTTTTGGAGCATTTTCTTTTGCAGGCACTAGGTCTACCCACACAAGTGAGGTACCATTTTTATTAGGAGAATTGGGGAAGGCTGGGTGGAATGACATTTGTGGCTCCTCTCAGATTCCTGAACCTTCTGTCACCAAAATGTGAGAAAAAACTTGTTTTTTTGTCACATTTTGAGGTTTGCAAAGGATTCTGGGTAACAGAACATGGTGAGAGCCCCAAAAGTCACTCTGCCCTGAATTACCCCAGGTGTCTAGTTTTCAAAAATGTGCTAGTTTGGTATTTTTCCCTTGGTGCCGGCTGAGCTAGAGGCGAAATCCACAGCTAGGCGCTTTGCAAAAAACAGGACAGTTTTCCTTGGGAAATTTGATGAGTCCACATTTTTTTGGGGGGCATTTCCTGTCACGGGCACTAGGCCTTCTCACACAAGTGAGGTACCATTGTTATTGGGAGTCTTGGGGGAATGCTGGGTAGAAGGAATTTGGGCCTTATTTATACTTTTTGGTGCAAAACTCCAATAACGCAGTTTTGCACCAAAAAGTTTTGTACTGGCTTGCACCACCTGGGCACCATATTTATGGAATGGTGCAAGCCAGTGCAAAGGGTAGGCTAGCATAAAAAAAAATGATGTTAGGCAGGTTAGAGTCAAAATAACTGACTCAAACCAGATTAGCGTCATTTTTTGATGGTAATGGGCATATTTAAACTCTGTTTGCACTGAATTAGTGTCATTTTTTTCATTCTAATTCTGTGCAAAACTAACTCCATATTTATACTTTGGGGCTAGACCCGTCTAGTGCCAAATTTATGGAGTTAAAGTCATTTTTTGGAAGTGGAAACCTACCTTGCCTTGATGAGATGCAAGGTAGGCGTTCCCGTGCAAAAAATGACTCTATGGTCTTAACGCCATATTTATACTCTCATGCAAAAATGGTGCAAGGGAGGGAGGAGGGGTAAAAAAATGGTGCAAAGCTTGCTTTGCCCCATTTTTTAAAGCCTGGATCGGGCAGGCATTAGGGGACCTGTTGGCCTATTTCCATGGTGGAACACCATGGAATAAGCCCACAGGTGCCCTCCCCGGGCCCCAGGAGCACCCACACCCACACCAGTGGGACGGCGGAGGATGGGGGGCCTCATCCCAGGTAAGTACAGGTAAGATTGCATTTTATTTTTGAAAATGCCATGGGGGCCCTGAAATGGGCCCTCATACATGGCACAGGGTGCAATGGCCATGCCCAGGGGACCCTGGTCCTCGGTGCTGGCCATTGGGGTGGCGGGCATGACTCCTGCCCTTTCTAAGGCAGGAGTCATGTGGCATGGTAGATTTAGCACCATAAAATGACGCTAGTCTGGTTAGAGTAATTTTTTTTTACTCTAACCTGCCTAAAGTCATTTTTTGGTGCTAAACCCCCTTCTTCTATACCGCTAGCCCCACCCGACTAAAGTTATTTTTTTTTTACTCTAGCCTACCCTTTGCACCGGCTTGCACCATTCCATAAATATGGTGCCCTGCTGGTGCACAGAAATGGTGCAAGCCAGTGCTAAACTTTTTGGTGCAAAACTGAGTTAGTGCAGTTTTGCACAAAAAGTATAAATAAGGGCCAATATTTTGTAAGTTTGTGCCATTTTTGCATCAAAAAAATGACATTAATGCGGCTTTAAAAAGTATAAATCAGGGCCTTGGTGCTAGACGGGTCTAGCACTAAAGTATAAATATGGAGTTAGTTTTACACCGAAATAGAGTAAAAAAAGTGAGGCTAATTTGGTGCAAACAGAGTATAAATATGCCCCAGAGTATAAATATGCCCCTAATTATGGCGTTAAGGCCATAGAGTCATTTTTTGCACGGGAACGCCTACCTTGCATCTCATTAAGGCAAGGTAGGTCTCCACTCCCAAAAAATGACAAACTCTATAAATTTGGTGCTAGAGAGGTCTAGCACCAAAGTATATGGAGTTAGTTTTGCACTGAATTAGAGTAAAAAAAAATTATGCTAATTCTGTGCAAACCAAGTATAAATATGCCCCTTTGTGTCTCCACTCAGATTCCAAAACCTTCCATCACCAAAATGTGAGGAAAAAAGTGTTTTTTGCCACATTGTGAAGTTTGCAAAGGATTATGGGTAACATAACCTGGTGAGAGTCCCACAAGTCACCCCATTCCAAATTCCCCTGGATACTTAGTTTTCAGAAATGTCCAGGTTTTCCTAGCAGCCGGCTGAGCTAGAGGCCAAAATCCAAAGCTAAACAGTTTGCAAAAAAACAGGTCAGTTTTCTTTGGGAAAATGTGATTGGTCCACGTTGTGTTTTGGGGCATTACCTGTTGCGGGCACTAGGCCTACCCACACAAGTGAGTTACCATTTTTAATGGGATACTTGGGGGAATGCTGGGTAGGAGGAAATGTGTGGCTCCTCTTAGATTCCAGAACTTTCCATCGCCTAAATGTGAGGAAAAAGTTGTTTTTTGCCAAATGTTGAGGTTTGCAAAGGATTCTGGGTAATGCAACCTGGTGATATCCTCACAAGTCCCCCCATTCTGGACTCCCCTAGGTGTTTAGTTTAAAAAAATGTATAGGTTTGCCAGGTTTCTCTAGGTGCCGGCTGAGCTAGAGGCCAATATGCCCAGCTAGGTACTTTGCATAGAACAGGTCAGTTTTCTTCAGGAAAATATGATGTGTTCACATTGTGCTTTGGGGCACTTCCTATCGCGGGCACTAGGCCTTTCCACACAAGTGAGATACCATTTTTATCTGAAGACTTGGGGGCATGCTCGGTGGCAGGATATTTGAGGCTCCTCTCAGATTAGTGTACTTTCTATCACCAAAATGTGAGGAAAAAGTGTTTTTTTCCCAAATGTTGAGGTTTGAAAGGATTCTGGGTAACAGAACCTGGTGAGATCCCCCACAAGTCACCCCATCCTAGATTCCCCTTTGTATCTAGATTAAAAAAATGATCAGGTTTGGTAGGTTTGCCAAGGTGCCTGCTGAGCTAGAGGCCAAAATCCACAGCCAAGCACTTTGTAAAAAACAGGTCAGTTTTCTTTTTGAAAATGTGATGCGTCCACGTTTATTTTGGGACATTTCCCGTTGCGGGCACTTCGCCTACCTACACAAGTGAGGTACCATTTTAATTGGGAGTCTTGGGGGAAAGCTAGGTAGAAGGAAATTTGTGACTCCTCTCAGATTTGTGAACTTTCTGTCACCGAAATGTGAGGGAAAATTGTTTTTTTTGGCCAAATTGTGAGTTTTGCAAATGATTCTGGGTAACAGAACCTGGTGAAAGCCCCACAAGTCACCCCATCCCTTGATTCCCCTAGGTGTCTAGTTTTCAAAAATGATCTGTTTTGGTAGGTTTCCATAGGTGCTGGCTGAGCTAGAGGCCAAAATCCACAGCTAGGCACTTTGCAAAAAACAGGTCAGTATTCTTTGGGAAAATGTGATTTGTGCACATTGTGTTTTGGGGCATTTTCTGTCTCAGGTGCTAGGCTTACCCGCACACATGAGGTTCCATTTTCATAAGGAGACTTGGGGGAAGGCTGGGTGGCAGGAAATGTGTAGTTCCTCTCAGATTCCTGAACTTTCTGTCACCGAAATGTGACGAAAAATGTTGTTTTGCTCTTGAAATTTTGAGGTTTGCAAAGGATTCTGGGTAACAGAACCTGGTGAGAACCCCACAAGTCACCCCATCATAGATTCCCCTAGGTGTCTAGTTTAAAAAAATGCACAGGTATGGTCGGTTTCTGTAGGTGCCGGCTGAGCTAGAGGCCGGAATCGACAGTTAAACACCATGCAAAAAACAGGTCAGTTTGTTGGGGGAAAATCTGACGAGTCCACGTTGTGATTTGGTGCATTTCCTGTCGTGGGCACTAGGCCTACCCACACATGTGAGGTACCATTTTTTATGGGAGAATTGGGGGGATGCTGGGTGGAAGGAAATTGTGGCTCCTCTCAGATTTCTGAACTTTCTGTCACAGAAATGTGAGGAACAAGTGTTTTTTTTGCCACATTTTGAGGTTTGCAAAGGATTCTGGGTAACAGAACTCGCTGAGAGCCCCACACATCACCCTCTCCTAGATTCCCCTATGTGTCTTGTTTTAAAAAACGCACAGGTTTGGCAGGCTTCCCTAGGTGCCAGCTGAGCTAGAGGCTCAAATCCTCAGCTAGGCACTTTGCAAAAAACAGGTCAGTTTTATTTGGGAAAATGTGATGTGTCCACGTTGTGTTTTGGGGCATTTCCTGTCACGGGCACTAGGCCTACCCACTCAAGTGAGGTGCCATTTTTATCAGGAAACTTGGCGGAATGCTGGGTGGAAGGATATTTGTGGCTCCTCTTGGATTCCTGAACTTTCTTTCACCGAAATGTGAGGACGATGTGTTTTTTTTGCCACATTTTGAGGACGTCAAAGTATTCTGGGTAACAGAACATGGTGAGAGCCCCACAAGTCATACCATCCTGGATTCCGTTAGGTGTCTAGTTTTCAAAAGTGATGAGGTTTTGGAGTTTTCCTTAGGTGCCGGCTGAGCTAGTGCTGAAATCCACAGCTAAGCACTTTGAAAAAAATGGGTCATTTTCTTTGGGAAAATGTGATGTTTCAACCTTGTGTTTTGGGGCATTTCCTGTCGAGGGCAGTAGGCCTACCCACATAAGTGAGGTACCATCTTTATTGGGAGACTTGGGGGAATGCTAGGAAGAAGGAAGTTTGTGTCTCCCCTCAGATTACAGAACATTCCATCACCAAAATGTGAGAAAAAAAGTGTCTACCCACACAAGTGAGGTATCATTTTTATTGGGAGACTTGTGGGAATGTTGGGTGGAAGGAACTGTGTAGCTCCTCTCAGATTCCTGAACTTTCTATCACCGAAATGTGAGGAAAAGTGTTTTTTTGTCAAACTTTGAGGTTTGGAAACGATTCTGGGTAACAGAACCTGGTGAGAGCCCCACACATCACCCTCTCCTAGATTCCCCTTTGTGTCTCGTTTTAAAAAACGCACAGGTTTGGCAGGCTTCCCTAGGTGCCGGCTGAGCTAGAGGCTCAAATCCTCAGCTAGGCACTTTGCAAAAAACAGGTCAGTTTTATTTGAGAAAATGTGATGTGTCCACGTTGTGTTTTGGGGCATTTCCTGTCACGGGCACTAGGCCTACCCACACAAGTGAGGTGCCATCTTTATCAGGAAACTTGGCGGAATGCTGTGTGGAAGGATATTTGAGGCTCCTCTCGGATTCCTGAACTTTCTTTCACCGAAATGTGAGGAAAAAGTGCTTTTTTTGCCAAATTCTGAGGATTGCAAAGTATTCTGGGTAACAGAACATGGTGAGAGCCCCACAAGTCATACCATCCTGGATTCCCTTAGGTGTCTAGTTTTCAAAAGTGATGAGGTTTTGGAGTTTTCCTTAGGTGCCGGCTGAGCTAGATGCTGAAATCCACAGCTAAGCACTTTGAAAAAAATGGGTCAGTTTTCTTTGGGAAAATGTGATGTGTCCACGTTGTGTTTTGGGACATTTCCTGTCGAGGGCAGTAGGCCTACCCACATAAGTGAGGTACCATCTTTATTGGGAGACTTGGGGGAATTCATGGTAGAAGGAAGTTTGTGGCTTCCCTCAGATTCCAGAACCTCCCGAGGGAAAAAGTGTTTTTTGGCACATTTTGAGTTTTGCAAAGGATTCTGGGGTAGAGAACCTGTTGAAAGCCCCACAAGTCACCCCATTCTGAATTCCACTAGGTGCTTAGTTGTCAGAAATGTCCAGGTTTGCTAGGTTTTCCTTGGTGCCCGCTGAGCTAGAGGCCAAAATCCACAGCTAAGCACTCTTAGATTCCTGAACTTTCCATCGCCAAAATGTGAAGAAAGTGTTTTTTTTTGCTAAATTCTGAGATTCTGGGTAATAGAACCTGGTGAGAGCCCACAAGCCATCCCATTCGGTACTCCCCAAGGTGTCTAGTTTTAAAAAATGTATAGGTTTCCTAGGTTTCCCTAGGTGCTGGCTGAGCTACAGGCCAAAATCCACAGCTAGGCACTTTGCAAAAAACAGGTCAGTTTTGTTTGGGAAAATGTGATGTGTCCATGTTGTGTTTTGGGGCATTTCCTATCACGGGCACTAGGCCTACCCACACAAGTGAGGTGCCATTTTTATCAGGAAACTTGGCGGAATGCTGGGTGGAAGGATATTTGAGGCTCCTCTCGGATTCCTGAACTTTCTTTCACCGAAATGTGAGGAAAAAGTGTTTTTTTTTGCCACATTTTGAGGATTGCAAAGTATTCTGGGTAACAGAACATGGTGAGAGCCCCACAAGTCATACCATCCTGGATTCCGTTAGGTGTCTAGTTTTCAAAAGTGATAGGTCTACCCACACAAGTGAGGTACCATTTTTATTGGGAGACTTGGGGAAATACTGCGTGGAAAGAAATTTGTGGCTCCTCTCAGATTCCTGCACTTTCTGTCACCGAAATGTGAGGAAAAAGTGTTTTTTTGGGGAACTTTTGAGGTTTCCAAAGAATTCTGGGTAACACAACCTGGTGAAAGCCTCACAAGTCAAACTATCCTGGATTCCCATAGGTGTCTAGTTTTGAAAAATGATCAGGTTTGGTAATTTTCCGTAGGTGCCGGCTGAGCTAGAGGCCAAAATCCACAGATTGGCACTTTGCAAAAAACGGTAAGTTTTCTGTGGAAAATGTGATGTGTCCACTTTATGTTTTGGGGCATTTCCTATTGCAGGTACTAGGCCTATCCACACAAGTGAGGTACCATTTATATCAGGAGACTTGTGGAAATGCTGGGTGGAAGGAAATTTGTGGCTCCTCTCAGATTCCTGAACTTTCTGTCACCAAAATGTGAGGAAAAAGTGTTTTTTTGCCAAATGTTGAGGTTTGCAAAGGATTCTGGGTAACAGAACCTGGGGGAACGTAACAAGTCACCCCATCATGGATTTCGCTAGGTGTCTAGTTTTACGAAATGCACAGGTTTAGTAGGTTTCCCTATTGCCGGCTGAGCTAGAGGCCGAAATCGACAGCTAGGCACTTTGCAAAAAACTGATCAGTTTTCTTTGGGAAAATGTGATGTGTTCATATTGTGTTTTCGGGCATTTCCTGTTGTGGGCACTAAGCCTACCCCCTCAAATGGGATACCATTTTTATTGGGAGACTTGGGGAATGCTGGATGGAAGGAAATTTGTGGCTCCTTTCAGGTTCCTGAACTTTCTGTCACCAAAATGTGAGGAAAAAGTGTTTTTTGTCAAATTTTGAGGGTTGCAAAGGATTCTTGGTAAGAGAACCTGCTGAGAACCTCACACGTCACCCCATCATGGATTCCCCTAGGTGTCTAGTTTTCAAAAATGCTCAGGTTTGTAGATTTCCCTAGGTGCCGGCTGAGCTATAGGCTGAAATCGACAGCTAGGCACACTTTGCAAAAAACATGTCAGTTTTCTATGGCAAATTGTGATGTGTCCACGTTGTGTTTTGGGGCATTTCCTGTCGCAGGGACTAGGCCTACCCACACAACTAAGGTACTATTTTTATTGGGAGACGTGAGGGAATGCTGGGTGGAAGGACATTTGTGGCTCCTTTCAGATTCCTGAACTTTCTGTCACCGAAATGTGAGTAAAAAATTATTTTTTTAGCCAAATTTTGAGGTTTGCAAAGGATTATGGGTAACAGAACCTGCTGAGTGCCCCACAAGCCACCCAATTCCGGATTTCCCTAGGTGTCTAGTTTTCTAAAATATGTAGATTTGCTGGGTTTCCCTAGATGCCGGTTGAGCTAGAGGCCAAAATCCACAGCTATGCACTTTGCAAAAAACTGATCAGTTTCCTTTGTGAAAATGTGATGTGTCCATGTTGTGTTTTGAGGCATTTCCTGTCCCGGTAACCTAGCCTACCTACATAAGTGAGGTACCATTTTTATTGGGAGACTTGGAGGCATGCTGGGTGGGAGGAAATTGGTGGCTCCTCTTAGATTCCTGAACTTTCCATCGCCTAAGTGTGAAGAAAAAATGTTTTTTTTGCAAAATTTGTAGGTTTGCAGTTTTCTGATTAACAGAACCTGGTGAGAACCCCACAAGTCACCCCAACCTGAATTACCCCAGGTGTCTAGTTTTCAAAAATGTCCTAGTTTGGTAGGTTTCCCTAGGTGCCGGCTTAAGTAGAGGCTAAAATCCACAGCTAGGCACTTTGCAGAAAACAGGTCAGTTTTCTTTGGGAAAATTTAAAGCGTCCACATTTTTTGGGGGGGCAATTCCTGACACAGGCACTAGACCTACCCACACAAGTGATTTACCATTTTTATAGGGAGACATGGGGGAATGCTGGGTGGAAGAAAAGTTGTAGCTCCTCTCAGATTCCTGAACTTTCTGTCACCAAAATGTGAGGAAAAAGTGTTATTTTGCCAAATTTTGAAGTTCGCAAAGGATTCTGGGTAACAGAACTCAATGAGAGCCCCACACATCACCCTCTCCTAGATTCCCCTATGTGTCTTGTTTTAAAAAACGCACAGGTTTGGCAGGCTTCCCTAGGTGCCAGCTGAGCTAGAGGCTCAAATCCTCAGCTAGGCACTTTGCAAAAAACAGGTCAGTTTTATTTGGGAAAATGTGATGTGTCCACGTTGTGTTTTGGGGCATTTCCTGTCACGGGCACTAGGCCTACCCACACAAGTGAGGTGCCATTTTTATCAGGAAACTTGGCGGAATGCTGGGTGGAAGGATATTTGAGGCTCCTCTCGGATTCCTGAACTTTCTTTCACCGAAATGTGAGGAAAAAGTGTTTTTTTTGCCACATTTTGAGGATTGCAAAGTATTCTGGGTAACAGAACATGGTGAGAGCCCCACAAGTCATACCATCCTGGATTCCGTTAGGTGTCTAGTTTTCAAAAGTGATGAGGTTTTGGAGTTTTCCTTAGGTGCCGGCTGAGCTAGTGCTGAAATCCACAACTAAGCACTTTGAAAAAAATGGGTCATTTTCTTTGGGAAAATGTGATGTTTCAACCTTGTGTTTTGGGGCATTTCCTGTCGAGGGCAGTAGGCCTACCCACATAAGTGAGGTACCATCTTTATTAGGAGACTTGGGGGAATGCTAGGAAGAAGGAAGTTTGTGTCTCCCCTCAGATTACAGAACATTCCATCACCAAAATGTGAGAAAAAAAGTGTCTACCCACACAAGTGAGGTATCATTTTTATTGGGAGACTTGTGGGAATGTTGGGTGGAAGGAACTGTGTAGCTCCTCTCAGATTCCTGAACTTTCTATCACCGAAATGTGAGGAAAAGTGTTTTTTTGTCAAACTTTGAGGTTTGCAAACGATTCTGGGTAACAGAACCTGGTGAGAGCCCCACACATCACCCTCTTCTAGATTCCCCTTTGTGTCTCGTTTTAAAAAACGCACAGGTTTGGCAGGCTTCCCTAGGTGCCGGCTGAGCTAGAGGCTCAAATCCTCAGCTAGGCACTTTGCAAAAAACAGGTCAGTTTTATTTGGGAAAATGTGATGTGTCCACGTTGTGTTTTTGGGCATTTCCTGTCACGGGCACTAGGCCTACCCACACAAGTGAGGTGCCATTTTTATCAGGAAACTTGGCGGAATGCTGGGTGGAAGGATATTTGAGGCTCCTCTCGGATTCCTGAACTTTCTTTCACCGAAATGTGAGGAAAAAGTGCTTTTTTTGCCAAATTTTGAGGATTGCAAAGTATTCTGGGTAACAGAACATGGTGAGAGCCCCACAAGTCATACCATCCTGGATTCCCTTAGGTGTCTAGTTTTCAAAAGTGATGAGGTTTTGGAGTTTTCCTTAGGTGCCGGCTGAGCTAGATGCTGAAATCCACAGCTAAGCACTTTGAAAAAAATGGGTCAGTTTTCTTTGGGAAAATGTGACGTGTCCACGTTGTGTTTTGGGGCATTTCCTGTCGAGGGCAGTAGGCCTACCCACATAAGTGAGGTACCATCTTTATTGGGAGACTTGGGGGAATTCATGGTAGAAGGAAGTTTGTGGCTTCCCTCAGATTCCAGAACCTCCCGAGGGAAAAAGTGTTTTTTGGCACATTTTGAGTTTTGCAAAGGATTCTGGGGTAGAGAACCTGTTGAAAGCCCCACAAGTCACACCATTCTGAATTCCACTAGGTGCTTAGTTGTCAGAAATGTCCAGGTTTGCTAGGTTTTCCTTGGTGCCCGCTGAGCTAGAGGCCAAAATCCACAGCTAAGCACTCTTAGATTCCTGATCTTTCCATCGCCAAAATGTGAAGAAAGTGTTTTTTTTTGCTAAATTCTGAGATTCTGGGTAATAGAACCTGGTGAGAGCCCACAAGCCATCCCATTCGGTACTCCCCAAGGTGTCTAGTTTTAAAAAATGTATAGGTTTCCTAGGTTTCCCTAGGTGCTGGCTGAGCTACAGGCCAAAATCCACAGCTAGGCACTTTGCAAAAAACAGGTCAGTTTTGTTTGGGAAAATGTGATGTGTCCATGTTGTGTTTTGGGGCATTTCCTATCACGGGCACTAGGCCTACCCACACAAGTGAGGTGCCATTTTTATCAGGAAACTTGGCGGAATGCTGGGTGGAAGGATATTTGAGGCTCCTCTCGGATTCCTGAACTTTCTTTCACCGAAATGTGAGGAAAAAGTGTTTTTTTTGCCACATTTTGAGGATTGCAAAGTATTCTGGGTAACAGAACATGGTGAGAGCCCCACAAGTCATACCATCCTGGATTCCGTTAGGTGTCTAGTTTTCAAAAGTGATAGGTCTACCCACACAAGTGAGGTACCATTTTTATTGGGAGACTTGGGGAAATACAGCGTGGAAAGAAATTTGTGGCTCCTCTCAGATTCCTGCACTTTCTGTCACCGAAATGTGAGGAAAAAGTGTTTTTTTGGGGAACTTTTGAGGTTTCCAAAGAATTCTGGGTAACACAACCAGGTGAAAGCCTCACAAGTCATACCATCCTGGATTCCCTTAGGTGTCTAGTTTTCAAAAGTAATGAGGTTTTGGAGTTTTCCTTAGGTGCCGGCTGAGCTAGATGCTGAAATCCACAGCTAAGCACTTTGAAAAAAATGGGTCAGTTTTCTTTGGGAAAATGTGACGTGTCCACGTTGTGTTTTGGGACATTTCCTGTCGAGGGCAGTAGGCCTACCCACATAAGTGAGGTACCATCTTTATTGGGAGACTTGGGGGAATTCATGGTAGAAGGAAGTTTGTGGCTTCCCTCAGATTCCAGAACCTCCCGAGGGAAAAAGTGTTTTTTGGCACATTTTGAGTTTTGCAAAGGATTCTGGGGTAGAGAACCTGTTGAAAGCCCCACAAGTCACACCATTCTGAATTCCACTAGGTGCTTAGTTGTCAGAAATGTCCAGGTTTGCTAGGTTTTCCTTGGTGCCCGCTGAGCTAGAGGCCAAAATCCACAGCTAAGCACTCTTAGATTCCTGAACTTTCCATCGCCAAAATGTGAAGAAAGTGTTTTTTTTTGCTAAATTCTGAGATTCTGGGTAATAGAACCTGGTGAGAGCCCACAAGCCATCCCATTCGGTACTCCCCAAGGTGTCTAGTTTTAAAAAATGTATAGGTTTCCTAGGTTTCCCTAGGTGCTGGCTGAGCTACAGGCCAAAATCCACAGCTAGGCACTTTGCAAAAAACAGGTCAGTTTTGTTTGGGAAAATGTGATGTGTCCATGTTGTGTTTTGGGGCATTTCCTATCACGGGCACTAGGCCTACCCACACAAGTGAGGTGCCATTTTTATCAGGAAACTTGGCGGAATGCTGGGTGGAAGGATATTTGAGGCTCCTCTCGGATTCCTGAACTTTCTTTCACCGAAATGTGAGGAAAAAGTGTTTTTTTTGCCACATTTTGAGGATTGCAAAGTATTCTGGGTAACAGAACATGGTGAGAGCCCCACAAGTCATACCATCCTGGATTCCGTTAGGTGTCTAGTTTTCAAAAGTGATAGGTCTACCCACACAAGTGAGGTACCATTTTTATTGGGAGACTTGGGGAAATACAGCGTGGAAAGAAATTTGTGGCTCCTCTCAGATTCCTGCACTTTCTGTCACCGAAATGTGAGGAAAAAGTGTTTTTTTGGGGAACTTTTGAGGTTTCCAAAGAATTCTGGGTAACACAACCAGGTGAAAGCCTCACAAGTCAAACTATCCTGGATTCCCATAGGTGTCTAGTTTTGAAAAATGATCAGGTTTGGTAATTTTCCGTAGGTGCCGGCTGAGCTAGAGGCCAAAATCCACAGATTGACACTTTGCAAAAAACGGTAAGTTTTCTGTGGAAAATGTGATGTGTCCACTTTATGTTTTGGGGCATTTCCTATTGCAGGTACTAGGCCTATCCACACAAGTGAGGTACCATTTATATCAGGAGACTTGTGGAAATGCTGGGTGGAAGGAAATTTGTGGCTCCTCTCAGATTCCTGAACTTTCTGTCACCAAAATGTGAGGAAAAAGTGTTTTTTTTGCCAAATGTTGAGGTTTGCAAAGGATTCTGGGTAACAGAACCTGGGGGAACGTAACAAGTCACCCCATCATGGATTTCGCTAGGTGTCTAGTTTTACGAAATGCACAGGTTTAGTAGGTTTCCCTATTGCCGGCTGAGCTAGAGGCCGAAATCGACAGCTAGGCACTTTGCAAAAAACTGATCAGTTTTCTTTGGGAAAATGTGATGTGTTCATATTGTGTTTTCGGGCATTTCCTGTTGTGGGCACTAAGCCTACCCCCTCAAATGGGGTACCATTTTTATTGGGAGACTTGGGGAATGCTGGATGGAAGGAAATTTGTGGCTCCTTTCAGGTTCCTGAACTTTCTGTCACCAAAATGTGAGGAAAAAGTGTTTTTTTGCCAAATTTTGAGGGTTGCAAAGGATTCTTGGTAAGAGAACCTGCTGAGAACCTCACACGTCACCCCATCATGGATTCCTCTAGGTGTCTAGTTTTCAAAAATGCTCAGGTTTGTAGATTTCCCTAGGTGCCGGCTGAGCTATAGGCTGAAATCGACAGCTAGGCACACTTTGCAAAAAACATGTCAGTTTTCTATGGCAAATTGTGATGTGTCCACGTTGTGTTTTGGGGCATTTCCTGTCGCAGGGACTAGGCCTACCCACACAACTAAGGTACTATTTTTATTGGGAGACGTGAGGGAATGCTGGGTGGAAGGACATTTGTGGCTCCTTTCAGATTCCTGAACTTTCTGTCACCGAAATGTGAGTAAAAAAGTATTTTTTTAGCCAAATTTTGAGGTTTGCAAAGGATTATGGGTAACAGAACCTGCTGAGTGCCCCACAAGCCACCCAATTCCGGATTTCCCTAGGTGTCTAGTTTTCTAAAATATGTAGATTTGCTGGGTTTCCCTAGATGCCGGTTGAGCTAGAGGCCAAAATCCACAGCTATGCACTTTGCAAAAAACTGATCAGTTTCCTTTGTGAAAATGTGATGTGTCCATGTTGTGTTTTGAGGCATTTCCTGTCCCGGTAACCTAGCCTACCTACATAAGTGAGGTACCATTTTTATTGGGAGACTTGGAGGCATGCTGGGTGGGAGGAAATTGGTGGCTCCTCTTAGATTCCTGAACTTTCCATCGCCTAAGTGTGAAGAAAAAATGTTTTTTTTGCAAAATTTGTAGGTTTGCAGTTTTCTGATTAACAGAACCTGGTGAGAACCCCACAAGTCACCCCAACCTGAATTACCCCAGGTGTCTAGTTTTCAAAAATGTCCTAGTTTGGTAGGTTTCCCTAGGTGCCGGCTTAAGTAGAGGCTAAAATCCACAGCAAGGCACTTTGCAGAAAACAGGTCAGTTTTCTTTGGGAAAATTTAATGCGTCCACATTTTTTGGGGGGGCAATTCCTGACACAGGCACTAGACCTACCCACACAAGTGATTTACCATTTTTATAGGGAGACATGGGGGAATGCTGGGTGGAAGAAAATTTGTAGCTCCTCTCAGATTCCTGAACTTTCTGTCACCAAAATGTGAGGAAAAAGTGTTATTTTGCCAAATTTTGAAGTTCGCAAAGGATTCTGGGTAAGAGAACCTGGTGAGAACCTCACACGTCACCCCATCATGGATTCCCCTAGGTGTCTAGTTTTCAAAAATGCACTGGTTTGGTAGGTTTCCCTAGGTGCAAGCTGAGCTAGAGGCCAAAATCCACAGCTAGGCACTTTGCAAAAAACAGGTCAGTTTTCTTTCAGAAAATGTGATGTGTACATGTGTTTTGGGGCATTTCCTGTTGTGGGCACTAGGCCTACCCACACAAGTGAGGTACCATTTTTATAGGGAGGCTTGGGGAACGCTGGGTGGAAGGAAATGTGTGGCTCCTTTCAGATTCCTGAACTTTATGTCACCGAAATGTGAGGAAAAGTGTTTTTTTGCCAAATTCTGAGGATTGCAAAGGATTCTTGGTAATAGAACCTGGTGAGAACCTCACACGTCACCCCATCATGGATTCCCCTAGGTGTCTAGTTTTCAAAAATGCTCAGTTTGTAGATTTTCCCTAGGTGCCGGCTGAGCTATAGGCCGAAATCGACAGCTAGGCACACTTTGCAAAAAACATGTCAGTTTTCTTTGGGAAAATGTGATGTGTCCTTGTTGTGTTTTGGGGCATTTCCTGTCGCGGGGACTAGGCCTACCCACACAACTAAGGTACTATTTTTATTGGGAGACATGAGGGAATGCTGTGTGGAAGGACATTTGTTGCTCCTTCAGATTCCTGAACGTTCTGTCACCGAAATGTGAGTAAAAAAGTATTTTTTTAGCCAAATTTTGAGGTTTGCAAAGGATTCTGGGTAACAGAACCTGCTGAGTGCCCCACAAGCCACCCAATTCCGGATTTCCCTGGTGTCTAGTTTTCAAAAATATGTAGATTTGCTGGGTTTCCCTAGGTGCCGGTTGAGCTAAAGGCCAAAATCCACAGCTATGCACTTTGCAAAAAACTGATCAGTTTTCTTTGTGAAAATGTGATGTGTCCATGTTGTGTTTTGAGGCATTTCCTGTCCCGGTTACCTAGCCTACCTACACAAGTGAGGTACCATTTTTATTGGGAGACTTGGGTGCATGCTGGGTGGGAGGAAATTGGTGGCTCCTCTTAGATTCCTGAACTTTCCATCGCCTAAGTGTGAAGAAAAAATGTTTTTTTTTGCCAAATTTGTAGGTTTGCAGTTTTCTGATTAACAGAACCTGGTGAGAACCCCACAAGTCACCCCAACTTGCATTACCCCAGATGTCTAGTTTTCAAAAATGTCCTAGTTTGGTAGGTTTCCCTAGGTGCCGGCTTAAGTAGAGGCTAAAATCCACAGCTAGGCACTTTGCAAAAAACAGGTCAGTTTTCTTTGGGAAAATGTGATGCGTCCACATTTTTTGGGGGGGCAATTCCTGACACAGGCACTAGACCTACCCACACAAGTGATTTACCATTTTTATAGGGAGACTTGGGGGAATGCTGGGTGGAAGAAAATTTGTAGCTCCTCTCAGATTCCTGAACTTTCTGTCACCAAAATGTGAGGAAAAAGTGTTATTTTGCCAAATTTTGAAGTTCGCAAAGGATTCTGGGTAAGAGAACCTGCTGAGAACCTCACACATCACTCCATCATGGATTCCCCTAAGTGTCTAGTTTTCAAACATGCACAGGTTTGGTAGGTTTCCCTAGGTGCCAGCTGAGCTAGAGGCCAAAATCCACAGCTAGGCACTTTGCAAAAAACAGGTCAGTTTTATTTCAGAAAATGTGATGTGTCCATGTGTTTTGGGGCATTTCCTGTTGTGGGCCCTAGGCCTACCCACACAAGTGAGGTACCATTTTTATTGGGAGGCTTGGGGGAATGCTGGGTGGAAGGAAATTTGTGTCTCCTTTCAGATTCCTGAACTTTCTGTCACCAAAATGTGATGAAAAGTGTTTTTTTGCCAAATTTTGAGGTTTGCAAAGGATTCTTGGTAAGAGAACCCCGGTGAGAACCTCACACATCACCCCATCATGGATTCCGCTAGGTGTCCAGTTTTCAAACATTCACAGGTTTGGTAGGTTTCCCTAGGTGCCAGCTAAGCTTGAGGCCAAAATCCACAGCTAGGCACTTTGCAAAAAACAGGTTACTTTTCTTTGGGAAAATGTGATGTGTCCACGTTGTGTTTTGGGGCATTTTCTGTTGTGGGCACTAGGCCTACCCACACAAGTGAGGTGCCATTTTTATTGGGAGGCTTGGGGGAATGCTGGGTGGAAGGAAATTTGTGGCTCCTTTCAGATTCCTGAACTTTATGTCACCGAAATGTGAGGAAAACTGTTTTTTTGCCAAATTCTGAGGTTTGCAAAGGATTCTTGGTAATAGAACCTGGTGAGAACCTCACACTTCACCCCATCATGGATTCCCCTAGGTGTCTAGTTTAAAAAAATGCTCAGGTTTGTAGATTTCCCTAGGTGCCGGCTGAGCTATAGGCCGAAATCGACAGCTAGACACACTTTGCAAAAAACATGTCAGTTTTCTTTTGGAAAATGTGATGTGTCCACGTTGTGTTTTGGGGCATTTCCTGTCACGGGGACTAGGCCTACCCACACAACTAAGGTACTATTTTTATTGGGAGATGTGAGGGAATGCTGGGTGGAAGGACATTTGTGGCTCCTTTCAGATTCCTGAACGTTCTGTCACCGAAATGTGAGTAAAAAATTATTTTTTTAGCCAAATTTTGAGGTTTGCAAAGGATTCTGGGTAACAGAACCTGCTGAGTGCCCCACAATCCACGCAATTCCAGATTTCCCTAGGTGTCTAGTTTTCAAAAATATGTAGATTTGCTGGGTTTCCCTAGGTGTCGGTTGAGCTAGAGGCCAAAATCCACAGCTATGCACTTTGCAAAAAACTGATCAGTTTTCTTTGTGAAAATGTGATGTGTCCATGTTGTGTTTTGAGGCATTTCCTGTCCCGGTTACCTAGCCTACCTACACAAGTGAGGTACCATTTTTATTGGGAGACTTGGGGACATGCTGGGTAGGAGGAAATTGGTGGCTCCTCTTAGATTCCTGAACTTTCCATCGCCTAAGTGTGAAGAATTTTTTTTTTTTTGCCAAATTTGTAGGTTTGCAGTATTCTGATTAACAGAACCTGGTGAGAACCCCACAAGTCACCCCAACCTGAATTACCCCAGGTGTCTAGTTTTCAAAAATGTCCTATTTTGGTAGGTTTCCCTAGGTGCCGGCTTAAGTAGAGGCTAAAATCCACAGGTCAGTTTTCTTTGAGAAAATTTTATGCGTCCACATTTTTTTGGGGGGCAATTCCTGACACAGGCACTAGACCTACCCACACAAGTGATTCACCATTTTTATAGGGAGACTTGGGGGAATGCTGGGTGGAAGAAAAATTGTAGCTCCTGTCAGATTCCTGAACTTTCTGTCACCAAAATGTGAGGAAAAAGTGTTATTTTGCCAAATTTTGAAGTTCGCAAAGGATTCTGGGTAAGAGAACCTGGTGAGAACCCCACAAGTCACCCCAACCTGGATTCCCATAGGTGTCTAGTTTTAAAAAATGATTAGGTTTGGTAGGTTCCCTAGTTGCCGGCTGAGTTAAGTGCCAAAATCCACAGCTAGGGACTTTGCAAAAAACAGGTCAGTTTTCTGTGGGAAAATGTGATGTGTCCACGTTATGTTTTGGGCCATTTCCTGTTGCGGGCACTAGGCCTACCCACACATGTGAGGTACCATTTTTATCGGGAGGATTGGTGGAATGCTGGGTGGAAGCAAATTTGTGGCTCCTCTCAGATTTCTGAACTTTCTGTCACCGAAATGTGAGGAAATTGTGTTTTTGTTGACAAATTTGAGGATTGCAAAGGATTCTGAGTAACAGAAACTGCTGAGAGCCCCACAAGTCACCCCATCCTAGATTACTCCAGGTGTCTAGTTTTCAAAAATGTACTAGTCTGGTAGGTTTCCCTAGGTGCCGGCTGAGCTAGAGGCCAAAATCCACAGCTAGGCACTTTGCAAAAAACAGGTTAGTTTTCTTTGGGAAATGTGATGTGTCCACGTTTTCTTGGGGGTGGTTTCCTGTTTCGGGCACTAGGCCTACCCACACAAGCGAGGTACCATTTTTATTGGGAGACTTGAGGGAATGCTGGGTGGAAAGATATTTGTGGCTCCTTTCAGATTCAGATAGGTGCCGGCTGAGCTAGAGGTCTGAAATCCACAGCTAGGCACTTTCTAAAAGACACGTGAGATTTCAGTGTAAAAATGTGATGTGTCCATGTTGCGTTTCCTGTCAAGGGCATTAGGCCTACCCACACAAGAGATGTACCATTTTTATCGGCAGACTTGGAGGAAGACAGAATAGAAGAAGAAGTGTTATTGCCCCTTGTGTTTCTCTACATTTTTTCCTCCCAAATGTAAGCCAGTGTGTAAAAAAGACATCTGTTTGAGTAATGCCCTGTAATTCACATGCTAGTATGGGGACCCTGGAATTCAGAGCTGTGCAAATAACCACTGCTTCTCAACACCTTATATTGTGCCCATTTTGGAAATACATAGATTTTCTTTATATCTATTTTTATCTCTTTATATTTTACTAAATAAATTGCTGTATACCCAGTATATAATGAAAACCCATAGCAAGGTGCAGATCATTTATTGGCTCTAGGTACCTAGGGTTCTGGAAGGAGTCTAAAAACACAAAAAATAGTGAAAGTGGGGTATGTCTCAGTAAAATGCAAACATTTTGTTGAAAAATGTGGTTTTCTGATTCAAGTCTGCCTGTTCCTGAAAGCTGGGAGGATGGTGATTTTAGCACCACAAACTCTTTTTGATGACATTTTTAGGGGGAAAAACCACAAACTTTCTTCTGCAGCCCATTTTCCCCATTGTTTTAAAAAAAACTAACATTTTGCTGTATTTTGGCTAATTTCTTGGTCTCCTTCAGGGAAACCCACAAACTCTGTGGACCTCGAGAATCCCTAGCATGTTGGGAAAAAAGGAGGCAGATTTGGCATAGGTATCTTATGTGGACAAAATGTTATGCGGTCCTAAGCGTGAACTGCCCCAAATAGTCAAAAAAAGGCCTGGCACCTGAGGGGGAAAAGGCCTGGCAGCGAAGTGGTTAAAGGCCTGCCCATTTTGTAACTCACTTTTCTTGCTTCTTCTAAGGCACTGTAGTACTACAGAAGAGTCTGCTTGCCTGGCCATATCTGAAATATTGATTACACAGACCCATCTTTAATGCTGATGCAATGTGAAGAGGGCATTCCCTCATTTGTATGCAAACATTGCCACTGAAACCTGTGCTGTATTAGAGATGTGGTCACAGAGGCAAAGAGATGTCAGTTGGCGTACTGACAGAGTGCCACGTAAAAATGGTGCAGAGTCAGGGTGTCACCCTTTTGAAAGGGGGTAAAATGAGGTCCTCTGACTTTACAGACATTCCCCTCCAGGCAGACATCGTCATTCACTGAGCCTTCCTTCAGCAGACTTTCTATCCCCCTTTGAATTTCAGGTTGGTTGTCACTAATGTGCTGACCCAAAGGCAGATATGAGTTCAGGTTTGCCCTAGAAGTGGTGCGTTCATTGTGACAGGGCATACTGACCCACTCTGCTCTTGGTTCACCTTGCACTGTGGCACAAACTAGGTCTATGCTCCTTTCTATCCTATGGGCCCACATAAGATTTGATTACAGAAGCAAAGCAGTGAGAGCAATTTGTCAACTACTTCTGACAGCCATGGGGCTACAATGTGTGCAAATAGCTTCTGCATCTATTTTAGCACTAGCATGTGGACCTAAATTACACAGCTAGACTTAAACAGGGAACTAGCACAGCCAGTAGTTTTTAGACTTCATGCTGAAGGAGAATCAGGAGGACTTACTAGCCTGAAACTAGTGGTGAAGACTGAAGCTGGTAACACAGGAAAGATGCCCAACGATGTGGCTATCATTACAAGTCGAAAGAGCTTTATTGCAGGGTAGAAGGGGTGGGAGAAGAAAGGGCGACTCAACCATGCCAATTAAGGGGCATATTTATACTCTTTTGTGCCAAATGTGCGTCAAAGATTTTGACGCACATTCGGCGCAAACCTTGCCCCATATTTAAACTCTGACGCCCGACCCCGCGGATGTCAAAATTCCACTGTGTGCGTCATTTTTTGGAGGTGGGAAACTTCCTTGCGTTGATGATATGCAAGGTAGGCGTTCCCGCCCAAAAAATGACTTTAAGGCCTGTGCGCCTTATTTATACTCCAGTGTAATTTTTTACGCACAGGAGGGGGTGGGCCTTACAAAACGGCACACAGACTGATGTACACTATTTTTTAACACCTGGGTCAGGGCAGGCGTTAAGGGACCAGTGGGCTCGGAAGGAGTCCACAGGTGCCCTTCCCTGTCCCCAAGGATACGCCTTGCCACCCTCGCCCACCCCTGGAGGACACCCATGGATGGGGGGGACCCATCCCAGGTCAGTACAGGTAAGTTGAGGTAAATATTTTTTAACTTTTTTTTAAAGTGGCATAGGTGGGCCTAATTTGAGCCCCCCTACATGCCACTGTGTCCAATGACCATGCCCAGGGGACAGAAGTCCCCTGGGCATGGCCATTAGGCAAGGGGGCATGAGTCCTGTCTTTGCTAAGACAGGAGCCATTTCAATGGGGATTGTGCGTAAAATAATGGCGCAAGTCCGGTTTGAGGCATGATTTTTGCCTCAGACCTGACTTGCACCATTTTTTGATGCACAACCGCCATTTTCCGCTACGCCGGCGCTGCCTGGTTTGAGTCTTTTTTTTTTACTCAGACGAGTCTGCAGCTCCGGCTAACGTAATTCCTTAAATAAGGCGCCCGAATGGCGCGTAGGAATGGCATTAGCCGGCGGTAAAATTTTTGACGCAAACCAGCGCTGGCGCTGGTTTGCGTCTAAACGTATAAATATGGGCCAAAGTGTTTAACAGGGTGCTACAATGTGTCAGATAATACCCATTATATTACTGAGCACATTTCCCACCTGCAGAAAGCACTTGTAAAATGGGCACAATGAAGGACGCGGTCAGTAGACTGTGGGAAAGTGGAGCAGTATTTCGTTTATTTATTTAGTCCTTTTCGCCTTCAGTTACACCAAATTCCATCTCTCACGCTGTAGCAGTCTATCAGTGGACTTGTCTCTGTAAAACACATAGTACAAATTTCTGCATAGAAACCACATCGTGGAGATCAGCTCTGCATAAATGTAATCAGTGCTCTGCCTTGTATAAGTTCTGGCATTCTGAGAGATTCACAATTAAGTGATTTTCCACTTTTGTATAATATGTCCCATTTAATTCTAATATTAAACCCTATACTGGTGCGTGCCTGGATGATCTTTTAGCGCACTTTCCTAAAACACTTTGATGCTCCAGATTTGGATAACTATGCTCCTCCCTGACATACAAACGTTATTATTGCCTGATATGATTTCCCTCTGCTCGATAGCCCAGAAGAGGCTATTAACCTTCTGCAAATTTGAAACGGGAATGCTAAACAATACAGCGAGAAATCTACCTTTTCCTAATTTACTTCTCCCTTTTTTCAAGACAGTCGACTCTCTTTAAAAAAAAACATCTTAGTGATTTGATTCTTATCAAATTTTAGTGAGATGCTATTGAACAGAAAGGTTACTTGTGATTGCTGATTTATTGAATCGATCCCATTAATCAGCATGGTTTAGTGCACTCTGCCTTATACCGGAAGACTATTGTTGAACAGTCTTTCCCTCAATCAGTATCTATTTCTTCCTGGTATGTCTTGAAAGAACTTTCAAAATACCTGAGTGATATCATCATTGGCAAACCTCCCATCCCCATCTCTAGCGTCTAATGTACATTTGAAAGGATCTCACTGTCCTCATATTTACTCTTCCAAGCAAGTAGCTTCTCATTTTTCTCACTGTGTGCAAAAGGTTGTAATTTACTTCCTTCTGCCCTCGTCCTGTTTTTATGTTCTAGCCTCATCATAGAATCACTCTCAACTCTTTCTAAGTCAGTAATCGAAACAGACATCTGGTCAGCTACTTCGGCGTCTATTATTCCTACTTCTAAAGCTTGCTTTTTGTACTAGCACTTGCACTTCTTTCCGATCTTCTTGTGCTACTCTCAATCGCCATTTTGAAATAACTCTCCTTTGGTAAGCTTTGTATGCATCCCAATCAATTTTCACCTTCCAGTGCCCAAATTATGTTCAAAGAGTAACTCAAATTATCCTTCAACATCTGTAACATTTCAACAGTTCTCATCAGACGTCTATCAAGTGTCCATCTAACGCTTATATTATGAGACGGAAAAAGTAACTTAATTAAAACCACTAAATGATCTGAAATATGTGCTAGGATATGATTTACCTCTAAAATTCCATCTTTTTAGACGTCAATCTAGCAACCATTAGACAATTCTGCACGTGTCCATATGTTTTGCTATGAAATGTATACTCTCCCTGATCCCCCACCTGACCTGGCCAAGGATCATAAAGGCCCATATCCTGCATTATACTCATTAGTGCACTTGCTACATTGAGGGAGTTACCATAAATGTGCTTTGTGTATCTACTCAATCAGTTGTCAAGTAATGTATTGAAATTTATCTCTTGACACCCGCAATATAACTGGACTATTATAATATTGCTATATTATAATTGACTCGGGTGAGGATCATCCAAACTGGGACGAAAAAAAAACCTGCACCAACTAGTAATGTATTGCAGAGCCTAATTGAAGCTGTAATCCACCTACCCAATGTGTCTGTTAGAAATGGGGTCTTTGGTTGACAGTTAGGTTACCCCCTGTTCAAGCAAGGACCCTCACTCTAGTCAGGGTAAAAGAGAATCACCCTCAGCTAACCCCTGCTTACCCCCTTGGTAGCTTGGCAGAGCAATAGGCTTAACTTCATAGTGCTAGGTGTAAAGTATTTGTAACAACACACACAGTAACTTAATGAAAACACTACAAAATGACACAACACAGGTTTAGAAAAATAGGAAATATTTATCTAAACAAAACAAGACCAAAACAACAAAAATCCACAATACTCAAGTCAAGTTATCAATTAAAAAGCAAAAAGAGTCTTTATGTAGTTTAAAACACACACTAACTGTTAGCATGAAAATGTACCTTGGGTGCGTCAAAAATAACCCCGCACCGGTGAGTGTGCGTCAAAAAGGGCTTGCGATGCGTCGATTTCCCTCGCAAGCGTGACCTTGCGTTGTTTCTCCTTTCGTCGGGCGCGTCTTTTCTTCTCTCCACAGGACAGCGATGCTTCGATCCAGTCAGCACTCTCAGGTCCGGGCAGGCCTTACGTTGTTTTTACACGTCCAGCGGTACTTGCATCGGAAATCCAGCCGCACGATAATCCAAAAACCACACAGCACGGTTTTGCGATCTCGCAGCCTCCATCAGCGATGCTGTCTGTTGTTTCTTCAGCTCCGTGCGTCAATTCTTCAGTCACGTTTCCGGCGAGTGTCGATTTTCAGCCCCGGAGCCGGTGGCGTGTCGTTTTTTCAGCCGCAGATCAGAGTCGCATTGATCTTTTCCCCGTGCGGCACTCTGTGTGTGGATTTCATACTCTTGGGCTGCCAGCTTTTCCTTTCAGGGTCCCAGGAAATGGATGGGCACCACAGGGCAGAGTAGGAGTCTCTCCAGAGACTCCAGGTGCTGGCAGAGAGAAGTCTTTGCTGTCCCTGAGACTTCAAACAACAGGAGGCAAGCTCTAAATCGAGCCCTTGGAGATTTCTTCACAAGATGGAAGGCACACAAAGTCCAGCCTTCACCCTCTTACTCTGGCAGAAGCAGCAACTGCAGGATAGCTCCACAAAGCACAGTCAAAGGCAGGGTAGCTCTTCTTTCTCAGCTCTTCAGCTCTTCTCCAGGCAGAGGTTCCTCTTGATTTCCAGAAGTGTTCTAAAGTCTGTAGTTTTGGGTGCCCTTCTTCTACCCAATTTCTCCTTTGAAGTAGGCCTACTTCAAAGCAAAGTCTCTTTTGAATGTGAAATCCTGCCTTGCCCTTGCCAGGCCCAGACACTCACCAGGGGGCTGGAGACTGCATTGTGTGAGGAAAGGCACAGCCCTTTCAGGTGTAAGTGACCCCTCCTCCCCTGCCTCCTAACACAGATGGCTCATCAGGAAATACAGACTACACCCCAGCTCCCTTTGTGTCACTGTCTTGTGTGAGGTACAACCAGCCCAACTGTCAAACTGACCAAGACAGGGAATCCACAAACAGGCAGGGTCACAGAAATGGTATAAGCAAGAAAATGCTCACTTTCTAAAAGTGGCATTTTCAAACACATAATCTCAAAATCAACTTCACTAAAATATGTGTTTTTAAATTTTGAGCTCAGAGACCCCAAACTCCAGATGTCCATCCGCTCCAAAAGGGAATCTACACTTTAATCAGATTTAAAGGTAGTCCCCATGTTAACCTATGAGAGAGACAGGCCTTGCAACAGTGAAAAGCAAATTTAGCAATATTTCACATTTAGGACATTTAAAAGACATTACTATGGTGGTCATTACAACCCTGGCGGTCGGTGTTAAAGTGGCGGTAAGACCGCCAACAGGCCGGCGGTAAAAAAATTGCAATTACGACCGTGGCGGAAACCGCCAACAAAGACAGCCACTTTAACACTCCAACCGCCGCGGCAGTACAAACAAACAGTTTGGCGGTCACCGCCAACAGACAGGCAGAGGACAATGTACCGCCCACAGTATCACAACCTACCAATCCGCCACCTTTTCCAGGGCGGATTCACCGTGGACAAAAACACGGCGGAAACAGGACTCCGAAGGGAAAATGCTCACCTTCACACACCCCACGAGGAATCTGGATGCCATGGAACCCAAGCTCCAGATCCTGCCAGCCCTCATCTTCTTGCTCCTCTACCAGGAGCACGAACGCCAGCGGGGAAGACAACAGTGAGTACTGCACCTATGACACAGGGGAGGGAAAAAACAGGGACACACACATGCAACACCCCCACCCTCACCCACTACAACACACACACTAATACAGCATGACACATTACAGTTACACCCCCCAAACCCCCGGAAGAATGGAAAGACAAAAGCAAATGAGTGTAACCATTGTAATATATGAAAATCCAGGACGCAAAAATATATATACACTATGAACAAATATATACACCAAGAATAGTAGTCCAGGTAGTGCTCCATTGAAGTCCGTGGAACACTGGGCCCACACGGCATGGGCGAGGCCCACACTCAATCCCCGAACATGACGGAAAGAACACTGCAGGGGCATCAGATAGCAATAAAACAGGCACCTCAGGGAGAAGGGAAAGGGGGGGCACCTCAGCCGGATGAGTGCACAACACCAAATCCACGAGGGGGCCATATGCCCACTGTCCAATCCTGGGGAGTGCAAAGCCACGGTCTCTCAAGTCTCTACAGTGGGTGGGTTTCCCACTGTTCAATCCTGGGAAGTGCAAAGCCACAGTCTCTCAAGTCTCTCCAGTGGGTGGGTTGCCCACTGTTCAATCCTGGGGAATGCAAAGCCACAGTCTCTCAAGTCTCTCCAGTGGGTGGGTTGCCCACTGCATTATCCTGGGGAGTGCAAAGCCACAGTCTCTCAAGTCTCTCTAGTGGGTGGGTTGCCCACTGCATTATCCTGGGGAGTGCAAAGCCACAGTCTCTCAAGTCTCTCCAGTGGGTGGGTTGCCCACTGTTCAATCTTGGGGAGTGCAAAGCCACAGTATCTCAAGTCTCTCCAGTGGGTGGGTTGCCCACTGCATTATCCTGGGGAGTGCAAAGCCACAGTCTCTCAAGTCTCTCCAGTGGGTGGGTTACCCACTGCATTATCCTGGGAGTGCAAAGCCACAGTCTCTCAAGTCTCTCCAGTGGGTGGGTTGCCCACTGCATTATCCTGGGGAGTGCAAAGCCACAGTCTCTCAAGTCTCTCCAGTGGGTGGGTTACCCACTGCATTATCCTGGGAGTGCAAAGCCACAGTCTCTCAAGTCTCTCCAGTGGGTGGGTTGCCCACTGCATTATCCTGGGGAGTGCAAAGCCACAGTCTCTCAAGTCTCTCCAGTGGGTGGGTTGCCACTGCTTTCTCCTGGGGAGTGCAAAGCCACAGTCTCACAAGTCTCTCCAGTGGGTGGGTTGCACACTGCTTTATCCTGGGGAGTGCAAAGCCACGGTCTCTCAGGTGGATGCCTTTCTCCACTGGTTCTGGAGGGGGCCTTGTGCCCAGAGTGCTTCATCCTGCCAAGGACTGAGGTAGTAGATGTATCTCTCCACTGGTTTAGGAGGGGGCTTTGTGCCCAGAGTGCTTCATCCTGCCAAGGACTGAGGTAGTGTATGTAAATCTCCACTGGTTCTGGAGGGGGCCTTGTGCCCAGAGTGCTTCATCCTGCCAAGGACAGAGGTAGTGGATGCCCTTCTCCACTGGTTCTGGAGGGGGCCTTGTGCCCAGAGTGCTTCATCCTGGCAAAGACTGAGGTAGTGGATGAATCTCTCCACTGGTTCTGGAGGGGGCCTTGTGCCCAGACTGCTTCATCCTGCCAAGGACAGAGGTAGTGGATGTTGGTGTGTCTGCATGTGTGTGATGCTTGAGTGAGTGCCTGTGGGATGTGTGGTGCTTATGTTTGTCAGAGCTTCCCTTGTGTGTTGACGTGTGTGCATGCTGGTCTGAAGGTTTGCTTGGGATAGGCTGAGGTAGAGGGGATTGGGTCTGGGTGGAGGAAGTTGGAGGGGGGAGGCTAGAGACAGGGACAATGGCTGCCATCAGTGCTGAGGCCAGAGTCTGAAAAGCTCGCTAAAGGGTCGCCTGACCAGAATGACTGCCCTCCAGGAATGCATTCGTCTGTTGCAACTGCCTTTCTACACCCTGGATGGCATTCAAAATGGTAGACTGCCCAACAGTGAGGGACCTGAGGAGGTCAATGGCCTCCTCACTGAGGGCAGCAGGGGTGACTGGGGCAGGGCCTGAGGTTCCTCGGGCGAAGGTGATGCCCATCCTCCTGGTTGAGCGGGCACGGGGCAAAGGCTGATGGGCTGCTGGGAGGGCGGTGCTGGTAGGGGGGGGTGGCGGCTGTAACAGTAGATGCGGGGGGCACAGATGTTGCCACCACCACAAGGGAGCTCCCATCAGAGGACGAGTCCGTATCACTGGTGTCAGCTCCTGTCCCCGCTGTGGAGTTCCCCTCGCCCTCCGTCCCACTGGTGAACTCCGAGTCCGTTGTCTCGCCCTCCAGGGCCATGTGGGATGCAGCTCCCTCCTGCTCCGGTGCCACTGCTCCTCCGCCTGATGATGCTAATGCACACAAGAACAGGGAGACCACAAAAAGGGGGGGAGGAGAAAGAAGAAAGACATGTTGAGTGCATGCATTACCGCTACCGTTGGCAGACACGACAAACACAGAAGCCCCCTGCACTATGCCGCGCACTTGGGGTCCACCGTTCAATCTCTGGGACATGGCCTACAAGGCTATGGCCGACATCTGCACACATGGATGACACAGGAGCCTGACTAGGTGTACTTGGCACTGTACACAGGTGGGGTGGGGTGCCACAGGGTCTGCCAGAACAAGGGGACCTAACTAGCACACTCGCCCTAGCCTAGGGAAACCCACAGCCTACCTCCCCCACCCAGACACCTCCACTGCGTGCTGAATCAGCAGAATGAGAATGTACTCACCCCCTTGTGGCTGCTGTGATGCCCTCAAGCACCCATCCAACTCCGGGTAAGCCACCGCCAGGATCCTGAACATCAGGGGTGTCATGGTGCGACGGGCACCCCTCCCACGTTGGGAGGCCATCCCCAACCGGGCCTCCGCCGTCTTCTTGCTCCAGCGGAGAATGTCCTCCTATCTCTTACGGCAGTGAGTGCTCCGTCTGGGGTAGACCCCCAGGGTCCGGACGTCCTTGGCGATGGCACGCCAAATATTCTTTTTCTGGTGGGCGCTGACCTACATGAATTGTACAGGGGGAAAGGAAAGTTTTTACCAACTGCACCATCACAGTCATTGGCCCACATCCCTACCCTTGCCATGTGGCACATGCACTCACCGTTGTTTCATGCACGCCTCAATCCCCCCCCATCTTTCATCCATCCCACCCCACACAGGCATAGCCTATACAGCATGCTCCCAGTGTACTTACCTGTTTGTCTGGAGGACCGTAGAGTAGCGTGTACTGGGGGAGGACTCCATCCATGAGTTTCTCCAACTCCTCTGATGTGAAGGCAGGGGCCCTTTCCCCAGACGCATGAGCCATTGTCTCTTCCAGACCGAGGTCACAGCAACACTTCCAGTGTAGGACCTCTCCTGTCAAAGATCAGGTATTGAGTGATTAAACAGCTAGAAAATGGCAGTCACGTCCGTGGCGGTGCTTACCGTCACTGCCGGTGTACATCGTCATTGGCTCCTGGGACCCATAGGGTCCAATGTTAACCAATGTTCACCAATGCAGAATTGCGCCGCGGTCTTCGACCGCCTACCGCAACGGTGTACAACACCAGCGCAGTTACCTCACATCCCATTATAGGTCAGGCATCCGCCATTTCAGGGGCCCACCTGGGTTAATTTTTAACTGCGTCACACATACCTAGGCCTTGCCTCAACACTCATACAGACCAAATTTTGGATTATGATTCGTGTTCTGTGTATGCTGTGTGTACGTACCTCTGAGTTGGTTGACTCTGTGCTCGCTGTTGTCCTTCATAGGCACCGTCCGCTGGGACATGTGAGGAGATGGCGGCATCCACCGGTTTACAGACCGCTGGTGGACCTGTCGACAATGGAGAAAAGACATGTGATCATCACCTACAGGCTTGATCGTGCCACAATCCTGGAACTGTGTGCCCAGCTGGAGCGAGACCTGATGTCAGATATCCGCCATCCCACAGTAATCCCCCCTCAAGTGCAGGTGCTGTCAGTACTCCATTTCCTTGCAAGTGGGTCATTTCAAGCAACAGTGGCCAAAGCATCAGGGATGTCCCAGCCTATGTTTTCCAACGTATTGTCCAGAGTGTTGTCTGCCCTGCTGAAACACATGCAGAGCCTCATCGTTTTCCCTCAGAAGGAGGATTTGCCTACAGTGAAAGGTGACTTCTATGCCCTGGGACATATCCCCAACATCATAGGTGCCCTTGATGGGACACATGTGGCTTTGGTCCCCCCCCCGCAGGAGTGAACAGGTGTACAGAAACCGGAAGAGTTATCATTCTATGAATGTGCAGATGGTGTGTTTGGCAGACCAATACATCTCCCATGTTAATGACAAATTCCCTGGCTCAGTGCATGACGCTTACATCCTGCGGAATAGCAGCATCCTTTCTGTGATGGGGCAACTCCAGAGGCACCGTGTGTGGCTATTAGGTGAGCACCTGGAAGCAAGTCAGTGGGAATGGTTGTCTGGGTTTGGGGATATCCCTACAGGTTAGTGTGTGTCTAACAGTTGTCCCTCGCCATTTGAAGGTGACTCTGGTTACCCCAACCTGTCGTGGCTACTGACCCCAGTGAGGAATCCCAGGACAAGGGCAGAGGAACGCTACAATGAAGCCCATGGGCGAACTCGGCGGATTATAGAGCGCCCCTTCGGCCTCCTGAAGGCCAGGTTCAGGTGCCTCAATATGACAGGTGGATCCCTATTCTACTCACCAAAGAAGGTGTGCCAGATCATCGTGGCCTGCTGTGTGCTTCACAACTTAGCTTTGTGACGACAGGTGCCTTTTCTGCAGGAGGATGGTCCAGATGGCGGTGTTGTGCAGCTGTTGTGCCTGTGGACAGTGAAGACGAGGATGCAGAAGAAGAGGACATCGACAACAGGAACTCGGTGATCCCGCAATATTTCCAGTGAGACACAGTTAAAAATTCAAACCTGCTTACTACATGTACTTTAACACTACTACCTCTCAACTGTCTGTCGTTTTCACCCAGAGTATGATCACTAAGTTGTCACTTTCCCTTACGATTTCACAGATGTGGGTCCTACTGTGTGACATCTGATTTGTTTCCTCATGGACTAGAGCTGTGTGACATAGGTATGTTGACATTACATTTGAAAAGCATTTTGACACTGAAATTGCTAATACACTATTTCGAAATCACAGACTGACTCCAGATTGTTTTGTGCTTCAAGGGTGTTTATTTAAGTGCTCAATATTGGAGGGGGTTGTAAAAGGGTGAGGGGTGATGGTGGAGGAATGTCCATGGCAGAGTCCAGTCTATTAGTCTCACAGGTGCATTGCCCAAATGGGAATAGGAAGGGGAGCTGGGGCAGTTTGAGGATGGACAGGGATGGACAAGGTGACAAAGTGGGACAGAAGGATGACATTCAGGGTGGTCTCATTTCTTGGCGGGGGTCTTGGCATCGGTCTCTGTCTTTGTCCTGGATCTCAGGGACCGTTTGCGGGGTGGTTCACCCTCTGCAGGGGGTGGGGTGCTGGTGTGGTGGTTCTGTGGTGGTGTCTCCTGTCCACTAGCGCTGGCGGAGGTGGTGGGCAGTTCATCGTCCAGGCTAGTGTCAGGGGCCCCTTGTTGTGCCACAGTGTCCCTCCTGGTGTTGAGGACTTCCTTCAGCACCCCTACAATGGTGCCCAGGGTGGAATTGATGGATCTGAGTTCCTCCCTGAAGCCCAAATACTGTTCCTCCTGCAGGCGCTGGGTCTCCTGAAACTTGGCCAGTACCGTTGCCATCGTCTTCTGGGAATGGTGGTATGCTCCCATGATGTTGGAGAGGGCCTCGTGGAGAGTGGATTCCCTTGGCCTGTCCTCCTCCTGTCGCACAGCAACCCTCCCAGTTCCCCTGTGTTCCTGGGTCTCCGTCCCCTGGACCGTGTGCCCACTGCCCCCAGGTACCTGTTGTTGGTGGGGTGGTGGGTTAGCCTGGGTTCCCTGTAGTGGTGGACTCACTGCTGATTGACGTGTCCTGGGGACAGAGGTATGGGCCCGCTGGGTGGGTGCTGTGATGGTGTTTCCAGAGGGAGGGAGGCTCTGTGGTGGCCTGTGACTGTGTCAGGGGAACCGACTGTCCACGGGTCCCGATGGGCCGGGCTGGTCATCTAGATCCAGTTGGACAGAGCTGCTGTCATCACTGTGGGCCTCTTCTGTTGGTGGTGTGGACATGTGTGGACCGTCCTGTCCGGTGAAGTTGGGTAGGGGTCCTGCAGGGGTATACAAGGATGTTTATTACATCTGTGTGTGCCATGGTGTGCAATGGGTGGGTGACCGTGTACCCCAGTGCTTGCAGTCCTGTGTGGGTCCTTGTGTGATGGTGGTTTAGGGGTGTGTATGGGTATGTGCAGTGGCCATGCTTTGGTGATGGGTGTCCATGCTTTGTTGTTGCATGCAGGGCTTGGTGTTAGGATGTGTGGTTTGTGATGTTGGGACATTTGTGAGGAGTTGGAGTGATGGGGGTAGGGGTGAGGGTTGGGGTATATGATAGCATGCAAGTAGGGTGGGGGATGTAATAGTTAAGATTTGACTTACCACAGTCCATTCCTCCATCTACTCCTGCGAGGCCCTCAGGATGCAGAATCGCCAAGACCTGCTCCTCCCATGTTGTGAGTTGTGGGGGAGGAGGTGGGAGTCCGCCGCCAGTCCACTGAACCGCGATGTGGTGTCTTGAGACCTCGGAACGCACTATCCCCCGTAGGTCGTTCCACCTCTTCCTGATGTCATCCCTATTTCTTGGGTGCTGTCCCACTGCGTTGACCCTGTCCACTTTTCTTCGCCATAGCTCTATCTTCCTAGCTATGGAGGTGTGCTGCACCTGTGATCCGAATAGCTGTGGCTCTACCCGGACGATTTCCTCCACCATGATCCTGAGCTCCTCCTCAGAGAACCTGGGGTGTCTTTGCCTTGCCATGGGGTGGTGTGTGTGATGTGTGGGGTGGTGTGTGTAGTGATAGGTGGGGTGATATGTAGTGGTGTGTTGTGTGAGGAGCATGGAAGATATGTGGGTGATTGTATTGTGTGTCTGTGGATGCTTGGCAGTTGTTTGTAGTGTCTCTCTCTGGCCTTCTCTCGATAATTTTGACGTAGGGTTTTGTGGGTGATGTGGGTGTGTGTTTTATCTTGTAATGGGTATGTGGGAGTGGTGTGTGTATGTGTATCAGGTGTGTGTATTTCGAATTGTCCAATGTGGTAGTGTTTTGTAAATGTGTGTGTATTTTGAGCGCGGCGGTGTGTACCGCCAATGGAATACCGTGGTTGAAAGACCGCCGAGTGGATTCATGTGTCGTGATAGTGTGGGCGTATTTCTGTTGGCGTGATGGTGGAGGTTTTGTTTTCGCCAGTTTATCACTGACCTTTGGAGTGGCGGACTTCTGTGAGTGTCTGAATTTTGGCGGATTCTGAGCAGTGGGTCATAATGACCGTGGCGGAATTCCGCTGCCGCGGCGGTGTGTTGGCGGTCTTCTGCAAGGCGGTAAGCGGCTTTTACTGCCAATGATGTAATGAGGGCCTATATGTCCTACCTTAACCATACACTGCACCCTGCCCTTGGGATTACCTAGAGCCTACCTCCTTAGGGGTGTCTGACATGTAAGAAAAGAGAAGTTTTAGGCCTGGCAAGTGGGTACACTTGCCAAGTCAAATTTACAGTTAAAACTGCACACACAGACACTGAAATGGAAGGTCTGAGACTTGATTACAGAGCTACTTATGTGGGTGGCACAACCAGTGCTGCAGGCCTACTAGTAGCCTTTGATTTACGGGCCCTGGCACCTGTAGTGCACTTTAATACGGACGTACTAGTAAATCAAATATGCCAATCATGGATAAGCCAATTACATACACGTTTTGTAAAGGAGCACTTTAGCACCGGTTAGCACTGGTAAAATGCCCAGAGTAACAAAAACAGCAAAATCAGAGTCCAGCACACATCAACAACCTGGGGAACAGAGGCAAAAAGTTAAGGGAGACCACGCCATGGATGAAAAGTCTAATAGTGTCTATTATTGTTCCTAGCACTTCAGTATTTGTGCTGCATCTTATTGTAATTGTGACGACTTTGGTGGCACATGTCTGTTCTGAACAGAAAACCTGTTGAACCCATCTGTCGTTATTCAACCAATCCTTCAACGCTTGACTTGTTAGGTGTGTCTCTTATAGTATAATAAAAGGGACTCACAGCCCTTCAAATATTTGAAAACCACTCTTTGTTTCCTCTTACCTTGTAGCCCATTAATATTCCATGCCAGAAGGATTATATTTCTTGTATGAGCTATTCTGAAAGTCTATCCTTTAGTTCCCAACCATTACTGAAACTGGTACAGAGTTTTCTGAGGACTGAAAAATGTTTTTTTTTTACTTTCTTTCACTGCTCTCCACCAAGCACAGACCTCCCCAAAGGAACCATCCAATAATCTTCTGCCACACTTCTTGGGCCTGTTTAGGGATTTCTGCTCTCCTGGCTTCCCGAGTGCAAACTTTAGGAACTCTAACAAAGAGGTTGTTTATTAAGGTGCATGCAGTGAGCTCCTTCTTATGTTTTTATTTAGGTTTCAGATCTGTTTTATTTGGTATCAATAAAGCAACAAAAACACAACAGTAGCCCACCTCCATTCCCAGGCCGATGGGAAATGTACCAGTTTATTGGTCACAGGCCAATAATGTACAGAATAACTACACAACAGGGAGAGAAGGGTGGGTAATAGCGAAGAGGGGAGGAGTGGGGAGGGTGTGAAAGGGGGTTGACACCAGTTTCAAGCTGTATTGTCTGGGGAATGTATATAGCTATGAAGCTTAGCAGGCAGTGTATATAGAGGGGCTTTTGTCTGGGTAAGTCAGTCGGAGGATCCGCAGGTATAGTGGGCAGGATAATTCTCAGAACTCATCGGAGAGGTAGCGAATACAAGGTCCTCAAGTTTTATCAAATAGCAGTAAGAAGTGGGTGGCTTCAACTGTCAGTTTTTCCATTCCTAATAACTCCACAACTTACGCAGCTAGTCCATTTGTGTGGGGGTTGCATCTGTGCCCCATTTCGAAAGGAGAACCTATTTGGAAGCTCCCAGTGTCAAGGCAATTGCCCGCCCCCCAGGGATTTCAGAGGATATGTCAGAGGAAATGGAAGGACCAGTAGAACCTAGCTGGGGAGCCAAGGAATCTCTGTCTCAAAAATGTTTTATTCACTGCAGTCAGCACCACATCCCAAAAGAATATAAGTTTAGTGATTTGCCATAGCATGTAGGTGAGAGTGCCCATCTGCCCGCACTGACGCAAACATGCACTGTCTTTATTCGCGTTGCACCAAGCAACTCTAGATTGCATAAAATACCAGTAATGGGCAATCTTTAAGACCATCTCTTTGCTTGTACAGTTACAGGTTGAAGCATGGGCACAGTGAAAGATATCAATCCATTCTCTGTCAGTAAGGCTTGTTCATACTCTCTTTTCCACCTACACCTTGCGAGGCCCTTCACTGATTTCTGGGGGTGATTAGGAAGGTGTAGCTATCGGAAAGAATACGCTTATTGGAAGAGCATGTAAGGAACCACTTCTCGAAGGGCGTGAGAGGTCGACTTGCATATGGGCACAGCCAGGGCAACGTCAACCAGTGGGAGATAGCCATGTATTGTCAGAGGGCTGTAGACAGAACCCAAAATGCCGACTGGATCTGTGGGATGTCCATGAGGCCATTCTCATCAAGTAGGTTTCCTATCCGTTTGCAATTGGCCTCCTGCCAGGCAACGAACACGAGTCACGTTGTGCCTGGGGGAAGTCGGGATTTCCTATTATTGGTGTCTGCGTGGACATAGGTGTGGAGAGCCCATGTTGAAGTTTCACCCTGTCTCACACTCCCACCATGTCCTTTCAGCAGCTATGGCACCTTCCAGATCGGAGCACCTGCCACTGACTGATCAATAAAGCACCAGCATTTTTCAGTGCTGGGCAGACACCACTCCACCATATTGCGTAACTGCACTTGCCTGATAGTAACACTGTAAATTAGTGACATCTAGTCCTCCCTCTGCCTGTGAAAGATATGCTTGTAATTTAACCATATGTGCTTTTGTGTCTTCTTATATAAGTTCCCAAATAAGGGATTTCAACCCATTGAGTGTCCACAGTGGAGGATGAAGAGGCACTGTTTGCATTACATATAAGATTTTTGGTAGGAGTGTCATCTTGACCACTGCTAGGTGGCCCAGCAAGGAGAAGCCCATGATTTTTCCATCTGGAGAGGTTGGACCTCGCAGTCGTCAAGAGGCTGCTGTAATTACAAGCCACTGTATAGTCAGGTGTGGGATATATGCAGAGGCTGAAGTAGGTGATCCCTTGTGCGACCCATGTAAAGGGGAAGTCAAAGGCAAGTTGCATTTGGGTAGCCTCAGGTAGGGTCAAGTTGAGTATATAGGACTTTTGAGGGTTAGACTAAAACCAGATGCTCTCCCAAAGGCCTCCAGCTCCTCTGTCACCACCCATAGAGATGTATGAGGGTCAGGAGGACATCATCAGCGTATAACATAATTTTATGCTCCATGTCCCCCATGCAGATGCCTGCAATTTGAGGATGATTTCATATTCATTTTGCAAATGGCTCCATATAAATGGCAAAGAATAAGGGTGACGGGGGCAACCCTGCCTGGTTCCCTTAGTAATGGAAAAGGGCCTAGACAGAATTCCATTAACCCGTACTCTAGCTTCGGGTGAAGTATAACAGCACTGGACCCATTGACGAAACTGTGACCCCAAGCCCAAGCACGTCAGGACAGCATGGAGATAGGGCCAGTGGACCTAATCAAAGGCCTTCTCCATGTGAATAGACAGGAGAATTGCGGGGATGCAGGAGGGTTGCATTTTGTCCAGAAGGTGACAGACTAATTTTGTATTATCACTGCAACCCCTCTCTGGAATAAATCAGTTTGATTGGAATTCACCGTGGCTTGAAAATAGGTAGCTAGACTACGTGCCAGGATACCCGTGAAAATCTTAGCGTTGATGATCAATAAAGAAATTTTGCGATAGGAGGAGCAGTGCTTGGTGTTCTTGTCTGTCATGTGAATCACTCTAATGGTGGCAAGTTGCATTGAGTTTATCAGTGCACTACTAGTGCTTAATGCGTTGTACAGACAGGCTAATACAGGTGCCAGCAGGGAACTAAGGGGCATATTTATACTCTGTTTGCACCGCATTAGTGCCATTTTCTTTTCACTCTAATTCAGTGCAAAACTAACTCCATAGTTAACCTTTGGTGCTAGACCCCTCTAGCGCCAAATTTATGGAGTTAAAGTCATTTTTTGAAAGTGGAAACCTACCTTGCCTTAATGAGATGCAAGGTAGGCGTTCCCATGCAAAATCATGACTCTATGGCCTTAACGCCATATTTAGGGGCATATTTATACTCTGGGGCATATTTATACTCTGTTTGCACCGAATTAGCATCATTTTTTTGACTCTAATTCGGTGCAAATCTAACTCCATATTTATACTTTGGTGCTAGACCCGTCTAGCACCAAGGCCCTGATTTATACTATTTTTGTGCCTCATTAACGTCATTTTTTCACGCAAAAGTGGTGCAAACGTACAAAATACTGGCCCTTATTTATACTTTTGGTGCAAAACTGCACTAACTCACTTTTGCACCAAAAAGTTTAGCACCGGCTTGCACCATTTCTGTGCACCAGCCGGGCACCATATTTATGGAATGTGGTGCAAGCCGGTGCAAAGGGTAGTCTAGAGTAAAAAAAATGACTTTAGTCGGGTGGGGCTGGCAGTATAGAAGAAGAGGGTTTAGCATCCAAAAACTACTTTGGGCAGGTTAGAGTAAAAAAATGATGATAATTCAGTGCAAACAGAGTATAAATATGCCCCTTAGCATCAAAACATGATGCTAATGTGGTTAGAGTCATTTATTTTGACTAAAACCTGCCTAACGTCATTTTTTTTTAAAGCTAGCCTATCCTTTGCACCGGCTTGCACCATTCCATAAATATGGTGCCCAGCTGGTGATAAAAAATGGTGCAATCCAGTGCAAAACATTTTGGTGCAAAACTGAGTTAGTGCAGTTTTGCACCAAAAAGTATAAATAAGGCCCTAAGGCCCATATTTATACTTTTTGACGCTAAACTGCGCTAACGCAGTTTAGCGTCAAAAAATTTAGCGCCGTCTAACGCCATTCTGAAGCGCCATGCGGGCGCCGTATTTATGGAATGGCGTTAGCCGGCGCTAGCAGACCGGCGCTGCCTGGTGTGCGTGGAAAAAAAACACGTAGACCAGGCAGCGCCGGCGTAGGGGGAAAATGGCGTTAGGGCGTCTTAAAATGGGGCAAGTCAGGTTGAGGCAAAAAAATCGCCTCAACCCGATTTGCGCCATTTTTTTCGACGCCCAGACGCCATTTAAATGACTCCTGTCTTAGTAAAGACAGCAGTCATGCCCCCTTGCCCAATGGCCATGCCCAGGGGACTTATGTCCCCTGGGCATGGTCATTGGGCATAGTGGCATGTAGGGGGGCACAAATAAGGCCCCCCTATGCCACCAAATTTTTTTAAAAAAAATAAAAAATGATACTTACCTGAATGTCCCTGGGATGGGTCCCTCCATCCTTGGGTGTCCTCCTGGGGTGGGCAAGGGTGGCAGGGGGGGTCCCTGGGGGCATGGGAGGGCACCTGTGGGCTCATTTTGAGCCCACAGCCCCCTTAACGCCTACCCTGACCCAGGCGTTAAAAAGTGGCGCAAATGCGGGGGTTTTTGCCCCGCCCACTCCCGGGCGTGATTTTTGCCCGGGAGTATAAATACGACGCATTTGCGTCGCCGTCATTTTTTTAGACGGGAACGCCTTCCTTGCATCTCATTAACGCAAGGAAGGCGTTCACGCAAAAAAATGACGCTATTTGCCCATACTTTGGCGCTAGACGCGTCTAACGCCAAAGTATAAATATGGCGTTAGTTTTGCGCCGAATTTGCGTCGAAAAAAACGACGCTAATTCGGCGCAAACGGAGTATAAATACGGGCCTAAATGTTTTACAGAATCCTGCACAGTCTCCGTCTTGCCCAATGGCTTTCTCAGCTGTAGGCACTGTATGGCCATAAGAACCTCATTACAAGTGATGTCTCTGTCCAAGGTGGGGACAATGGCCTGTGGTATGCCAGTAATGGGAATGGGGACAGATAGACAGTGATATCATCTTCTTGAAGAGTCTCGGCCAAGTAGAGAGCAGTGTAAAACCACTCAAACTCCTATGCTATACACTCTTCCTGGCACAATGGGGTACAATCCAACCTGGCTAATTAATTCACAATGCGGTCCACCGCCTGAACACATAGGCAATGGGCCAGCAGACGACCTCCCTATTCCCATCGCATAATGTTTCTGATTCATCCAGAGGAGTGCATACTCCACTGTATTCATTTTCATTAATGTACAGTGTTTTCAATTGTTTCCTAGCAGAAGTCAACTGACGGGCAGATCGCTATTGAGCCAGAGAGTTTGTGAGAATCCTCCAAATCATGCACCTTTGTTTCTAGATAAATGCACAGGGTGCGTCGATCAGAGTTAAAGTGAGTGGCTATAACAAAGAAATGGCCCCGCAAGACTGGCTTCAGGGTCTCCCATAAAAGTTAGATGGACGTGATCAGTATGTCGTTAGTCTCTAAGAAGGTAGAGATCTTGGCTGAGATTTAGGTAATGATGGAGTCGTAGGTGAGAAGTCTTGTGCTAAGGTGTCAAGTCTGCGCTGGTGGGAGGACAGTAGGGAGGGCACAATTAAGAACAATAGGGGAGTGATCGGACAGGGCGGCCGCTCCAATCTCCCCCCCTTTTGTCACTGCTGTGATACAGGGGAGAGGTATCAAAAAGGTCAAAGCAGGCGTATGTCTGATGTGCTGCTGAAAAGAACATGTAACTCAGGTCTGTCAGATGAGTATATCGCCATATGTTCTTCATGCCTGCACCTGTCAGCCACTGTCAAAAGGTGGCGTAAGAGTGCCCGAACCTCTTTGCTGCCTGAGAGGAGAAATGTTGGTGGTCAAACCACCGGGACCATAGGCGCTTTCAGTTAGCATTAAGCAAGTGCATCTCTTGAAGGAGACAGATGTCACATTTTGCAACTCTGAGAAAGGACAAAAGTGCCAGACCCGTCACTGAAGCATTAAGGTCCCTAACATTAAGGCTGAGGATAGTAAACATCTATGTATAAGAGCATGGGGAGCCAATGTGGGACATGGTCAGACGGACAGGTAGACCAGACCCAAACATAGACCTTCAATACAGGATGTCAGTGATATAAAAAGATAGTCAGAGGAATCCAGAGGGAAAGGGGAGGAGTAGAACAAAAAAGAGTTCAACAGGAAAATTCCTCACCTGTCAATCTCTTCAATCCTCAATTTGGCGGTAGCACAATGGAGCTCCGCCACTGTAAGCAACATCTTAGCAAGTGGAAAGAGGAGCCATTATGCATGTTGAATTGGTACCTGTGAGGGTAAGTCTGGTGGTCACTCCGCCATCTTGACAGTAAGGTCCAGACAGCCGGTATGGAAGTTAGTGGTTAGGCTTCTGTGACACTTCTGTGATGCTGTAACTGTTGGAGCAGTGCCTCCCATTCCTCATGTCTTTCGGTTTTCTGATGGTTTGTGTATCTTTTTCTTATTTTGTCAGGTGGAACTATGCAGATCCAAAAGGACAGTGGTTGAATCCTGAACAGAGGGAGGCTGGGTGTCTCAGATCAATGCGTGCATTTCCAGCAGTGATCAAGCTTCTTCAAGAGTATGATTGCTCTGCAATTCATTTTGCCAAACAAACTGGATTCGGAAGGGTGTCCCCACTTATATCTGATGCTCTTCTCCCGAAAGGCCTCCATCAAGAGCCGAAGGGCCCTACGCCATTGTAAAGTGGTTGGGGAGAGGTCCTAGTATAGTCTCAGCCTCAGTCCCTCAAATTCTAAAGTGGGCTTGTCTCGTGTCGCTGCCATAATGGCTTCCTTTTGCCTGTAGTAGTGAAGGTATGTGAGAATGTCTTGGGCTTGACCAGGAGTAGTGGCTGGGTGGCCTGCCCTATGGGTGCAATCAAGGATGACCTCTTGGTCTGCTAGCGCTGGTGCTACATGGTGGAATAGGCCTATAACGAATTCCTCAAGATTGCCAGATACTACCTGTGATAGGACACTTTGATTCTTATATTCGAGTGCCAAAAAAGTGAAGCTCTTGATTCTTGTCTCACAACTCAAAAAGCTCTCAGCGGTGGCCATCCAGCTCCTCCACTCTGGAGTCATGGACCTGTTCCAGGGAGTTTATGCAGTGGCCCAGGTCTCTAATCTCACGGTGAAGGTCCTTCACCTCTGTGGCTATGTCTATGTGAGAGCTGCAAAATCATCCTGGAGAACTCCAAATAATTCTTTCAGGAAAGTCCTTGTGGCAAGGGCCTCATCTGTGTGTGCGCCTTCCGCTACAGGTCTTTCAGGGGGCGGCGGAGTTGGGGACACCTAATGCACCTTGTTGGGTTTTTTAACTGGTATCTTGTTGAACAAGTCCTTTAACATTGTGTAAGGAATTGCCTCCTTGGCATGGTTACCCCCTGACTTTTTGCCTTTGCTGATGCTAAGTTTTGATTTGAAAGTGTGCTGAGGCCTGCTAATCAGGCCCCAGCACCAGTGTTCTTTCCCTAACCTGTACTTTTGTTTCCACAATTGGCACACCCTGGCATCCAGGTAAGTCCCTTGTAACTGGTACCCCTTGTACCAAGGGTCCTGATGCCAGGGAAGGTTTCTAAGGGCTGCAGCATGGCTTATGCCACCCTGGGGACCCCTCACTCAGCACAGACACACTGCTTGCCAGCTTGTGTGTGCTAGTGAGGACAAAACGACTAAGTCGACATGGCACTCCCCTCAGGGTGCCATGCCAACCTCACACTGCCTACAGGTATAGATAAGTCACCCCTCTAGCAGGCCTTACAGCCCTAAGGCAGGGTGCACTATACCATAGGTGAGGGCATAAGTGCATGAGCACTATGCCCCTACAGTGTCTAAACAAAACCTTAGACATTGTAAGTGCAGGGTAGCCATAAGAGTATATGGTCTGGGAGTCTGTCATGCACGAATTCCACAGCACCATAATGGCTACACTGAAAACTGGGAAGTTTAGTATCAAACTTCTCAGCACAATAAATGCACACTGATGCCAGTGTACATTTTATTGTAACATACACCCCAGAGGGCACCTTTGAGGTGCCCCCTGAAACCTTAACCGACTACCCGTGTAGGCTGACTGGTTTTAGCAGCCTGCCACACACCAGACATGTTGCTGGCCACATGGGGAGAGTGCTTTTGTCACTCTGTGGCTAGTAACAAACCCTGTACTGGGTGGAAGGACCAAGAACTCCAGAGGACAGCGGCTCTGTTCACCAAAGACTGCAACTTTGCAACAAAGAAGCAACTTTGAAACAACTCGCGTTTCCTTCCGGAAGCGTGAGACTTGACACTCAGCACCCGACACCCCGGCTCGACTTGTGGAGAACAATCACTCCAGGGAGGACTCCCCGGCGACTGCGAGACAGTGAGTAGCCAGATTTGACCCCCCTGAGCCCCCACAGCAACGCCTGCAGAGGGAATCCCGAGGCTACCCCTGACTGCGACTGCCTGCTTCAAAGACCCGACACCTGGTAAAGGCACTGCATCCGCAGCCCCCAGGACCTGAAGGATCCGACCTCCAGTGCAGGAGCGACCCCCAGGTGGCCCTCTCCCTTGCCCAGGTGGTGGCTACCCCGAGGAGCCCCCCCCTTGCCTGCCTGCATCGCTGAAGAGACCCCTTGGTCTCCCATTGATTTCTATTGAGAACCCAACGCTTGTTTGCACACTGCACCCGGCCGCCCCCATGCCGCTGAGGGTGTACTTTCTGTGTGGACTTGTCCCCCCCGGTGCCCTACAAAACCCCCCTGGTCTGCCCTCCGAAGATGCGGGTACTTACCTGCTGGCAGACTGGAACCGGGGCACCCCCTTCTCCATTGAAGCCTATGCGTTTTGTGCACCATTTTGACCTCTGCACCGGACCGGCCCTGAGCTGCTGGTGTGGTAACTTTGGGGTTGCTCTGAACCCCCAACGGTGGGCTACCTTGGACCCAAACTTGAACCCCGTAGGTGGTTTACTTACCTGCAAAAACTAACAAACATTTACCTCCCCCAGGAACTGTTGAAAATTGCAGTGTCTAGTTTTAAAATAGCTATATGTCATTTATGTGAAAACTGTATATGCTATTTTGCTAATTCAAAGTTCCTAAAGTACCTACCTGAAATACCTTTCATTTGAAGTATTACTTGTAAATCTTGAACCTGTGGTTCTTAAAATATATTTTTCTATACAAAAACCTATTGGCCTGGAATTGTCTCTGAGTGTGTGTTCCTCATTTATTGCCTGTGTGTGTACAACAAATGCTTAACACTACTCCTCTGATAGGCTTACTGCTCGACCACACTACCACAAAATAGAGCATTAGAATTATCTCTTTTTGCCACTATCTTACCTCTAAGGGGAACCCTTGGACTCTGTGCATACTATTCCTTACTTTGAAATAGTGCATACAGAGCCAACTTCCTACACATTGCATCTGTTTTTAATATTTCATTGAGAAAACATAGTGAATTGAGTCAGAGCTGAGCAGCAGGCAAGACAGGAGCCTCAAATCACGCCAGATGACACCCCCATCAAATGTAGTACAGTGACCGTCAAGGACACACAGGCACCAGGGGATCACAGCGTGTTCTTTAAGGAGTCCACCCTGCTGTTGCAAGAGTTGTTCCAAAAACCCACCTCACTCAAGCTGGAGGGACTCTAGGGATGTGTTGAAAGCAGAGGTGAGGCTCAGTTAAGTTGTTTTACTTAGGCAGAGATCCGTATAGATGATCCTGGACCAGCTTACCTGTTGTGGATCTGCGATGTGGGGCCATTTAATCCTGGGTCACCAGTTAGGCTGGGTGGTCCACAGACACAAAGAGGCTCAGCCTGCCTTCAGAGAGGACAATATGTCAGAGAGGTAAGATCGGACTTCTCTCAGGTCCATCAATTCCTAGGGATACAGGTAGGCAATGCCCATTCAGTCAGGACCAGGTCCCCTCATGCATAGGTGCTTGTTATGGGGACTGCACCAGGGAGAGGGAAACAAGATGGCCAGGTGGCAGGAAGGGCCGGCCCAACCACATGAGGGGCCACAGAAGGTCCTCTACAGGAGGTCCCTCATCCTACACCCCTCCTTTGGGTACATCAATGGCTCCAATAGTGGGCTGCAGGACAGGAGCAGAATGGTGAGAATGGGACATCTGCATCTGTAGTATGCGCAGCCAGCTGGATACAGGCCTTAGTGGCCACCAGGTATGTAGATTCCAGAAGAGAGGCCTCAATAAAGGAAAAGGTGTGGGGCCAGAAGGCAGGACGGGCCGACTCACAACCAAAGGAGGCTGCAGAAATGTCTGCAACCGCTAAACCCTCATCCCACCACCCAGCCACATGCAGCGCTATGGCTTCATGTTGGCCGCAGACGCAGGTCAAACTTCTCCAGCCGCTGCTATGGCTCTGAAATCTTTTAGAGGGATTCCTGGGGCCTCAGGGTAGGTGCACCAGCAGTCACGACCCACCCAGCGCCCCTCAAGTGCTAAAAAGTAGCGTGGGCTCACCACAGTTTAGCCTGTGGCAGACTCAAGGACAGCTGCCTCCAGCGCCCGCCATCTTGTCCCGGCCAGCATAGCTGCTCCGCGGCATCAAGCAGCCCCTAACCTCCATCTGTCTTCTGGAGACCATCCCCATGCAGATGATGGCGCAGATGAGCCTGAAGTCGGTCGCCATCTGGCCCGAATAAAAAACGCTCGGCGGAGCTCCGAGCAAATGATCTTGGACACTCCCCCTTATTTTTTTTATTTAAATCCTCTACTTTGTCAATAATTCTGATATACATTTTGTTATTTCAAATTATCCTTGTTAGAAATGAGGTCTTTAGTTTGTAGTCAGGTTACCCTTCTGTCCAAGCAAGGATCCTCACTCTAGCCAGGGTAAAAGAGAATCACCCTCAGCTAACCCCCACTCACGCCCTTGGTAGCTTGACATGAGCAGGCAGGCTTAACTTCAAAGTGCCAGGTGTAAAGTATTTGTACCAACACACAAAGTAACTTAATGAAAACACCACAAAATGACACAACACAGTTTTAGAAAAATAGAAAACATTTATCTAAACAAAACGGGACCAAAATGACAAAAGTCCACCATATACAAGTCAAGGTATTAACCCCTTCTGTGCCCAGGACGTAATGGTTACGTCCTGAGGCACAGTGCTGCTGTGCCCAGGACGTAACCATTACGTCCTGTGCACAGAGCCCAGAGGGAGCGCTCTCGCTCCCTCTGTGGGGTTCCCCCCCACCCCCACAAGTCAGGGATGGAAGGGGAAGCCCTTCCCCTCCCACCCCCGACCCCCCCAACCCCCCCTGTGACGTAGTCACAGGGTCTCCCCCATCGCGCTGGAAGCAGAGCTTCCAGCGCGATTGAAAAAGAAATGCTTTTGCATTTCTTTTTCAATCCCATGGGGGAGGCCCCGAGAGGCTTCAAAGGGAAGGAAATGTATTTCCTTCCCTTTGAAGTCTCTCACAGGTTTCAAAAGCCGGATTGCTTGCAATCCGGCTTTTGAAACCCCACTAGACACCAGGGATTTTTTTTTTTTTTCAGTGAAATTGGCAAAAGGGAGCGACCCCTTGGGCAAGGGTCGCTCCCGGGGGGGGCATTTTTTTAGGAAGGCCTTTTCTGCCCCCCCTGGGGGCAGAAACCTCTAGGCACCAGGGACCTTTTTTTTTTTTTTTTTTTTTTGTGATGATTTCTTTTTTTTTTAGGTGGGGAGCGATCCCTTAGGCAAGGGTCTCTCCCCTACGGGGCAATATATATTTAGGCCATTTCTGCCCCCCTTGGGGGCAGATTGGCCTATTTTGATGAGGCCAATCTGCCCCCAAGGGGGGCAGAAACCATTAGACACCAGGGAGTTTGTTTTTGCGCGCGAATTTCACGCAACGGGAGCGACCCCTTTGGCAAGGGTCGCTCCCAGGGGGGGCATTTTTTGGGGAAGGCCTTTTCTGCCCCCCCTGGGGACAGATCGGCCTATTATTAGGCCGATATGCCCCCAGGGGGGGCAGAAACCTCTAGGCACCAGGGATCTTTTTTTTTTTTTTTGTTATGTTTTCTTTTTTTTTTTAGGTGGGGAGCGACCCCTTAGGCAAGGGTCGCTCCCCTAGGGGGCAAATTATATTTAGGCCATTTCTGCCCCCCTTGGGGGCAGATTGGCCTATTTTGATGAGGCCAATCTGCCCCCAAGGGGGGCAGAAACCATTAGACACCAGTGAGTTTTTTTTTGCGTGAATTTCACGCAAGGGGAGCGACCCCTTAGGCAAGGGTCGCTCCCTGGGGGGGGATTATTTTAGGCCCTTTCTGCCCCCCTGGGGGGGGTAGATCAGCCTATTTTGATTCGGCTGATCTGCCCCCAAGGGGGGCAGAAACCACTAGGCACCAGGGATTTTTTTGTTTTTCTGTTTTACAGATGGGGAGCGACCCCCTTGGACAAGGGTTGCTCCCCTGGAGGGGCAAAATGTATTTAGACCATTTCTGCCCGCTTTGGGGGCAGATTGGTCGATTTTAGGTCAATCTGCCCCAAGGGGGCAGAAACCACTAGGCACCGGGGATTTGTTTTTTGGCGCCAATGTCACGCAGGGGGAGCGACCCCGTAGGCAAGGGTCGCTCCGGGGGGGGGGGAACGGGGGGGGGGTGTTCGGGGGGCAAATTTATTTTAGGCCATTTCTTCCCCCGATCTGGCCCCAGAGGGGGCAGAAACCTCTTGTTGCCAGGGCAAATTTTTTTTAGTGTTTTTTTTTTAGTTTGTTTGTTTTTTTAGAGATGGGGAGCGACCCATCAGACAAGGGTCGCTCCCCTGGGGGGCAAACTGTGTTTAGACCATTTCTGCCCCCCTTGGGGGCAGATTGGTCGATTTTAGGTCAATCTGCAACCACTAGGCACCGGGGATTCGTTTTTTGGCGCCAATGTCACGCAGGGGGAGCGACCCAGTAGGCAAGGGTCGCTCCGAGGTGGGGGGGGTTTGGGGGGGGGGAATTTATTTTAGGCCATTTCTGCCCCCCCCCAGGGGGGGCAGAAACCTGTTGTTGCCAGGGCAAATTTTTTTGTGTTTTTTTTTTAGTTTGTTTGTTTTTTTAGAGATGGGGAGCGACCCATCAGACAAGGGTCGCTTCCCTGGGGGGCAAACTGTATTTAGAGCATTTCTGCCCCCTTTGGGGCAGATTGGTTGATTTTAGGTCAATCTGCCCCCAAGGGGGCAGAAACCACTAGGCACCGGGAATTTGTTTTTTGGCGCCAATGTCACGCAGGGGTAGCGACCCCGTAGGCAAGGGTCGCAACTGGGCAGGGGGGTTTGGGGGGGTGGGGGGTCAAATTTATTTTAGGGCATTTCCCCCCCCCTGGGGCCGGCTGAGCTAGAGGCCAAAATCCACATGTAGGCACTTTGCAAAAAACACCTCTGTTTTCTGTGAAAAAATATGTTGTGTCCACGTTGTGTTTTGGGCCATTTCCTTTCGTGGGCGCTAGGCCTACCCACACAAGTGAGGTACCATTTTTATGGAGAGACTTAGGGGAACGCTGGGTGGAAGGAAATTTGTGGCTCCTCTCAGATTCCAGAACTTTCTGTCACCGAAATGAGAGGAAAAAGTGTTTTTTGGCCAGATTTTGAGGTTTGCAAAGGATTCTGGGTAACAGAACCTGGTCAGAGCCCCGCAAATCACCCCATCTTGGATTCCCCTAGGTCTCTAGTTTTCAAAAATGCGCTGGTTTGCTAGGTTTCCCCAGGTGCCGGCTGAGCTAGAGGCCAAAATCCACAGGTAGGCACTGTTTTCTATGAAAAAATGTGATGTGTCCACGTTGTGTTTTGGGCCATTTCCTGTCGCGAGCGCTAGGCCTACCCACACAAGTGAGGTATCATTTTTATCGGGAGACGTGGGGGAACGCTGGGTGGAAGGAAATTTGTGGCTCCTCTCAGATTCTAGAACTTTCTGCCACAGAAATGTGAGGAACATGTGTTTTTTTAGCCAAATTTTGAGGTTTGCAAAGGATTCTGGGTAACAGAACCTGGTCCGAGCCACACAAGTCACCCCATCTTGGATTCCCCTAGGTCTCTAGTTTTCAGAAATGCACAGGTTTGGTAGGTTTCCCTAGGTGGCGGCTGAGCTACAGGCCAAAATCCACAGGTAGGCACTTTGCTAAAAACAGGTCTGTTTTCTGTGATGTGTCCACGTTGCGCTTTGGGGCGTTTCCTGTCGCGGGCGCTAGGCCTACCCACACAAGTGAGGTATCATTTTTATCGGGAGACGTGGGGGAACGCTGGGTGGAAGGAAATTTGTGGCTCCTCTCAGATTCCAGAACTTTCTGCCACAGAAATGTGAGGAACATGTGTTTTTTTAGCCACATTTTGAGGTTTGCAAAGGATTCTGGGTAACAGAACCTGGTCCCAGCCACACAAGTCACCCCATCTTGGATTCCCCCAGGTCTCTAGTTTTCAGAAATGCACAGGTTTGGTAGGTTTCCCTAGGTGGCGGCTGAGCTACAGGCCAAAATCTACAGGTAGGCACTTTGCAAAAAACACCTCTGTTTTCCTTCAAAAATTTGGCTGTGTCCACGTTGCGCTTTGGGGTGTTTCCTGTCGCGGGCGCTAGGCCTACCCACACAAGTGAGGTATCATTTTTATCGGGAGATGTGGGGGAACGCTGGGTGGAAGGAAATTTGTGGCTCCTCTCAGATTCTAGAACTATCTGCCACAGAAATGTGAGGAACATGTGTTTTTTTAGCCAAATTTTGAGGTTTGCAAAGGATTCTGGGTAACAGAACCTGGTCCGAGCCACACAAGTCACCCCATCTTGGATTCCCCTAGGTCTCTAGTTTTCAGAAATGCACAGGTTTGGTAGGTTTCCCTAGGTGGCGGCTGAGCTACAGGCCAAAATCTACAGGTAGGCACTTTGCTAAAAACAGGTCTGTTTTCTGTGATGTGTCCACGTTGCGCTTTGGGGCGTTTCCTGTCGCGGGCGCTAGGCCTACCCACACAAGTGAGGTATCATTTTTATCGGGAGACGTGGGGGAACGCTGGGTGGAAGGAAATGTGTGGCTCCTCTCAGATTCCAGAACTTTCTGCCACAGAAATGTGAGGAACATGTGTTTTTTTAGCCAAATTTTGAGGTTTGCAAAGGATTCTGGGTAACAGAACCTGGTCCCAGCCACACAAGTCACCCCATCTTGGATTCCCCTAGGTCTCTAGTTTTCAGAAATGCACAGGTTTGGTAGGTTTCCCTAGGTGGCGGCTGAGCTACAGGCCAAAATCTACAGGTAGGCACTTTGCTAAAAACAGGTCTGTTTTCTGTGATGTGTCCACGTTGTGTTTTGGGGCGTATCCTGTCGCGGGCGCTAGGCCTACCCACACAAGTGAGGTATCATTTTTATCGGGAGACTTGGGGGAACATAGAATAGCAAAACAAGTGTTATTGCCCCTTGTCTTTCTCTACATTTTTCCCTTCCAAATGTAAGACAGTGTGTAAAAAAGACATCTATTTGAGAAATGCCCTGTAATTCACATGCTAGTATGGGCACCCTGGAATTCAGAGATGTGCAAATAACCACTGCTTCTCAACACCTTATCTTGTGCCCATTTTGGAAATACAAAGGTTTTCTTGATAGCTATTTTTTACTCTTTATATTTCAGCAAATGAATTGCTGTATACCCGGCATAGAATGAAAACCCACTGCAGGGTGCAGGTCATTTATTGGCTCTGGGTACCTAGAGTTCTTGATGAACCTACAAGCCCTATATATCCCCGCAACCAGAAGAGTCCAGCAGACGTAACGGTATATTGCTTTCGAAAATCTGACATTGCAGGAAAAAATTACAGAGTAAAACTTAGAGAAAAATTTATGTTTTTTTCACCTCAATTTCAATATTTTTCTTTTTCAGTTGTTATTTTCTGTAGGAAACCCTTGTAGGATCTACACAAATTACAAATTACCCCTTGCTGAATTCAGAATTTTATCTACTTTTCAGAAATGTTGCGGTTTCTGGGATCCAGCATTGGTTTCATGCCCATTTCTGCCACTGACCATTGGGTTTTCTGATTCAAGTCTGCCTGTTCCTGAAAGCTGGGAAGCTGGTGATTTTATCACCGCAAACCCTTTGTTGATGCCCTTTTCAGGGAAAAAACCACAAGCCTTCTTCTGCAGCCCATTTTTCCAATTTTTTTTAAAAAAACGAAATTTTCACTGTTTTTTGGCTAATTTCTTGGCCTCCTTCTGGGGAACCCACAAAGTCTGGGTACCTCTAGAATCCCTAGGATGTTGGAAAAAAAGGACGCAAATTTGGCGTGGGTAGCTTACGTGAACAAAAAGTTATGAGGGCCTAAGCGCGAACTGCTCCAAATAGCCAAAAAAAGGCTCGGCACAGGAGGGGGAAAAGGCCTGGAAGCGAAGGGGTTAATTAAAAAGCAAAAAGAGTCTTAAATCCTATGGTAAACAGATAAAACACTGTTAGCGTTGAAAAGCACCTGGGTTGCGTTAAAATAACACGCACGGGCGAGTGTGCATCAAAAAAGGTAAGCAGTGCGTTGATTTCTCACCAGCAAGCGAGCTTGTTCGTCGTTTCTCCTTATCTGGTTGGCCCGGCGTGTGCCCGTTTTCTTCCCCGCTGGGGAACAATGCTTCGATCCAGGCCGCACTCAGGTCCGGGAAGTCGTTGCATCGTTTTTCCACGCCCAACAAGGTTTGCATTAAAAACCTGCTGCATGGTGATAGTAAAACCCTGCGTGGGTTGTGATGATACCAGCCTCCATCAGCGATGCAGTGCGTAGTTTCTCCAGTCACGTGCATCAGTCTCCCAGCTGCGCTGCAAGCGTTGCATCGATTTCAGCCTCAAAGCCGGCGGCGCGTCGTTTCTTCAGCTGCTCTCGGAGTTTGCATCGGAAATGTACCCGCACAGTGGTCTGGGCATGGATTTTCAGGCTTGGTCTGCCAGTTTCACCTGTCAAGGCCCCAGGAACTGGATAAGGCACCACTTGGCATGGCAGGAGTCTCAGCAGAGAGTCCAGGTGCTGGTAGGAGAAGTCTTTGATGACTCTGAGACTTCAACAACAGGAGGCAAGCTCAGAACAAGCCCTTGGAGATCTCTTCACAAGCAGGAATGCACAACAAAGTCCAGCCTTTGTCCCCTTTCACCAGGCAGAAGCAGCAACTGCAGGATAGGTCCGCAAAGCACAGTCACGAGCAGGGCAGCTCTTCTCAACTCTTCACCTCTTCTCCAGGCAGAGGTTCCTCTTGATGTCCAGAAGTGATCTAAAGTCTGTGGTTTTGGGTGCCCTTCTTATACCCATTTTGCCCTTTGAAGTAGGCTTACTTCAAAGAAAAGTCTCTCTTGTTTGTGAAATCCTGCCTTGCCCAGTCCAGGCCCCAGACACACACCAGGGGGCTGGAGACTGCAGTGTGTGAGGGCAGGCACAGCCCTTTCAGGTGTAAGTGACCCCTTCTCCCTTCCCTCCTAACACAGATGGCTCATCAGGATATGCAGGCTACATCGCAGCTCCCTTTGTGTCACTGTCTAGAGAGAGGTGCAAACAGCCCAACTGTCAAACTGACCCACACAGGGAATCCACAAACAGGCAGAGTCACAGAATGGTTTAAGCAAGAAAATGCTCACTTTCTAAAAGTGGCATTTTCAAACACACAATCTTATAATCAACTTTACTAAAAGATGTATTTTTAAATTGTGAACTCAGAGACCCCAAACTCCACATGTCCATTCTCTCCCAAAGGGAATCTACAATGTAATCATTTTTAAAGGCAGCCCCCATGTTAACCTATGGGAGAGGCCTTGCAACAGTGAAACCCGAATTTAGCAGCATTTCACTGTTAGGAGATATAAACCACATTGGTGTATGTCCTACCTTAATCATACACTGCACCCTGCCCATGGGGCTACCTAGGGCCTACCTTAGGGGTGTCTTACATGTAAGAAAAGGGAAGGTTTAGGCCTGGCAAGTGGGTACACTTGCCAAGTTGAATATGCAGTTTAAAACTGCACCCACAGACACAGCAGTGGCAGGTCTGAGCCAGGTTTACAGAGCTACTAAGGTGGGTGGCACCACCAGTGCTGCAGGCCCACTAGTAGCATTTTATTTACAGGCCTGGGGCACCTCTAGCACACTGTACTAGGGACTTACCAGTAAAACAAATATGCCAATCATGGATGAACCAATTACATACACATTTTATATAGGAGCATTTGCACTTTAGCACTGGGTAGCAGTGGTAAAGTGCCCAGAGTAACAAAAACAGCAAAGACAGAGTCCAGCACACATCAACAACCTGGGAAACCGAGGCAAAAAGTTAGTGGAGACCACGCCAAGGATGCCAAGTCAGACAATCTTCAACATCGCTGGGAATCTCATTTGGACCATAGCATCCAGAGTTCTCCCTAATTCCTATCACCTCTCCTTTGTGGCATGAAATATGTCAGATCTGAGAGAGAAGGTACAGAATGTTTTAGTTTTTTTCTGTTTCGGATTTAACCAAAAATTATTTTAGTGAATCATATTAATTGCTTGTTCTAAGTCCCATCCCATAAAAATACTCTCCTTAATAAGGTTCATCACAAATTATTTCAAGTCATGTCCTTTTGTTTCTTCTGGAATATTTGAAATTCTTATATTGCTCTCATAGAGTGATATTTTTTAGTCTTTCCAGAGTTTCAGCAAAAGTTTTGTCCTGTGGTTTCAGTATTATGACTTCTTCAGATATTTTAACTATGTTGTTTTCCAAAACTTTGGTTCGGGTTGTCATATTGTGGACTCGGACCTCTCAGGAGGTAATCCCCTAACTTTTCGCCTTAAACCTCCTGTTTTCTAAACCTATTTTTGTTGACTTCTAGGATTCTGTGAACTTTACCACTGCTAACTAGTGCTCCCTCCTTTAAACATGGTAAAATTGGCATACAGCCAATTGGCACATTTAATTTACTTGTAAGTCCCTAATGAAGTAGTACTACATGCACCCGGATATATAAATTAATTGTTATTAGTGAACATGCAGCACTATTTGTGTCACCCTTAAGTAGCCTTTTTAAACATCTCATTCCTGCATTTGCAACCTGTGTGTGCCATTTAGACCTGTCAAACATTTTACTAGGCATGAACTTCCCTTTTTAATACATATGTCACCCCTAGTGTAGGCCCAAAACAGCCCATAAGGCAGGGTGCAGGGTATTTTTCCGTACTTTTAAATTTAGGATGTCCTGGTAGTGAAAAGTCCTAAATTCGTTTTTAACTACTATGGAGCCTGCCTGTACCATATGATGGCATTGGGTTAATTCATTACATTTGAAACAGGTCGGACGATAGAATATGGTATCTAAAAGATTGTAATTCAAAACCCTATTTAATGGTAAGGTCAGATTTCAAGTCACAATTCTGAAAATATCACTTTTAGAAAATCAGTTGGTGCCTGCAGGCTGTATCCTGGATCACATGACTAGGTTAGATGGTAGTTGATCTTTGCGAATTGCTCCCAGACAGTGAGATAAAGGGGGAATAGGTGCTGGCAGAATGGGCAATCTCTGACTTGATTAGGGGAGGAGCTGTCATCTGCCACACTTACACATCACAAATGCTCTGCCAGGACACACTCACAAAGAGTTTGACACTAGTCTTTTGTGGCCCGAGACAAGCT